>NC_062290.1:59271387-59593575 GCF_902655055.1 Lutra lutra
TGGGGCTCAGGCTCTCTCTCTTGCTCCCCTAGATATCATCCAGACCCACTACCAACCGTGGGGCTTCCTGAGTGCAGCGCATACCGTGTGCCCCGGCCTCTTCGAGGAACTACTGCTGCTACTGCAGCCCCTGGCCCTGCTGCCCTTCAGCCTCGACTTGCTATTCCAGCACCGGCTCCTGCAAAGTGGGCAGCAGCAGCGGCAACACAAGGAGCTGCTGCGGGTGTCCCAGGATCTGCTGCTGTCCGCGCACTCGACATTGCAGTTGGCCCGGGCCAGGGGCCAGGAGGGGCCTGGAGACATGGACAGGGCAGTCCATGGGGAGCGGGTGAAGGGTGTGGGTGCCCCTGAAGGTGGAGAAGATGAGGAGGAAGAGGAGACAGAAGAGGTGGCAGAGGCAGCTGGGGGCTCAGGGCGTGGCAGGTGGGCCCGAGGCGGGCAGGCTGGCTGGTGGTACCAGCTCATGCAGAGTTCCCAGGTCTACATAGATGGCTCAGCTGAGGGCTCTAGGTTCCCCCGTGGTGGCAGCAATAACAGCAGTGAGAAAAAGAAAGGGGCCGGAGGCGGAGGACCACCCCCCCGAGAGGGAGTAGTTGAGGGAGCAGAGGCCTGCCCTGCCCCTGAGGAGACCCTTGGCCGGGACAGGGGCTGGCCCTTCTGGATGGGAAGCCCCCCCGATTCTGTGCTGGCTGAGCTGAGGCGTAGCCGGGAGAGGGAGGGGTCCACTGTCCCCCCAGCAGAAAATGAGGAAGGAGCCTCAGAGCCTTCACCTGGGGGCATCAAGTGGGGACATCTCTTTGGCTCCCGAAAGGCTCAGCGGGAGACCCGGCCCACAAACAGGTGAGAGGCAACCCAAGGTGTAGATGGAGGAATTTGGGGAGCCTATCTAAGCCAAAGCACAGATAGAGCCAGAGCCCTGGTTGCTCTCCCCTAGGCTACCGTCTGACTGGCTGAGCCTGGACAAGTCCATGTTCCAACTAGTGGCACAGACAGTGGGTGCCCGCCGAGAGCCAGAGCCCAAGGAGAGCCTGCAGGAGCCACACTCCCCAGTCTTGGCCTCCAAGCCTCCATGGTAAGCCCTGGAAGATAGGATTGGGGGGCTGGGTTTGGCTTTGGGTGGGGTTTCTCTGACCTCCATTTGTTGTTTCCCCAGCGAGGTGAAGGCACTGTGCCATCATCTGGCTACAGGCCCTGGACAGCTGAGCTTCCACAAGGGAGATATCCTACGGGTGCTGGGGCCAGCTGGAGGAGACTGGCTGCGCTGCAGCCGTGGCCCTGACACCGGCCTGGTGCCTCTGGCCTATGTGACCTTGACCCCAACTCCAAGTCCAACCCCCGGAAGCAGCCAAAACTGAGGCCCTGTGCATGCTGGTGGCCTCAGGGACCCTCATAACCCCTGACTCAGAGCCTGAGAGCCCTTCCCAAGCCCTCTGGCTTGGCCACAGAGAGTAGACTGAGAGCTGGGGGCCATACATCCCTGTGCTCAGTATTAATTACTCCCCATTAACTGTCCCAGTGACCTCATCCAGACCTCCACCCAGGAAAGGAGGGAAGGGATGCAACACTGGGATGCCAGGATTTCCCCAGCCCATCTGGGCCAGCCCTTCCATAGGTACAGATAAGCATGTCCCTGTGGAGGGAGGTGAACAGAGGCCCATTTGCAGGGTTCCCTAGGCCAGGTAGTGAGGAGGAGAAGTGACAGTATTGGGGCCAGCTCCCTAAGTCCCCAAATGTAAATAGGCTGTGGCCAGTGCCTGGTGGTCAGAAGAGGGAGGAGGAGCCCAGGCTTCTGTTTATGTATTTATTTATTTATTTATTACACCTATTAATAAAAAAGGTGCTCGGCCTCCAAACCATTTCTCTTTGTGCCTCCCCTCACCCTCGGGCCCACTTCTCTTCCTTCCAAAAGGATGACTGGGATAGGAAGACAGAGAAGAAAGACCTTGAAGTCCAGGTACCTACACCAGGAGCTGCTTCTGGAGGGTGGTGAGGCCCAGTGCATCATGGGTGAGATGCCCATATGTGTGCCCGAACTGGAACTTATACCCTGTATGGACAAGAGAGTCACATCACTTGTAGCCAGTGGCATGGAGAGTCATTTATTTCTCAACCAGTTTCTAAGCCCTCTAAAATCCAGTCACAACTTCCCACTGTGAGCTATCTCCATTTCCTTTTTTGCCCAGTGAGAAAGCTAAAGTACATGATCCAAAGACCCTCCCCCCATATCTATTCCAACCCTCCCAAGCCACTTCCACCCATTCCACACACACACACACACACACACACACACACACACACACACACAAATAGTCCAGTCCCCTCTGGGGCTATCCTTACCTGGCACATAGCCCCCATAATTAGGTAAAAGGCCCAGGTTCTGAGGGTAGGTCCTAGAAAGTGGAGGGAGAGGTTTGGGATCCTTCTGGGGTCTGCCCCCTGAATACATCTGTCCAAATTCCTGCAGTGCCCGGTTGGTGAGGACAGGAAAGCTGGAGCCGAAGAGGAAGCGGGCACGGGGCACGTAACCAGTGAAGCCTGGGGGGTGAGGATACTGAATCAGGACCCTTTGGGGGCCTCCCCATGCCTTTAGTCATTACCCACTTCCTCTCACCTGGCATGAAGAACTTGCGAGGATCTTTGTCATCCATGGAATAGGGGGAAGCCTTGGGAGGAGAAGTCAGAGAAAAAATAAGGCTATCCAGTTCAGCCCTCATGCTCCAACAGAAGCTCCCTGGGAGGTGGAGCTGGCGGTTGAGTCCACATTCCCGGTACCCATAGCCATGCTACTGGTGGCCACCCTTAGGCCCAGCCTCACAAGAGGTCAGGCTCCCCACTCCTAAGTCCCTGGACCCCCTCTACCCTTCTTGGTCTCACTTGTTCCACCTCTTGCTGCAGCTCTGGCTCCTTCTCTGCCTCCAGCTCTGACTCCAGCTTTGGCTCTTGGTCTTTCTCGGTGTCTTTTTTACCCTTGGACTCCTTTGGCAGCTCTTGACTGCCTTGTCCCCCAGACCACTGAGTGAAAGCATTTAGAGCCTCAGCCCAGACCCTGCTGCAGTTCTTGGCAAAGATGAACTGTGCCTGGGGCACAAAACCTGGGAGGAAGGGGGCAAGGAAGATTTTGATTAGTGTTTGGGGCACACATTCTGGGTTTGGGACATCTGTTCAGACTATCCATACATACCTGTGTACCCAGGGATCATGCTGGAGCTGAGCCTTTCATGCCCACGCCTGACAGGCAGGCTTTGCCTGGGAACCTCAGGAGATGCTGGAGGCCGGATGGGAGGCAGAAGTGTGCGATGAGCAGGGGGCCAGGCTAGGCCAGGAGATCCTCGAAGTAGCTGACCGGTCATCTGCCCATAGGTCTGGCCCATGCTGAACTGAAGTAGTGGGCAGTGTCCAGTGTACCTGTAGCATAGGACTCACCTGCTCGCCTCTACACTCCCCCCTGCTCCACCACCCCCAGATATACAAACAGAGACCTCTGAAGCCCTGATTTTTTTTTTTTTTCTGGATTCAGTTCTATGTTTGTTTAAAGCAGGCATTTCTCCATCCTCTCTGGGTTTTCAACCCTTCCCCTCTGCTGTTACCCTGTTACCATGGAGAAGACAACACAGAGCTTTGTGCTGGGCCCAGCTACCACTATCCCCTTGCTCTTCCTTTTCCATCCAGCACCGTAAATATCTCAGCCCTGGGCCTACCATACCAGTTTGTCTGCTGGCCCCCAAGGTCTAGGTGGCACAGCTCCTTTGTCCTTACATCCCTATTCCCAGAAGCAAACAGGGGTGTGCTTTTAGATAGAAGTCTTACCCTGGGATATAATGAGGGTTCTTAGGGTTCAGCCCTGGTATGAAGGTGCTGGTCATAGCCATGAGAATCCAGCTTTTGTTTCCCTTGGAGCTGAAGCTCCAGGCTGTGTGTACTGTGTCCAGGACTGTGGGGCGGGGTCAGAGGCAGGAGGCGGTGCCAAGGGAGGAGAGAGGGGAGAGACACCAGTGAGGACTGCCAGGGCCAAGGCTAGCAGAACAGGAGAGCCGGGGCGCACTGGTTTGTCTACTCCAGAATAAATGCAGCCTACCACGTGGGGGTAGGGGAAAGTCTGAGTGTTGCCTCCCCATTCCAGGTGGGAGATGAGAGAACAAACACTGTTAGGTCCTTTCAGCTCTATCTTAAAGAGGGCCCTTCCTTCTTAAACCCCCTGCCTGAAGACACGTGAGTGCTACTCTTTGTTGAGTGTTGATTGAAAGTGATGGAATTCCTGGGAAAGGAAGGTCTCTGAGGGGATCCCAGAGGGGAGGTGACAGGGAGAAAAAGGATCCTAGAGACCTCTAAGCAGTGACATTAAGTTGCTTTTCAATCGTTTTACTTTGACAGTTATTGAATACCCACCATCATCTGGATAATCATTTAACAAATACCATTATGCCCTGCTAGGCATATTTTGTAGTCAGAAAAGCCAAGCTCCACATGACTTCCAGCAAGTCATTTCCTATCTCTGCACCTCTTACAAAATGCAGATACCAGGACTTACCCTGCTACTGTTGTGAGGCTCAAATATATACAAATGTGTTTTGTACCAGCAAAGATCATGTAGTCTTTGTAGGATGGAGTTCATGTAGGATGGAGAGGAAAGACCATGGGCTTGAGATCATGCTATCAAGCTCCTACTAGCTTGTGGCCTCAAGCCAACCTTACCTCATCTGACCAAGCGACATAACTTCTGCTGAATGTGAATTCCCTAAACCCAAAGTGAAGGTTAAAATAACCTAACTTAACCAGGATGCTGTTAAGGATAAAGTCAGTGTAGGAAAGAATTTACCCCAGCACCTGGCACTCAGTTATTAAAACTTAACTTTCTTCTCTATTGTCTAATATTTTCTCTAAGTTTCTAAGACACATGGGAGACCTGTGACTGGTTAGTAAATTCAGTGGATAAGGGTTTTTCTACTGTGGGAGTTTAAGGAAAGGAAATGTGATGGTAATGTTGGGTTTTAAGACTGGTGACAAATTAGAATTTGTTAAGAAACCAATTCAGGGGCACCTGGGTGGCTCAGTAGGCTAAAGCCTCTGCCTTCAGCTCAGGTCAAGATCCCAGTGTCCTGGGATCGAGCACCACATCGGGCTCTTTGCTCAGCAGGGAGCCTGCTTCCCTTCCTCTCTCTGCCTGCCTCTGCCTACTTGTGATCTCTGTCTGTCAGATAAATTAAAAAAACAAAAAAACAATTCAGAGGGTGCCCGGATAGCTCAGTTGGTAGGACATGCAACTCTTGATCTCAGGGTTGTGAGTTCAAGCCCCACACTGGCTGCAGAACTTACTTAAAAAAGAAAGGGAAAAGGAAGAGAAGAAGGAAGGAAGGAAGGAAGGAAGGAAGGAAGGAAGGAAGGAAAAGAACAGGGGAAAGAGAAAAGAAGGGAAGGAGGAAGGGAGGGAGGGAGGGAGGGAGGAAGGAAGGAAGGAAGGAAGGAAGGAAGGAAGGAAGGAAGGAAGGAAAAAGAATAAATATCCTAAGAGCAGAGAAGTATGGACCAGAAAAGAGCTCTCAGAGAGGGGGGAACATGCCTGGAACTCAGCTCTGGGGCTGAGTCAGGGTCAGGCCAGTCTACCTTTCCAGGAGGTAGAGCCCCTGTTCTTCTCCCCACCCAAGTGTGACACGCCCAGTCTGACCAAGCATGGGTCACTGACCTGTGGATTCCACAGGAGCACCAGCCCCAAGGAATATATTTCATGTTCCTCACTGTTCTGTCAAGGACAGCCTTGGTATGTGTCATTTAGAGCTATGGTTGTAGACTTGGCTCACTGTTAAGGAAATATGCTGGATGGGGATGGGAACTGTGGGGAGAACCCAGAAAAGCAGCAGTGTGGCAAGGTTAACAACCTGAACTTAAAAAACACACACACAAAACACAACCTGGACCTTTGGATTCTATAACAGACATTGCTGGTTGCACACTGAATACCCATTCTCTACCCCCATCTCCCTTCTTCCTAACAGAACTTTAATTTTATTCTGTGGAGCAGCTAGGTGGTTCAAAGAAGCTTGAAGCCAGCCCTGGGAATGAGTCTTGATTACTTTAAGCCCTTGATTCTGGTCCTATTCCCCTTGCCAGTGATTCGTGAGCACGGGTTTATGGCATTCTGGACAATAAAAAATCTGCCAGGATAAGAGAGAGTCATAAGAAAAATAAGCAACTCAAAATGCTCTTTTAAAAAAAAAGGTGCCTGGGTGGCTCAGTGGTTAAAGCCTCTGCCTTCGGCTCAGGTCATGATCCCAGGGTCCTGGGATGGAGCCTCAAATCGGGCTCTCTGCTCAGCAGGGAGCCTGCCTCCTCCTCCTCTCTCTCTCTGCCTGCCTCTGTGCCTACTTGTGATCTGTCAAATAAATAAAAATCTTTAAAAAAAAAAATAAAAAAAAATTAAAAGCATGACAGGGACGCCTGCGTGGCTCAGTCAGTGAAGTGTATGACTCTTGATTTCAGCCCAGATCACGAGCTCAGGGTCAAGAGATCAAGGAAGGATCCCATGCTCAGCACAGAGTCTGCTTAAGATTCTCTATCCCTGAAAAAAAAAAAAAAAAAAAAAAAAAAAAAGATTCTCTCTCCCTCTACTCCTGCCCCTTACCCCCCTGAAATAAATAAATCTTTTTTTTTTAATGCATGACAAATTAGAGAGAGAGATGGACAAGGAGGAATGGTGTCCCTCCCTGCCTCTAGAATTTCTACAAACATGACAGAACTTCAGTAGACATTCTGAAACCTTGTGGGAAGCTAGATTAACCTGGGAACAAAGCCTAATACAGCAAGGATGGGTGGGAGAATAGAAAGGCCTAGGTCCTTGACGAGCTACTGAACTAACCAACCTTTTTATATGAATAATTTCATTATTGTTAAAGCCAATTTAAGTTTTCTTTTACTTGGACAAGGCATCATAACATAAAAATAAAAACAACAAAAAGTAGTTCAAATCCTAGCTTTCTTGGACATGTGGACCTTGTCCAAATTCATCTTAACAAGCCTCAGTCTCTTATCCATAAAATGAAGACACTAATGTTACTACTTCATTGAATAGGACAAAAGAGCAGGACAAAACAGTAGCACAAGATGGTACGTAAAGAGCAATTGGCCCCAGTGTCTAGCTGATGTTAAGTGCTAACTAAAGAGCCATTCATAGTATTTGGTTGGAATGTGGTGGGAATGGGAGAAAGGAAAACTGCTGAGGACAGTAACAGAGGTTGGGGGTTCAGGGGAACGCATGTGAAGCTAAGAAATTGAAAGGTTAGAATGTGAAGGTAGGGATATAGAGTAGAAGGTAGAGGCTGGAACAAATTCTGCAGCACTGACCATGGCAGTTAGAATCTGTGTGAATTAATACAATTTAGGAAGCAAGTTACAGTGAGTCTTAGATTTGTGTTTATGAAGAAACAGTCCACTTCTCTTGGTGAATGGTCTGTTACTATTATTGTTTCTGTGTAAATGGTATTTCTAAGTCCCTGAAGATCAGAAGGTGTTCTAACCTGGGAAGGAAGTGAAAGAACTAGCTGAGGGGCCCAGAGGATAGCTCACTGCCTCTGTGCCCCCTGATTCCGGGGGATAGTCATCATGGCAATGCAACCCCAGTTTTGGGAGCAGCACAGCCAGTGCAGGTGGAAAGAAAGTTTCACTGGGATTACACCTACTCAAAAAATGAGGTTCCAGTTAGTAAAGCCACGTCAGTGCCCTGCCCTGCCCACACAGCCTGTTAGGTCTCCGAAATAGCAATCTATAAGTCTATCATTCTGCCTTCGATCCTGACCAGGAATTGTGTAAAATTTCATATAAGTGCAAATATGAAATCATTATGTTGTACAGCTGAAATTAATATTATATGTCAACTATTATTCTTAATTTTTAAAATCACTTGGAATATATATAAAAAAAAATTTCAGGTGGATCCCAGATCATTTGATTTTAAGACAATACTGGGCAAGCATAAATCCCCCTCAGTGGAGATGAATTAAAAGAAAATCACAGGGCCCTTGAAAAAAATTCCTCAGATCAAGAGACCACCAAAAGTAAAACAAGTAGATACAATGATTCAATAATTCCACTTCTGGGTATTTACCCAAAGAAAATGAAAATATTGATTCAAAAGGTATCTGTACCCCTATCTATGTTTATTGCAGCATTATTTACGATAGCCAAGATATGGAAGCAACCTGTGTCCATTGATAGATGAATGCATAAATATGTGGTGTGTATATATATACACAATGGAATATTACTCAGCCATAAAAGAAGAATGAAATCTTGTCATTTGCAAAAAACCTGGATGGACCTAGAGGTACTATGCTAATAAGTGAAGTAAGTCAGAATGAGAATGACAAATGCCACATGATTTCCCTTATATGTAGAATCTTAAAAAAAAAAAATGAGCAAACAGAAACACGCATAAAGAACAAAGTGGTGGTTGACAGAGGGGAGGATTGAAATAGGCAAAAAGAAATACACAGAAAGGGAGAGTTGAAATAAAACTACATCAAAAGGAAAGCAAGATAATGTTGAGCATGAGTTTCAGATGCTTACCTCATAGGGAGTGAGACAAAATGGGAGGAGAGACCATACAGTTAGATGTACGTTACTATCAAGGTCTCAGTTTTTGTTTGGGATAGTGGCTTCATAAATGCTTATTATTAAACATTAATAATTAAAGCAGGACCAATGATGAGACTATATCATAAACCAAGGATTATGATAAACCAAATCTGGGCATTGGACTTTAGAAACTGGTCATATATGGGCTCTCTGCTCGGCAGGGAACCTGCTTCCCTTCCTCTCTCTGCCTGCCTCTCTGCCTACTTGTGATCTCTGTCAAATAAATAAATAAATCTTCAAAAAAAAGAAACTGGTTATATAGTCTAGTCCTAACTAGAGCATGGAACTAATAATGGTATAGCTTTGAGCAAATCAAGTCTTTGAGCCACATCTGTAAAATGAAAGAGATGTACTGGATGGTTAAGACTCTAATTCTGGGGTGCCTGGTTGACTCAGTCAGTGGAACATGCAGTTCTTGATCTGAAGTTGTGAGTTTAAGCCCCATGTTGAGTGTGAAGATTACTTAAAATCTTAAAAAAAAAAAAAAGACCCTTTCCAGTTCTAACTCCCCTCTCTATTTGCCAGTGCAAATGTTTAATAGGCTTAAAAAAACAAACACTTTAAAAAAAGAGAGAGAAAGAAACTTGGACATGCTTTCAGAGTCACTTCTAAATTCAACTATATTTGTAAAAGTTCCATACAGTTTCATTGATCTTTAAAATGTACATTTTCCTCCTAGGATGCAGCTCCAGTTGAATTTTATTAAACTATAAGTTCTCCTAAAAATAGGCCACTATCTGGTTATCACTGCTCTGAGCACAGAGGGTGGATCAAAGCAAAGGAGATGTCACAGTCTCCTTCCAGCCTTTTTACATGTATAATATTCTTCAAATCCACAAGGATCAACATTAATTTATTCAGTCCACTAACTTATATCAAACATGTCTGCCAGGCACTTACCTTCTGATCAATACAGAGATGAATAGACGAATTAGATATAACTCCTAACCTTGGTGATTTTATATACATATATACATATGTGTGTGTGTATATATATATATATATATATATATATATATATATATATATACATTAATTTTACATCTTTAAAGAAGAGACAGAGGTACAGAGAAAGTTAAAACACAATAAATGCCACAAGGGAGATAAACAAAAACAAATTACCTTATGGGGTGTCTGGGTGGCTCAGTCAGTTAAGCATCTAACTTTTGGTTTCATTTCAGGTCTTGATCTCAGGGTCATGAGTTCAAGCCCCCCACTGGGCTCCATGCTGGGCATGGAGCCTACATTTAAAACAAAACAAAACTACCAGGGTGCCTGGGTGGCTCAGTTGGTTGAGCGACTGCCTCCAGCTCAGGTCATGATCTCAGAGTCCCGGGACCTAGTCCCGCATCAGGCTCCCAGCATCATGGGGAGTCCACTTCTCCCTCTGACCTTCTCAGCTCTCATGCTCTCTCTCTCTCAAATGAATAAATAAAATCTTTAAAAAAAAATTCCTTATTCTGAGATCAAGAGTCACATGCTCCACCAACTGAGCCAGCAGGCACCCCTAAGATATCCTTAAAATAACTTCCTGGGGCGCCTGGGTGGCTCAGTTAAGCATCTGCCTTAGTCTCAGATCATGGTCCCAGGGTCCCAGGATCGAGTCCCATGTTGGACTCTCTGCTCAGCAGGAGTCTTCTTCTCCCTCTTAGTCCCTCTGTGCTCTCTTTCTCAAATAAATAAATAGAATCTTAAAAAAAAAGAAGAAGAAGAAGAATACTATGCAAAACTCCATGTAACCAAACCAAAAAGTCTCAGTGCAATTAATATTGTCTGGGAAAATATAAATCAAAATCAACCCAAATGATACAGAACATCCGAATGCAATAATAGCCACTGAAGAACCTGAAAAAGTGGTCAGATAAATACCTCCCACCAAAAGACCCACATCACACTTAATTCACCAAATTAGTGTTAACTTAATTCAAGACCTGACATATTCAAGAACTAACAACCTCACACACATTATACAATGAAAGATTCTAAATAAAACATCAAACCAGGGATAGCAAATAGCAGGATGCTTGTCTGTTGTCCTCCAGTCTAATGGCAGGTACCACTAAATGATCATGGCCTCATTCTGGGACTACTCAAGGCTCTCTAAGACAGCATATCCTTTTTTTAAAATATATTTTATTTATTTATTCAAGAGAGAGTACAAGCAGGGGGAGCGACAAAGGGAGAGCCATATCAAGACAGCATACCTTGAGTGATTTCTGCCAAAGGCTCAGCATAAGGGATAACTGGCAAATGTTCTCTCTTTATTACCTCTGAATTGAGAGCCCAATACAGGCAGATACTTTGTCTATCTTGTTCACAGGTGTGTATCTAGCATGCAGCAGAGCTGTCTGGCACATAATATGAACTAAACAAAACCCACCAGTATTGTAAAGGAATAATACACATTAAGATTAGTAGGTTTCTAGGACTACAGCAATGATTGAACTATTAAATTCATCAATGTAGTTAACATGAATAAACCAAAGGAAATAGCCATTTCATCACTCTAACAGGCCCTGGGGAAATCTTTTAGAAAATTAAATATCCATTTGTGATTTTTAAAAGGCTTTTTAGTAAACCAGGAACAGAAACATGAAAAAGAATATTTGAAATGAACAGCCAACATCAAACTACATCAAAGAGAAAAGCCAAGGCCAAACAGATCTCATTCATTGTGCCAAATCCAATTAACTAGTCACTTAGGGGAATGTTACTGTGAGATTTCTGAAAAAGGGCCATGGCTTAGCAGAAAAAAGTGCTAAGGATTAGCTATGTTTGCCATGGATATAAGAGGAATGCCAGCGATCGAGCCCCACATCGGGCTCTCTGCTCAGCAGGGAGCCTGCTTCCCCCCCTTCTCTCTCTCTGCCTGCCTCTCTGCCTACTTGTGATCTCTGACTGTCAAATAAATAAATAAAATCTTAAAAAAAAAAAAAAAAGAATCCCAGCATGTAGAGTTGATAGTCCTTCACGTAGGCAATCTTTTAAAAGTCAGAACCAAGACAAGACTAATCACTATTACCTTTATTATTCAACATTATTCTAGATAGTGTAGACAGTACATGAAACAAAAATAAGAACCATAAATGTTGGAAAAGAAGAAAATAATTATCTACTTAGATAAGAAATCACTGAAAAACAATGAGAATAAGAGTAGTATAAGACGGCTTATTACATGAAAAATAAATTCAAATATGAATAGCTTTACTAGCCAGCACCTACCAGTTACATGTCATGCTGGGGGACTTCAGAACATCTAAGTGGTCCTTAGAGGATTACCCAAAGCAAATCAACTACATAAGCAAATCAACTGCATTAGGTAACTGTGTGTTTGCCTTTCAATAATTTGACTAGATTGTAATCCCTAGATCAACCACTAAGAAAGTAACTAAAATACTTAGACTAAACTAAAATTCTTACACTAAAATGTTTAAGAAATTAGGAAAACTAGAATTATATGCTAAAAAATATTAGCTTAAACCAAACAAAGATAGTAAAAGAGGAACAGAGGAACAAACACATCAAAAGGGACATGAGGCAATGAAAATGTATGTCCACACAAAAACCCATACATGAATGTTCATAGGAGCATCATTCGTAACAGCCAAAAAGTGGAAATAACCCAAATGACAATCAGCTGATGAACAAATAAACATGGTACATTCACACACAATGGAATATTACTTGGCAATAAAAAAGAATGAAGTACTGATACATGCTAGCACATGGATGAACCTTGAAAACACTAGGCTGAGTGAAAGCAAGATACAAGAGCCCATATATTGCACCATTCCATATAGAAGTGTCCAGAAGAAGCAAATCTGCACAATGAGAAAGTTTTAACTAATGGTTGCCTAGAACTATGGGTGAAGGAGTCAGAGGGGGACGTAGGGAGTGACTGCCAATGGATATGAGGTTGTTTCTTAGAATGATGAAAATACTCTAGAATTGATTGTGATGATAGTTGCAAAACTCAGTGAATACAACAAAAAACACTAAATTTTACACTTTAAATGGGTGAATTATATGGTATTTCAATTATATTTCAATATAAAACTAATAAAAATTAAATTGTAAAATACCCCCCCCAAAAAAACACAAAAAAACACCCAAGCCTAATAATGTAGAAGGAGGGGAGGAGGAAAGGAAGGAGGAGGGGGAAGAGGGGAAGAAGAAGAAAAAACATCAAGATCAAGTTAGACTTATTCTATAAATGCAAAGTTAGTTTAATTTTAGAAAATTAATTAATGTATTATATCATTGCATAGAAATCTTTTCTCCCTTCCTACCATCCCCACTCTAGACTTTGGGCTTGGTCATATAACTTGCTTTGGCCACTGGAATGTTGACAGACAAGTTAGGACCCAGAGACATGGAAGCAGTTGCAAAACCATACTTGTCCTCTTACCTTTCTTCTGTCACCATGAACATGCCTAGGCTATCCAGGTGGTCCCAGGAAGAGAGACAGATGGCACACAGCAAAACACTCTAGCCAGTCCTAGTTTAGAATGCTGACCCAGTCAACCCATGGATTTAGGAGAATTAGTAATTGTTGTTTTATGTAAGTGTTTTTTTTTTAAGATTTTATTTATTTATTTGACAGAGAGACAGTGAGAGAAGGAACACCAGCAGGAGGAGTGGGAAAGGGAGAAGCAGGTGTCCCACTGAGCAGGGAGCTTGACATGGGGCTTGATCCCAGGACCCTGGGATGATGACCCATGTCAAAGGCAGACACACAACCAACTGAGCCACCCAGGCGCCCCAGGTTTTTGTGTTGTTGTTTTTTTTTTAAGATTTATTTATTGGGGCACCTGGGTGGCTCAGTTGGTTGAGTATCTGACTCTTAATTTTGGCTCAAGTCATGATCTCAGGGCCCTGAGATTGAGCCCCTCATCACGCTCTGCACTAAGCATGAAGCCTGCTTGAAATTCTCTCTCTCTCCCTCTACCCTTCACCCTGCTTGCACTTTCTCTCTTTCTCAAAAAAAAAGTTTTTCTTAAAGATTTATTTACTTATTTGAGAGAGAGAGTACAAGCAGGGGGAAGAGCAGAGGGAGAGGAGACAAACAGACTCCCTACTGAGTGGGAAGTCTGTCACAGGGTGAAATCAAGATTTGGATACTTAACTGACTGAGCCACACAGATGCCCCTTTGCCACTGGATGTGATTAGTTACATGACACTTTTGTGATAAGAACTAACAGGTAGGGGTGCCTGGGTGGCTCAGTTGTTAAACATCTGCCTTCAGCTCAGGTCATGATCTCAGGGTACTGGGAAGGAGCCCTGCATCAGGCTCCCTGCTCAGGGGTTAGCCTGCTTCTCCCTCTCCCACCCCCACCCCCGCTTTTGTTCCCTCTCTCGCTGTCTCTCTCTCTCTGTGTCAAATAAATAAATAAATATCTTAAAAAAAAAACAGGTATACATAGCTACAAAAAAAAACCCACAATAAAGATGAAACTTGATAGTGAAAAATCAAAAGCATTCTTTTAAAGATCAGGAACAAGATACAGGTGTCTACTGCCATTACTTCACTCAACATTACACTGAAGGTCTCAAGCAAAAGAACAGAAACCAAAGGTATAAATATTAGAAGAGAAATAAAATATAGTAAAGATTTTGGGGTTTTTTTGTTTTGTTTTTAAGATTTATTTATTATTCATCAGAAAGAGAAAGAGGGCGGGGAGAGAGAGAGCATGAACAGGGGGAGCATCAGGTAGAGGGAGAAGCAGGTTCCCTGCTGAGCAAGGAGCCTGATGTGGGACTCAATCCCAGGACTCTGGGATCATGACCTGAGCGGAAGGCAGACGCTTACCTGACTGAGCCATCCAGGCGTCCCAATAGTAAAGATTCGGATTTTGATTCTGAATAACAGAGGATTTTGAGCAGAGAAAGAAAATGAACTGACTTACACTTTAAAGAGGAGTATTCTGGCTGCTGCATACACAAGAGATTATAGGGAGACAGACGCATAAGCAGAGAGACCAAAGAGGAGGCTATTGCAACAACCCAGGCAAGAGGCAGAGGTGGCTTAATTGGGTCACAGACAATGGAAATGTCAGAAGTGATCAAGATATGGATAAATTTCAAACATTAGCAGACACGATTTGTTGATATGCTGAATATGGGGTAGAGAAAAAGAGAAAAGTCAAGGATAACTCTGAATTGTCTTGCCTGAGCACCCAATGGATTAAATTTTATTGAGATGGGAAAGCCTTAGAGAAAAACTGGGAAAGAGGTACAAGATTCAAGAGTTCCGTTTTGTACCCATTGATTTTGAAAAGCCAATTAGAGGGCGCCTGGCCTGAGAGGTGACCCTCTCCCTCTGCCCCTCCCCCAACTTGTGCACTCACTCTCTCTCTCTGTCTCAAATAAATAAAATCTTTTTTAAAAAAAAAAGATATTGGGACGCCTGGGTGGCTCAGTTGGTTAAGCAGCTGCCTTCGGCTCAGGTCATGATCCCAGCGTCCTGGGATCGAGTCGCACATCGGGCTCCTTGCTCATCAGAGAGCCTGCTTCTCCCTCTGCCTCTGCCTGCCATTCTGTCTGCCTGTGCTTGCTCTCTCTCCCTCTCTCTCTCTGACAAATAAATTAAAAAAAAAAAAAAAAAAGATATCCAACTGGAGCTGATGAGTAAGCAACTGATTATAGGAGCTGAGTTCAGAGGAAAGGTGGGAGAGAAAATGGGAATTATTAGCATATGAATAGTATTTAAAGCCATGGAGTTAATGGAATGACCTGCCACATAAGTGTGTAGAAAGAAGAGCAGATGTCCAATGATGGAGCCCTGGGTATGTCACTGCTTAGAGATCAGGAAGATCTAGAAGACCAGCAAAAGAGACCTAGAAGAAAGAGCCAATAAAATATGAGGAGAATCAAGAAATTAAATGAAGAAAGTAATTCAAGATGTGATAATGGTATTTTGGTTACACAGAAATGACCTTAGGAGACAATGCTAATGAAGTGCCATGATGTCTACAAGTTATTTTCAAATGCTACAATAAGGGGCACCTGGGTGGCTCAGTGGGTTAAAGCCTCTGCCTTCAGCTCGGGTCGTGATCCCAGGGTCCTGGGATTGAGCCCTGAATCAGGCTCTCTGCTTGGCGGAGAGCCTGCTTCCCCATCTCTCTCTGCCTGCCTCTCTGCCTACCTGTGACCTCTGTCTGTCAAGCAAATAAATAAAATCTTAAAAAAAAATGCTACAATAAAAATGTATTATATTCTGTCAGATCATACATCATATACCACATTAGAGACACACAAAGAGAACAGCAAAATGTTAACAATTGTTGAGCCTAAATGAAGGTACACAGGTATTCACTGTACATTTCTTCAACTTTTCTTCATGTTTGAATTTTCAGAATAAAGAGATAGTAGAGGGGACTCTTTTGAGAAGAATACGTAATTGACTGTATTCACAAAACTGCTCTTCCTAGACCAAATAATCTTATATTCCTAGTAGCCAAACTGTGCTCTCTAAATACCATTTCTAACTAAAAGCAACTATGAATCCTTGGAAAAAATAGCTGATACCAGCTCTAGTCTAGGAGTGCACAAAATGAGCCTGGAACATTTTACCATATCAAATAGGAAGAAACCTTAAGGGTTGTGTCAAAAGGACTCACTCCCACTGGCCAAAACAGGACAATTTAAAAATGATAAAAACAGCCAACAATTGAGACACATCATACTTATGTTAAACTATGAGTTCACAGTGGTACTAAAAACCACAAAGGGGTATTAACAAAAAAAACCCTCAAAGTGCCTGGGTGGCTCAGTCAGTCAAGCATCCAACTCTTGATTTCGGCTCAGGTCCTGATCTCAGGGACGTGAGATTGAGCCCCACATGAGGCTCCACACTGAGCATGGAGCCTGCTTAAGATTCTTTCTCCCCCTCCCTATGCCCCCGTCTGCTCATATGCTTTCTCTAAATAAAAAAATAAAAACCCTGACATTAAAAAAAAAACAAACAAACTTTTCGAGGATGTAAGGGAACCAACTCACTAAAAGCTGGGAAAATAAAAAGAAAACAAGCATTTTTCTTGCCTTTCCTACATGAAATATATCTCTGCATAACAAACAGGTATAGAAAAGTTTCTCTTTGTAGAGGAAGGAAGGAAGAATAGAATGAGTATTGCTTTCTTTTTCTTTTTCTTTTTCTTTTTCTTTTTTTAAAGATTTATTTATTTATTTATTTGACAGACAGAGATCACAAGTAGGCAGAGAGGCAGGCAGAGAGAGAGAGGAAGGGAAGCAGGCTCCCCGCCGAGCAGAGAGCCCGATGCGGGGCTGGATCCCAGGACCCTGGGATCATGACCTGAGCCGAAGGCAGCGGCTTTAAGCCACTGAGCCACCCAGGCGCCCCTTCTTTTTTTTTTTTTTTTAATGATTTTATTTATTTATTTGGTAGACAGAGATCACAAGTAAGCAGAGAGGCGGGCAGAGAGAGGGGAAGGGAAGCAGGCTCCCTGCTGAGCAGAGAGCCAATACGGGGCTCGATCCCAGGACCCTGGGATCATGACCGGAGCCGAAGGCAGAGGCTTTAACCCATTGAGCCACCCAGGCGCCCCATGAGTATTGTTTTCTAACTCCTACATTCCCCCAGGGGAAAACTGGCAATGTCTAGAGACATTTTTGATGTCACGACTAGGGGAGCTGCTACTGGCATCCAGTGGATAGAGGCCAGGGATCCAGCTAAACATCCTACAGTGCACAGACAGCCACCTAACAATCAAGGATTATCTGCCCCCAGGGCACCTGGGTGGCTCAGTTGGTTAAGTGGCTGACTTTGGCAGGTCATGATCTCAGGGTCCAGAGATCAAGCCCCCATACTGGGCTCCTTGCTCAGCAGGGAGCCTGCTTCTCCCTCTGCCTGCGGCTCCCCCACTTGCCCTTTCTCTAACAAATAAATAAATGAAATCTTTTAAAAAATAATAATGAAAAGATTTAAAAGATATATCAGCTGTGAAGTATAGACCTTATTTGGATTTTGATTTAAACAATTTTTTTAAACTAAACATAAGACAGTGGGGGAAATGTGAGCAAATAGATACTTGATATTAAGGAGTTGGGGGGGGTTTAGATGTAACATGGTACTGTGATTTTGTTTTAAAGAAGAATCCTTATCTTTTAGAGGTAACATATTGAAATATTTATTGATGAAATGCTGTATCAGAAATATACACCAAATAATTAGGTGAGGGGAGAGCACAGGGGTACAGAGTATATATGAAACAAGATTGGCCAAGAATTGATCATTGGAGAATCACTGGCACAAAAGGTACATAAAAGCAGGTACTTTCACCTCAGCCAGGTCATTTATGTCAACAACACAACTGAGGCAGGGGTAAGTGATTTATTTTTTTAAAGATTTTATTTATTCATTTGACAGACAGAGATCACAAGTAGGCAGAGAGGCAGGCAGAGAGAGAGGAAGGGAAGCAGGCTCCCTGCTGAGCAGAGAGCCCAATGCAGGACTTGATCCCAGAACTCTGGGATTGTGTCCTGAGCTGAAGTAGAGGTTTTAACCCACTGAGCCACCCAGGCGTAAGTGATTTAGTGCAAGGATCTCCACAAATGGTCTTACAGAGGTAAATAAGGGTTCATTTTTCTATTCTCAACTTGTTCTTCTTTTCATGTTTGACATTTTCCCATCATAAAAGTCTGAAAAACAAAAACAAAAGGATCTTCTAATAGCCTAACTTGAGCAATACTTAAAATTTATCTTAGCAGACCCCCTCTACATTTAATACTATTCAATACATTTAATGCTATTCATTATTCCACTTTCCCTAAATTCCCCATTCCATGGATTCCATGGCACCATCCTCTCTAGATTCTCTTCCTGTCTTTCACCTTGTTTCTTCTCAGTCTCCTTCATGAAATTCTCTTCATCGATCCACCATTTAAAAAAAAAAAAAAGGGGGCACCTGGGTGGCTCAGTGGGTTAAGCCACTGCCTTCGGCTCAGGTCATGATCTCAGGGTCCTGGGATCGAGTCCCGCATCGGGCTCGCTGCTCAGCAGGAAGCCTGCTTCCCTTCCTCTCTCTCTGCCTGCCTCTCTGCCTACTTGTGATCTCTCTCTGTCAAATAAATAAATAAAATTTAAAAAAAAAAATATATATATATATATATAAATTTATTTGAGAGAGAGAGAGAAAAAGCGCACAAGTAGGCTGAGGGGCAGAGGGAGAGGGGGAAAAAAGACTCCCTGTTAAGCCTGATACAGGATTTGATACCAGGACCCTGGGATCATGACCTGAGCTGAAAACAGACACCCAACCGACTGAGCCACCCACCCTCTCTTTTAATGTTGGTGTTCCCCAGGATTCTTGCCAGCCCATTTCTCCTCTATACACCCTACTTGGATGATGGCATCTACCTTCAAAATTTCCTTTATCATCACCCCTTTCCTTATGGCAGTCATCTGTCTTCCCCCACCCAACCTTTCCTCCTTCTGGGTTCTTTATCCCAGTTGATATCATACAGTCATCTAAGCTACAAACATAAAAATGATCTTGGCCAGCGTGCCTGCCTGGCTGGCTCAGTTGGTTAAGCATCTGCCTTCCACTCAGGTCACTGGGCTCGAGCCCCTGCATCAGGCTTCCCCCACCCCCTCTGCCCACCCCTAACTGTATTCTCTCTCTCACAAATAAAAAATTAAAATCTTAAAAAAAAATTGTACTGGCTGATGCTCCTTCTCTTCACTGAACTAACTAACTCTGGATACTAAATCAATCAGCAAGTTTTCCCATATTAGTTGAATGTTTCCTCCTCTCCTTCCCTATTATCCCTATCCTAGTTCAGTCTCTCATCCTCTCGTGACTCAAGCATTGGCAAGTCTCATTGCTTCCATACAACAACCACAGTGATCTTTCTAGAACAGGATCCTGGCTCCTCTGCTTGGAGTTATTACCACCAACAACAGTAACTTTCAAACTTAGATAAAGGATCAGATATATGTGAATTAAATTATCTATTATAATACTATTTTAACAAAATGAAGCATAAAGTGCTAGTGTTTATAGATCTCAAACAGCTATAGAAACCAAACTTACAAATTAAGTAGTTGTGGATGCTAACATTAAGGTAATGAATGAGTCTGTTTTGCTGAGACCGAACGGTCTCTGGGAGAATGAGTATGAGGCACAAAGCCCAGGCATATATTGTTCTCAAGACTGGCCTGGCTCCACCGGCTCTAGAACGACCTTGAATCTCGCCCATTCTCTCTCCAAACCTGTGAGAAACCTTCAGTTGCACAGTGCATGGGCACAGCCTCTAGCCTTCTCTCCACCCCGAGGCACCGTTTGTAATCGAAGACTGTTTTTTCTCTACTCAATAAAATTAGACAATTAAGGGCACCTGGGTGGCTCAGTGGGTTAAAGCCTTCCGCTCACGTCATGATCCCAGAGTCCTGGGATCGAGCCCCGAATCAGACTTTCTGCTCAGCAGGGAGCCTGCCTCTCTGCCTACTTGTAATCTCTGTCTGTCAGGTAAAATAAATAAAATCTTTAATAAAAAATGGACAATTAAATAGAACTCGGCTCCAACTCTCATAAACAGGATTCTTGTCAGAAGGCGAGCACCCACACGGATGCGGACTGGGCTTGTATAAATTTCCTTTACATCTTACCACAAAAATAGAAATGCAGTACTTGAGAATTTTTTAAAAGAATTCAGTCTTGAGTGAGAATTTTTGGTAAGAATTCAGCCTTGCTCCCTCAAGCTCTGTCCCAGCGCATTTGGCTCCCGAGACTTGCAGCGCCCACTCCCGCCGCCCTCCATTCCGCCGCTAGGTGGCGAGCTGCTCAGTGCCGCCCACAATAGCTTGCCCAGGAGGCGTCCGTCAGCTCGAGAGACGTCACTCATCCCTGGCGATAATTGGCTATTTCGCCAGCGGGGAACCGGAAGCAATGGGGACGGCTGTGCGCAGCGCGTGCGCATTCAGGGCCCAGAGCCCCCTTAAAAGAGACCAGCTGCAGCTCCTCCTCCAGCCTGAGGGGGAGACCGGATTCTTACGAGGTGGAGAGCGGAACCTCCTGAGAGGGGTCACACAGATAAGGGCTGGGCCACACTGAGGGGAGGAGTCACGTTGAAAGGCGGGGTCACAATGACCCGTGGAGTCACTCTGAGAGGTGGGGTCTCATTGTGTGGGAGGAACAGACAGAAGAAGGGTGTCGCACAGAGGGGTTCTGGCACACACTGACGGTGGCAGTATCGTGTTGAGGAATGGTCCCTCTGAAGGGAGGGTCTCACTAAGGAGGAGAGGGGTCTCCGAAGGGAAGTCTCCCGGAGGGGCGGGTTTTTGCCGAGGGGGTGGAATCCCACGGAAGGCGGGGCTTCCGGGCAGGTGGAGGGTTCTCTGCAGAGAGGGCCGTTTGGAGGAAAGAGTAAGAGGAAGGTTCAGGCTGGGTGGTCACCGGGAGGATACACCTTTCTTCCTTTGAACTTTATTCGAGGGAGGCGGGATGGAGTAAAGAGATGTGGGGTCACACCGGGGACGGGCGGGCCGCGGGCTCACTATATAGGCCTGAGGCATCACCACCACCCGAGAAGGGGAAAGTGTCAGGGAATCCAGAGGTGTAGGGGCCGAGACCTGGGAAATGGGCAGGCTGGGCCAGAGCGGAGGCCCGGCAGGTAGGCAGGTTGCTGGGCTACCTCCGATTGTGGCTGGCCGTGAAGGGTCTACTTTTCTGCCCTGCTGGCCGTCGGAGTCCAAGAATCCGGCGGCTTCCTGAGCCCGGCTTTCCTCAGACAGTGGCCTGAGGGTGGGAAGAGAGAAAGGACTCCTAGGGCAGCTAAAAGACGTTTGAGCTGCGCGTACGCACAATCAGCCCATAATTTCCTTCAGTTATTCAGCTCGGGCCTGAACTTATTTGGCCTCGACGTCCCGGACCCACTCGCCTCGGGTGTCGCGGCCACCGGTTGGGGGTTGCGTACCTGAGGGGGCGTGGCCGCTGCCCGTGAGCCGGGCTGGAAGGAGTTAAGCGGAGGCCCGGCTCAGCCCCGCCCCCGGCAGGCCGCGGAGCCTGAGCCCCAGCGGCGAAGCGGAGCAGCGGTCGCCAGCCCGCCCGCCCGCCCGCCAGCCCGCCTCCGCCTGCGGGGAGCCCGCCCGCCTGCCCGCCGGCGCCCAGGAGAGCCACCGCCACCGCCCGGCCCAGGCCCAGGCCCAGGCCCTGCGCAGAGCGAAGCGGAGCGGCGTCTACCCGGGCCCTGCAAACCGGCGCGGCGGGGGCGGGCCCAAGATCTGCCGCGGATCTTCCATTCTCCAGGGCGGGAGCGGGAGCTCCGGCGTCCCGGATCGGGCTCGGCGCACGCCCATGGCAAGCGCGGCCTGCCCGGGCCCCGGGGACCCTGCCATGTGAGGCAGGCCCGGGCTGGGGGCCCGGCCATGGCCGGAGAACGGCCCCCACTGCGGGGCCCTGGACCAGGGCCGGGAGAAGCGCCGGGGGAGGGGCCCCCGGGCCCGGGGAGTACGGGTGGAGGCCCGGGCCGGGGCCGCCCCTCCTCCTACCGGGCTCTCCGCAGCGCCGTCTCCAGCCTGGCGCGCGTGGACGATTTCCACTGCGCGGAGAAGATCGGGGCCGGCTTCTTCTCTGAGGTCTACAAGGTAGGATCAGCAGAGAGGGCAGAGGGGCGGGACCGAGCCTTAGACGCGAGGCTGGAGCTAAGGGGCCCAGACCCGAACGACCCGCGCGACCTGGCGGATCTGCCCGGGACTCGCCAGCCTTTGCCGCCCCCAGGTTAGGCACCGACAGTCAGGGCAAGTCATGGTGCTGAAAATGAACAGACTCCCCAGTAACCGGGGAAACACGCTACGGGAGGTGCAGCTGATGAACCGGCTCCGACACCCCAACATCCTAAGGTGAGCGGGCCCCAGCCGCTTGCTGAGAAGCTTGCTGGGAGAAAAGGAAAGATCCCGAGGGAAAAGTGGGAACTGCAGAGGGGCCCGGACTCTTATTAGAGGAGCCTACCCTCCTATCTTCTTCATCCTCTTCCAGGTTCATGGGGGTCTGTGTGCACCAGGGGCAGCTGCACGCTCTTACAGAGGTGAGGATGGGCCAGAAAGGAGGGGACCCCCACCACCACCAAGGGGAGAGAGTGTCAACGCCCGGTGCATTTGCTGAGGAATAATGAAAGGCAGCAGGACCCCCTCCCATGAGAGGCTTCCCTGAACTTTCCTTTGGGCTAACCACAAATAAAATTCCTCCATTGGTCACATTCTCTATATGCGCTATAACAAGTGCTGTCCAGTAGAACTTTCTGCAGTGATGAAAATGTTCTGCAGCTACATGTGGCCAGGGAGCAGTAGAAATATGACCAATAGAAATATGACTGAGGAACTAAATGTTTAATTTTATTTAAACTTAATAATTCAAATAGTTGCACATGTCTTGGAAGGACAGCCCTAGAACATGAGTGGGAGACTCTAGAGCACAGACTCCCCCTTCTGACCTTTGTGATCCTCCTTAGTGTCCCCTGGTCTATAAGTGGGAGACGTAGAGTACAGGCGGAAACCTTGACGTTGATTCCCCTTCTCCCCTTATACCCCAGTATATGAATGGGGGGACCCTGGAACAGCTGCTCAGCTCCCCAGAACCCCTGTCCTGGCCAGTCAGGCTCCGCCTGGCTCTGGACATTGCCCGTGGCCTGCGGTACCTGCATGCCAAAGGTGTATTCCACCGAGACCTAACATCCAAGGTAGGCTGGCCAGGTGGGTGGAGGCATGAAAGGGGATTCGAGTGTGGATTGGAGTGTGGATATTAGACCTGTTAGGACGTCCAGAGTAGCAAGGCCCTGGAGAATGGGGACTGGGATGATGGGGAGCTCTGAGGGGCCGAGTACCATGCTATGTTTGGAGTGATGATGTTGAAAGATTGGGGTGCACTGGAGAACTGAGAGGTCAGAGGGGGTTGGAGTTACTCTGGAGTGACAGGGCTTTGGGGTATATATTGGGAGAACAGAAAACAGAAGGTGATGGGTGTGTGGGGATGCTGTATGTATGTCAGAACTGTCTGATCCGACGGGAAGACCGAGGCTTCACGGCTGTTGTGGGTGACTTCGGGCTGGCTGAAAAGATTCCTGTGTATAGGTGAGGTGAATGCCCTTGTGCCCCCCCCCCCCAAACTTTCTAGAAGGTCCCTATCTAAATGAAGCCCCCAGAGACATATCCTTTGGAGTGGGGAGGGGGCTGACCTCATCCCCTTTTGTTTAGGGGGGTTATCTGAGTGGGATGTCTCTGATCACTCTGCCCCTACCCCTGCAGGGAAGGGGCAAGAAAGGAGCCATTGGCTGTGGTAGGTTCCCCATACTGGATGGCTCCAGAGGTGTTGCGGGGTGAGCTGTATGATGAGAAGGTAAGACATCAATCCTTCAGATTCCAAGGCCTTCCAGAGACCCTTGAGATACTTTCATAAGGCCCCATCCCAAGTTCTTCAATAGCCTTATTGAATATTTAGGAGACTCCCAAATTCCCCCTTGTCCCCTCATAGGGACCCCTCCAATGCATGAAACTATCATGACCTCCCCCAAATTCTGACATGTTCTGACAAAATTCTGACATGAAAACCATCAGTTCCTCCCGTTGACGTTCTCTCCTCCCCCGAGGCCGATGTCTTTGCCTTTGGGATTGTCCTCTGTGAGCTCATTGCACGAGTACCTGCGGACCCAGATTACCTACCCCGAACTGAGGTGAATAATGTTTCCAGTTTGGAAAAGGGGGAGCTCCAGACTGGGCAGCTTATAACTGAGGAGGGTTCCCTGGAGGTTAAGGTCCTGATTGGGGGTCAGAAGGAGAACCCAAGGAAGGCTGACTTGAAGGCCCCTTCTCTCTGTCCCTGCAGGACTTTGGCCTGGATGTGCCTGCTTTCCGGACCCTGGTAGGGGATGACTGCCCACTGCCCTTCCTGCTCCTGGCCATCCACTGCTGCAGTGTAAGAGCCTCTCTCTCCCTGCCCACCACCCCCATCTATCAGCTGCAAGGCTTTCCTGCTCCAGGTGGTGGGAGGAAAATGTAGGGACTCTCTTTTGGAGCACTGAGTGAAGCTATCCCTCTCTCTACCCATCAGATGGAACCTAGCACTCGTGCTCCCTTCACTGAAATCACGCAGCATCTGGAATGGATCCTGGAGCAGCTGCCTGAGCCAGCCCCCCTCACCAGAGCTTCCCTGACACACAATCAGAGTAAGTGAGCATGACCTTGATGCAACTAAATTCTTTTTGCCTCTTCCTTAGAACTCAAGGGATTAAGACTAAATTGTATTTATTAGTTGAGAAGGTTGGGGCGGGGGGTGTGAAAGGACATCTTAAATATTTTCAAATTCTAGAACCAAGAGAGGGGAAGAAGGAAAGGAGAGGTGAAGGAGGGCTAGAGGTGACATCTCCCCTGTCTAAAATACCCAGTGGGACTCCCTTTTGTAAGCTGTAGTCCCACCAGCCTCCTGGTGAATAATGAGGCCTCAAGGAGCCATGATCAACGCTGAGAACAGTAACCACAGACTTCTCTGTCTACAGGGTCTGTTTCAAGAGGGGGTCCCTCTGCCACCCTTCCTAGGCCAGACCCCCGGCTTTCCCGAAGCCGGTCAGACCTCTTCCTGCCCCCATCACCAGACTCACCCCCCAACTGGGGGGACAGTCTGACTCGAGTCAATCCCTTCTCACTCCGGGAAGACCTCCGGGGAGGCAAGATCAAGCTGTTGGACACACCCAGCAAGCCAGTTACCCCCCTGCCCCTTGTTCCACCATCACCACTGCCCTCCTCGCAGCTGCCCTTGGTGACCACTCCAGAGACCCTCATCCAGCCTGGGACACCTGCCCGTCGCTGCCGCTCGCTCCCATCATCCCCTGAGCTCCCCCGACGTATGGAAACAGCACTGCCAGGTCCTGGCCCTCCCAGTGTGGGCCCCTCGGCTGAAGAAAGAATGGAGTGTGAGGGCAGTAGCCCTGAGCCAGAACCCCCAGGACCAGCTCCCCAGCTGCCCCTGGCCGTGGCCACAGACAACTTCATCAGCACTTGTTCCTCAGCCTCCCAGCCTTGGTCCCCTAGATCAGGGACTGCCCTTAACAACAACCCCCCAGCTGTGGTGGTGAACTCCCCACAAGGCTGGGCTGGGGAGCCGTGGAACCGGGCCCAGCATAGCCTGCCCCGGGCAGCAGCCCTGGAGCGGACAGAACCCTCGCCGCCCCCTTCAGCTCCCCGGGAGTCTGATGAGGGGCTGCCCTGCCCTGGCTGCTGTCTTGGCCCTTTTAGCTTTGGCTTCCTATCCATGTGCCCCCGCCCCACACCAGCTGTTGCCCGCTACCGCAACCTGAACTGTGAGGCGGGCAGTCTCCTCTGCCACCGAGGGCACCATGCCAAGCCTCCCACACCCGGCCTGCAGCTGCCCGGGGCGCGCTCTTAACAGTGGGGCCTGTGGTCTCTGGCCTCCAACTTTGGCCTTCAGGATGCCCTGTGAGGACAGAGCACACATGTTGGACAGTGCCAGCCCCAGCAGGGCTGACCGGCTCTTCTCCCCATGTAGGGGAACCTCAGCATGGACTCAAGGGACAGAACATTTCCTGTCTAGCCCCTGGGCCTGCTCTCCCATGGGCGATCACTGAACCAGACAAAGCACTGCTGACACATGAGACTAACACGTGCAAATTATTTAAAAATATTTCAATAAAACTGCCTGGCTGGCTCCGGGCTGCCCCTATCCACTCAGCCCATGCGCCCTCCTCCACCCCCCTACAGTGCCACTATGGGAAGTGCCACTATGGAAAGTTCTTGGGGAGGCCAAAATCTCTTCTAGTGACTTCTTCACCAGTTTCCCAGGAACAGTCCAGCTTCTGGGGCAGGATTTCAAGCAGGCAACAGGCTGGCTAGAAGTATTGGGCATGGATCTGCCCTTGGCTAGGCACTGCACAGGCAGAGTGAGAGAATGCTAGAGGGAGATGATCTTAGGGCCTGCAAACTGCAGTTAGGGTGAGGGGTGCAGGCTTCTGTTGGCATGAGTGCCTGTAAGAGTAAAGCACCAGTGAGGTCCGCAGTAGACTATTGCTAAGAATATTCATCCAGCTCCTCCTACCTCCCTGGACAGCCGAACCCACAGCCTCCCTTCAGTTCCAGAACTTTCCGGCTGAACACCCTCCTTCATAAGCAGACCAAGTCCCTGAAGGCTGTAGAGGTGACCATCGCTCTCAGGAATAAGTTTTACCTCTGGCTTCCGAGCCCCTGCTCTAAGTTCCTCTCCCTCCCTGTTCCCCAACTCCCATGCCTCAGTGGGTGGTCATGCTTACCCAACTCAGGGCAAAAAGTGGTCCCTATCTGGGTGCTTGAAAGCTGTCATCTCACAGATGCAGGGAAGAAGAGAAGTACAGTCATGCTGCTGTGTTCTTGGCCAACTGCTTTGTACCTTATAACATCTTGAGCTTTGACTATAATACCTAAAGATTGGTGAGGTAGAACTGGGACAAGGCCTGCCTCTCCTCTCCCACCCTGCCTTTGCTCCCCTTTCTCCCCTTGCCCTATGTTAAACACAGTGAAGTCCTAATTTGCCCTGCCTGCCTAAGGCCACGTTTGGGTATGGTTCAGGGACAGATGGCTACTCTTAAAGAGGCTTTAGAACCAGAGGAGGAAAAAAGTCACCCAAAAATATTAAAGATGGAAACTCCATGGGGAACATAGGAGTTGACTGCCTGTTTCAGGGTTCCTGGAGTTGATTTTCAAAGTTGCCCCACTGCTCCCTTCCTGGAGGTAACTATAGTGCCCCCAAGAGGCCCTGACTGAGAAAGTGCCATCTCAGTTTGGGTAGTGCTGTCAAGGGATGGGAAGTTGAATGCCGGGGTTCATGAGCTGTGAAGTCCTAGCTAAAGCCTCAGCTTCTCCCTCTGAGAGAAAAACAACATAGGTCCCAACCTAGTAACTTAAAAAAAAAAAAAAAAAAGTGCTTGGGACTGCCAGGTACTGGAAAGGCGCCAGAGAAGAAGGCTGTCCTAAAGAGTTTTAAGTAAAGGAAACAGACAAGTAGGCAATTACAATACTGACTTGTGAAAGAATTTTGGGAGCAGGACCTCCCAAAACTTTGGGAGCAGGAGGAGAATCTCATTACTATGTCTATATGAAGGAGCTACGGGGTTGAATATGCCCAGAAGTCCTAACAGACTTACCCAGGGCCTCGTTTGCCGTCAACCTGCTGCCACCTCTTAGCAAAGCTGTGATTAACCCAAAATGAACCAGGTGGGCTAATTTGCATCAACATCTTCCTTGCGCTGTTGTGGTTCATAACCTGAGGGGAGAATCAGAGGAGGGGTATGTGGAGAATGATGAGAAATATTCCAGCGCGAGGGGCCGGGGTGGGGGTGCGGTGTAGGGAGGGGGGATGTGGACCAATGAAAGAAAATGAGCACTATGGGGAGGTCTCGGCTTTGACAAGAGGACTCCTTTCTGACTGGCACAAGACATCAGCTACTTGGGGACCTGTCCCTGCAGCCTTCAAGTGCCACCTTGCAGATGCAGGCTCGCCCTTCAGTTCACCCCCAGGCTGGTGAAGAATTTCTGCCAGCCTTTGAAAGAGGAGTCATTCCATGGGCTGCTCTGGTCATAAGGAGTCAATCCCAACAATCTAGCCCCCCAGATATGGGACCTCTGCCTGAGAGGTCTTGAGAGACAAAGACACTGTTAAGCAGCCCTGGAGAGTTGACCAGAAAGCTGAGATGAGAAACAGGTTCAAGTAAAGTTGGTTCATGAGCTTCAACTCTCGTGCCGACTCAGGCCAGTAGGGGCTACCTGGAGCACTGTGCTGAGAAGCTGCCGGAAAAGGAACGCGTGCTTTGTGCACCGCCATTCCTGACTCACTGACACATATCCCTTCGCCCAACAGTACCTGCTACAGTCTGCAAATAAGGGGATGCTTACTGAATAAGGAATGTCACTGAACATGGCCAGGTCGGAGGACAGAGATTGACAGTAGTTTTGGCTCTCCTCCCAACTTCTCTCCATGTATGAGATGTAAAAACAACTCCTCTCATTCAGTATCCATCCCATGGGACAGCAGGAATCTATAAAACAGAAAGAATGTAACAGCATAGCCCAGACCCAGGAGGGAGATCTCCCCATTTGAGACAAAAGTGATGATTCCTCAGTGTGGTTTCTAACAGTGCCCCCCTTGGTCTAGTCCCAGCACCTTCACTAGCTTCTAGCCCTTCACCTTTGCAATCTGTCTTTGGCCTCCCCTGGTAATGCCATTCCTATGGCATTTACTTTAGTAAAAGTCTTTAATATTCACAACAGCACTCCTTAACAGTCTGGGAGGTTTATTTTATTTTATTTTTTTAAGATTTTTATTTATTTATTTGACAGAGAGAGATCACAAGTATGCAGAGAGGCAGGCAGAGAGAGAGGAAGGGAAGCAGGCTCCCTGCCAAGCAGAGAGCCCAATGTGGGGCTCGATCCCAGGACCCCGGGATCATGACCTGAGCCAAAGGCAGAGGCTTAACCCGCTGAGCCACCCAGGCGCCCCGGGAGGTTTATTTTAATAGGGTGGAGGTACTATTCCCAATTTCTGAATGATTGCAATCTCCCCCCCCTTACACTTTGGCTGACCTCACCTGCCCCCCCCCCAAGTGTTCAATCAACCTCATAATCATCTCAATCACTCCCTAAAGCATTCCTCGCTGCATATTCAAAACTTGCCCACACCCTCCAAGCTGCTAGCCACCTCCTTCCCTCTCTCCACTCTTCCATAAGTAAAAACCTTGGTTCCGGGGCGCCTGGGTGGCTCAGTGGGTTAAGCTGCTGCCTTCGGCTCAGGTCATGATCTCAGGGTCCTGGGATCGAGTCCCGCATCGGGCTCTCTGCTCAGCAGGGAGCCTGCTTCCCTCTCTCTCTCTCTCTCTGCCTGCCTCTCCATCTACTTGTGAGCTCTCTCTGTCAAATAAATAAATAAAATCTTTAAAAAAAAAAAAAAACCTTGGTTCCTGTTCTGCTGAAATTGTCAGACACTTGATGTGAACTCTCTCCATTTCCCTCCCTTGCCCCCCAAAATTTCTCTTCTCTGTTCCACTGTCCTGGCTATCTCTAAGCAGTAAACATCCCTTGGGGGGCGCCTGGGTGGCTCAGTGGGTTAAGCCGCTGCCTTCGGCTCAGGTCATGATCTCAGGGTCCTGGGATCGAGTCCCGCATCGGGCTCTCTGCTCGACAGGGAGCCTGCTTCTCTCTCTCTCTCTCTCTCTGCCTGCCTGCCTCTCTGTCTACTTGTGATTTCTCTCTGTCAAATAAATAATAAATAAAATCTTTAAAAAAAAAAAAATCCCTCTTTCTTTCACAACCCATACACCCATCTGTGCTCCTGATCCCAACCCACCTCTCTCTTTGCTTTGTTCCAGGAATCCTACCTGTGACACTCAAAGATCCCTCCTTCCTTCCCCAGCTCCCTCTTTTCTGTCTACATTGTCTCATGTCCTCACCCAGGTACCCTCTTGAGTTTCTGTCCTATGGCAACTAAAGGGAATACAAAGTCAGTGTAGCCAAATGGAAGAGGGTGAGAGGCTAAGTGGCATGCTGAAAGTAGGCAGGGACCTTGGAAGCCAGGCTAAGGCTTTTTTTTAAATTTTCTATATTACAGGGAAGAGTAAGTCAATGTAGCATTTTACATAGAGAAGTTTTGTTCACTGGCTATATCCCAAGTGCTTGGACATAGTGCTTGGACATGTAGTATGTATGCAATGACTTTAGATGTAATTAATTAACTGGAATGACATGATCAGATTTTGTTTTTAAAGAATTACCCTGGCTTCCACATGACAAGTGGATGGGTGGGAGAGGGAGAGAGATGTTTAGGAGAAATGACGCAGCAAGCTGTCACAGTGATCCTTGCAAAAAATGGGGGTGAGCAAAAATGTGAATGGATGTATAGGCTCAGTGGTAGAAAATGGAGTGCGGCACCTGCTAAAAGTGGGAGAGATGGTGGTAGGATAAGGAGTTCTGCACTGCTGCCAGGCAGTACCGAGGATTGGGCTGAGGTTGAGACTAGAGTTTTGGTGGCACCAAGCAGAATGATCCGCAATATGGCACACCTGGGTGCGGAAGGGGCAGAGGGGGCAGTTCATCCAGAGTTAATATCTTGCCCCTCTGGTACACCAGAAGGACAACAGAACAAAAGAGCAAGTGGCTGAAGTGATGGGCCCTAGAAGCCAAGATGGGTAGAGAGAGAAGTGACAGCCAAGGCAAAGGGAGGAAAGGGGAGACAGTGAGTTGGAGGCATCAGTGAGATTGAAGAAGTGTGGGGAAAGACTGGAGGAGGCAGCTGTGGTTGGAGTGGTCTGGAACCAGCCTTCTAGCAGAAGAACAGTTCAGGTTGCTTGGGTCTGGGGTGCAGCTGAGGGAATGGGTGGCAGCACTGCCTGGGACTGAGGGTCACAGGGAATGAGAAGGCTAAAGACACAAGGGCTGGGGGTGTCTGTACATCAACTCACTATCTTAAGCCTGGGGGAGTCTCTGGGTGCCCCCTGAGCTAGACAGAGCCTAACCTGGACCGTAGGTAACCAGGCCATGAACACTCTGGTTGCCTTGGGCCTGGTTCCCCACCCCGAACCTCAGCCTGCTTCTTACACAGCCTCTCCCCTTTTCTGTGGCCCCTCCCTCATCCCCACATACTGCCTGGGCTCCTGCCTTCAAAATAGATGAACTCTTCCCGCCAGCTCTCTCCCCCACCTTACCCCCACCCACCTCATTGTGAGTGCTGCCCACACTTGAGAGCTTCAGCTGCCTCGCCCCCCACCCGCCACGCTGCACCTCAGTAATCAGGATTTTTTAACACTTGGGGAATCTCAGATGTGGTGAGAAATAATTAAAGGTATAGACCCTCTCTTTAGAAAAAAGTGCAAAAAACCAGTTCCACATCCCAGTTCAGGGGGTTCCCAGATAATTTGACATTGATATCAAAAGCAGAGACTTAAGTTTGGTGCTTTGGACAGTGTGATCTGCATTGCCATCTGTCTCCTTCCTCCTATAGGATTTGCCTTAGAGCTGGGTGACTTGCCCTAAATCCAGAATTCAGCTTGATCCTCCTCTCTATTGGCCACCACTCTCATTTACTATCCCTTTCCTCCACAACTCAATGCCCCCCCCCCGACAGAGAGACACCTGCCAGGAGTGTCTCCTCGCTTCAATCCATCCCTTACAGAGACCCTCCCAACTCTTGTCTCCCAGAGTGGATACCTTCTAAGGGGCACGTGAATAAGGGCTTCAGTGTGTCGCGCATCCTGCTCAGCCTCTGCTCCAAGGTCATCCTCTGCACCTCCTTACTTTGCAAGTCCTCCTTTGTCTTCTCCATCTCAGACTGGCAGGCCTGTAACTGTTCTTGGGTAGCCTGGCAAACCCTCTGTTTCTCCTGTAGTGCTTCCTGACTCTGGGCTGCTTCCCTCCTGGACCCCTGCAGATCCTCCTCCTTCTTCCCCAGCTGGGTCATCGTTAGGTGGAGCTGCTGTCGCAGGCTGCTGTTAGTGGTTTCCAGAAGCCTGTTCGTTTGCTGGAGCTGCTGAGACACCTGCAGATCTGTTTGGCCATAATGAGAGATTTGGAGGTCATCTTCAGCCATGCCCTGCCGCCCTGAGACTTCAGCGTCCGTCCTTTTTCTGCTTCTTGCAAATTTTTGCAAAACAGGATGAAATATAAGAGCTGACTGCCTAAAGCTTTAGGAGGTATTGGATTAGGAAGACACAGCACTCTAAAATAGACCCGACTAGAAACTAGCTGAAAAGCTAAGGATATGGTGGTGGTAACTCTGAGCCCTGCCCAGGGAAAGGGCAGCTGTTGGGGAGAGTAGAGAGTAGGGGAGAAAATGGCTTGGGGTAAGTGGGAAATGGGGGATAGCCATACTCACAGCGTACTCCCAGGCAGATGGCGGCCACCCCTAACAGCAGGCTGGTGAGCAGCAGGCCGAGAAAGAGGTACTGCATACAGGCTGCGCGACCTTAGGGAGATAGTGGGAAGAAGGGCAGAGAGCCCCAGCCAAGTTTAGAGAATGAGGGGCTGGGTGGGTGGGGGACATTCATGGGAAAGAGCACCTCTCAGAGCATATGGTGCAGGCATGATGGGTTTTGTCGGTTAGTGAATTTCCGCAGGTAGCAAAAGGAAGATGTTCCAGAATAAGGGCTGGATCGTTTCTGGTAAGCATTGAGGGGCGCTACCTGGTAGGATGGGAGCTAAATCTCAGACGGAGACAGAGGACGGGGGTATGTGAATGGGACCACCGTAAAGGGGAAGGACGGAGGATCTGGGTCAACCTGTGGGAATGATACATCTGGGTATGGGGGTCAAAGAGTCAGGGCAGGGTTCTCGGGGCTGCCCGCGCAGTCCAGAGGGCTGCTACCCGGGCTCACTCTCGGTACCGGACACGCACACGCAGGGCCCAGCACCATGCCCTTGGGACCCCGCCAGCTCGCCCTCCGTGAACAGCCCGCGCGGCCGGGAGGGGTCGGCGCAGTTGGGGGAGCCGCCCAGCCCGAGACCCCGCCCCGCGCGCCGAAGCACCAGCCGGGCCGCTGGGGGCGCGCGCCGCAGGGAGGGCGAGGGACTCACCCTTGAGGAGCCTCCCGGCAGCCGGTGACGTCACGGAGCCCCAGGACGCAGTTGGCTGCTCGGGTTGGAGCCCTGAGGACCCACAGAGACTCCGGTTTCCAAGAGGGGAAGACCCGGGAAATTTCCGTTCTTTCCACCCTCTCCACCTCCCCCTCTCTCTCTCCAGTCTGGCCCGAGATACCTTCTGCGACTTCCTGAGATGCTCTGGGACCCCCTTAGCACTCCCTGGAGTCCCGCATCTCCACCAGGACTCTTGTGTCTCTCCCGGGTCTTACTACTCTTCCGAGTCTCCCTCCTGGGTCTCTCTTTAGGTTTTACTCAGCACCCCTAAACCTTTTCCCCAAAAGTGCCCTCATCCTTCTCTCCTACCCTCTTCTCTGTCCTGTAACTCCCCATTTCCCATTCGAAATCGTCTCCCCACGGGGGCTGCCTTCATGTCTCCTCGCTGAGCCCTTGTCTCCGCACTGGGACTTCCACCTTGCCCCTGGGAGCTTTATTCTTACCTGACTCCCATTTATCCAGGGCTCATTCTTCTCTTTCCTAAGCATCCCCTCCTTTCCCAGGGATATTGTGTACGGCCCCAACCCCGCTCAAGAATACCCTAGAGTCCAAGCTCAAGACACACACACACCCCACACACCCCACACACACCCCACCCCGTCAAACATATATCCTTTGGGGTCTCCGTACCTGCTTTGTCCCCTACTCCAGAAGAAGCCAAGCTCAAGGGCCCACCTGAGACTGAGGGCACTTGCACATTCTCGTAGGTGAGTTCCTCATCCTCATCAGTCTCTGGGTCTGGAAGAGGAGAGAAAAGGTGGAGGTGGGGGTGGGGCCATGAGGGAGTTTAGGGATGCAAAATCAAGGAGATGCCCCTTCCACCCTTACCCTGTCCTAACCGGCTGGAGACGCTCTTCTTCAGGGGAGCCTTCACAAACCGCAGATCAGCATAGGTGATGGCCTCAGCCATTGCCCTGAGCACCTCTGCTCCCACCTGTCTCCTCCTTCTTCACCCTTGACACTCTTCCCTGGACACTCTCCCTTCTGTCCCTTCACACCCTTAGACTCTTCTGTGACTGCACAGCTTAGTGCTTTGCCCTGTGACTTTCAGCTACAAAAGAGGAAGACGTCAACAAGTGTCAGACTAATGGGTTCAGTGAAGCAGACTGCATCCCCGAGCCTCTGCTAGAGGGACAGGGGATGGGAAACTGAGGTCCGGAACATGGGGGTTGAGTCTGGAAGTGTCACTAGATCACTACTCAGACCTGTTCCTTCATCCTGCCTGTGCTCCCCCCTCATGTGTCCCAGATGCACTTGGGCTGTGCTGGGCTCTAAATGCGTGTCTTCCTGATCATCTACTCTGGTTTGCCCTTTGCTCTTCTCTGCCCGTGCTGCTCTGTCTACGGGCTTATCCATGTGTTGTCAGAGCTCTTCTGTGCCCAGCTGAACCCAGAGGATCTCCCACAGTGGAGCTCCATCCTCTCCATCATACTGGGGGGTCCTAGTGTGGAGCCTTTGCTCCTCATCCTGGGGTTCCCAGCAGGTATGGGCTCCTTGCAGGTAAGGAGCCTTTGATTTGGTGGAGCTCTTTTCCCTGTCAGTTTGGAGGCTTTCAGGGTAGACCCAGCTCCGCTCCTGCAGTAGTCCTACAGACTTGCTGAGGGTCTCACACACAGGGAGGTTCTCACCCCAAAGCCCTTCCTGAGAATGTGGCAGTGCTTTGGAGGATGGATCTGGGACCACACTATTTCTCTTCTGCAAACTGCCCTAGATTCCCTCTCCACAGCCTTTCCCTGGCCTTGTCCACCCTTGTTCCCTCCTGATCACACCTTTGGACAATCAGCCCCTTCCTCATCCCATCCTGTTCCCTGCTGGACATGGCATCCTATGTCCCAGCATCAGGGCTGGAGCCAGCAAACTGAGTCGGGGAGGCAGAGGCTTGCGGACAAGCTAGGGCTGGGGGTGAGGATGAGGGACAATCCCAAGCTTGTGCACCTTTGGAAAAACCTGCAGTACTGAGAGCCTTGTGCACCCTCATGGAGGGTCGGGTTGGGGGGCAGGTGAACAAAGGAATTGGGTGGGGATGAAGAAGGGCAGTGGCTTCTTAGAAGGGAGGCAAGGAAACAAAGCAGGGCTGGGTGTTGAGCACACAGACTCTGGACCTGAGGTTTTGATATTTTCTTGGTTTTTTGTTTTGTTTTGTTTTGTTTTTTCTTTCCTTCCTAAAGTTTGTCCCTTAAAAAGCCTCAACATTGTCCCTTTGCACCCAGCCCCAAGGGAAAAGGGAGTGTTTGTGGGAGAAGACCAGGGACTGGGAGGCCCTCATGGGTGGTGAAGGCATGGCTGATGGGAGGGAGGGAAACCGGCTGGGAGAGGAGGGTTGTTGAGCAGTGGTGGTTCAGAGGTGCTGCCTAACATTATTTTACCAAGCTATGACCCTAGAAGGGCTTGCTTCTGCGGGTGCAAAGGGGCTGAGACAAGACAGGCTCTGTGGGTGGGAAAAAACCCACTTGCAGTAGGTGGCATCTGCCCCCGCAGAACCTCTTGACACGCTGCACCTGTGGGGAGGAAAAAAAAAGGGGGAAGAGGTGCTCACCGCACACTGACAGCTGTAGTGTATGACTAGTGGTGTGTGGAGAGGTGTTGTACCCGGCTCTGTGGGTCTGCTGACAGCTCTGCCCAACAGCACCATGCAGCCCTCCCAGAGAAAGTGCCCGCCGAGGTAGGAAAGCACATTTGTCACCTGAAGAAGAGGCAGGTGTGTGCATGCATGTGAGTGTGCATGTGTGAACAGGCATCCTCAGGTCTTCGTGGTCTGTTGGGGCGTCTGTGTGCAGTGAGCATCTGGGTCAAGGCCTGCTGGAAGGAGTAAGCTCAGAGGATTCTGTGGGCTGAAGGGTGCCTGTGATGGCTGCTATTTTTTTTACCATGACAGGGAATGAGGAGCCATTTGCAGACATGACAGGGAATGAGGAGCCATTTGCAGAAAAGTCTTAAAAGGTCATGGGGACAGATGAGGGAAATATTTCTTTTCTCAAGCTCACTTGTTCCTAAGGTGACCCTGCAGCTGTTAACCGTCCTTGCTTAATTAAAGTTTCCAACAACCCGGTCCCCTCCCCCAGCCCCCCATCAGGGCTTCCTCCAGATAACAGACGGTGGTGGGAGTCGGTGGCTCCCTGGGGGCTTCTGGGGCCTGTGAGATGGAGTGGGAGCATATAGAGCAGCTGGGGGCAGAGGCCGGTGCGGGTGGTCAGGAGACCGGGTGTGGTGTCTGGGGGTAGGGGCCTCTTCTCTGTAGATCAGTTGCGGGAACATTTGCAGGAATTCAGTAAACTGTAGGTAATGCCCTAGTTTTCTTTTTCTTTTTTTTTTTTAAGATTTTATTTATTTATTTGACAGACAGAGTTCACAAGTGGACAGAGGAGGAAGAAGAGGAGGAAGCAATCTCCCTGCTGAGGGAGATCCCAGGACCCTGTTATCATGACCTGAGCCGAAGGCAGAGTCTTTAACCCACTGAGCCACCCAGGCACCCCAATGCCCTAGTTTTCAAAACCAGTACACACAAGTGAACACGGCCTGGACACCAGGTAAAATGCCAAACCAAGTTTCCAGTATATGCTCAAAAAAAAAAAAAAAAAAAAAAAAAAAAAACAATGGGTCTGCTGCCTAAACGGGCCCTTGGGGAGGCTTCAGAAGGAAGGACACCGGGATGCCAATGGAATGAGCTAGACTGCGTTTCCACAATGGCATGGGTACATTAAGAAGGCCGGGCCTGGGGGCACCTGAGTGGCTCAGTGGGTTAAGCCTCTGCTTTCAGCTCAGGTCATGATCTCAGGGTCCTGGGATCGAGCCCCGCATTGGGCTCTCTGCTCAGCCGGGAGCCTGGTTCCCTGCTCTCTCTCTCTCTCTGCCTGCCTCTCTGCCTACTCGTGATCTCTATGTGTCAAATAAATAAAATCTTTAAAAAAAAAAAAAGAAGGCCGGACCTGCATCTCTGTCCTCCTTAGCCCTTTTGGTGGTGGCTACCCATCCCCTTATGATGCTCTGCTTTCCCTTCCAGTGCCTTCTTTTCGGACTAGGGTGTGAGGGTAGGATCCTTCTTCCCCATGTGTATCACACGTGGTCTTTGCAATACTGACCTTCACATCACTTCTCCAGACTGGCCATCATGGGGGCCTGGGTGGCTCAGACAGTTAAGCACCTGCCTTCGCCTGAAGTCATGATCCCAGGGTCAGGGGGTAAGTCTCAGTTTGGGCTCTTTGCTCAGAGGGAAGCCTGCTTCTTCCTCTGTCTGCTTGTACTCTCTCTCTGGCAAATAAATAAAATCTATTAAGAAAAAACATTTTTTTTTGTTTTTGTTTTTAAAGATTTTATTTATTTATTTGACAGACAGAGATCACAAGTAGGCAGAGAGGCAGGCAGAGAGAGAGGAAGGGAAGCAGGCTCCCCGCCGAGCAGAGAGCCCGATGCGGGACTCGATCCCAGGACCCTGAGATCATGACCCGAGCCGAAGGCAGCGGCCCAACCCACTGAGCCACCCAGGCGCCCAAGAAAAAAATTTTTTAATGTAAATGTAGTTAAGGACTTCCTGCATTTGTTAAATCATCCAAGATATGTTAAATAAGCATAATAGCAGGCACCTCTGTCTAAACGTTTATTTTAATGGAAGTGGTTTTAGTATTTCACCATCAAGAACAGTATCTGCTGTTAGGTTTTAGTAGAAAGTCTTCATTATATTTCAATAGTTTTCCTCTTTTTCATTTTTACTTAGAATTTTTATTAGGAAAGAATATATTATTCTGGTTCTAAATATTAAATATGGGAGCTTTTCTTCTTTTCCTATAGTTTTGACTAGATTAAATGGCATGGAAATTATCATTATTGAAGAATAAATAAAACTTGGGTGCCTGGGTGGCTCAGTCCATTAAGCATCTGACTTTGACTCAGGTCATGATCTCAGGGTTCTGGGATCGAGCCCAGAGCCCCATTTTGGGCTCCATGTCTAGTGAAGAGTCTGCTTTTCCTTCTTCTGGCCCTCCCCAACTCATCTCTCTCTTTCTCTCTTCCTGCCCCATGAATTAAAAAAAAAAAAAAAAAAAAAGAATAGATAAAACTCAGCTCTGGTGTCCTTTGAATGCAATCTTTTCCAAAAGTAGCTCTATAGTCACCTTCTTATTCTAGTTTTTTCAAAGGTAGATTGAGCTATTCAAGCTTTCTTCTTTCTCTTGGTCCAGTTTTGGTCATTCACATTTTTTCCTGAAATGTATATATGTCCTCTAAATTTTCAAGTTAGTTGATGTGGAATTTTAGATTGCACCATTTTATAATTCTTTCCTTTTTTTTTTTTTTTTTTGGAAGATTTTATTTGTCAGAGAGAGAGAAGCGTGCACTAGCAGGGGGACCGGCAGACAGAGGGAGAAGCAGGCTCCCCACTAAGCAAGGAGCCCAATGCAGGCTCTATCCCAGGACCCTGGGATCATGACCTGAGCTGAAGGCAGACACTTAACCGACTGAGCTACCCATGCATCCCACCTTTTATTAATTCTTTAGTTTTTTCTTCCGTCGTGTTTTCTTTCTCAGAACTAATCTTGTCTATTTTTGCTCTTTTTTCTCTTTCTTTGTGCTTATAAGAAGTTTACTTTATTAGCCTTTCTATTTTTTATTTTTATTTATTTTTTTTAAAGATTTTATTTATTTATTTGACAGACAGAGATCACAAGTAGGCAGAGAGGCAGACAGAGAGAGAGAGAGAGAGAGGAAGAGAAGCAGGCCTCCTGCTGAGCAGAGAGCCCGATGCGGGGCTAGATCCCAGGATCCTGGGATCATGACCTGAGCCGAAAGCAGAGGCTTTAACCCACTGAGCCACCCAGGCGCCCCTAGCCTTTCTAGTTTTTAATAATATTTTTAAAGATTTTTCTTCATTTATTTAACAGAGAGAGAGATCACAAGTAGGCAGAGAAGCAGGCGGGGTGGGGGGGGTGGGGGGTGAAGCAGGCTCCCTGCTGAGCAGAGAGCCCAATGCGGGGCTCGATCCCAGGACCCTGGGACCATGACCTGAGCCCAAGGCAGAGGCTTTAACCCACTGAGCCACCCAGGTGCCCCCCTTATTAACCCTTTTAAAGAACTTCTTTATATTCATGCTTTTTAGTATTTTTGTTTGTTCTCCATTTCATTCATGTCAGCTTTTGATATTTCCGGATTAATTTTGGTTTCTTGTTCTTTTTATAATTTATTGAAATAAGTACCCCCTTTATTTTCTCTCTCTCTCTCTCTGTTTTTAAGCCTGCTGTCTTTATAGCATTTTGAGGATGTATGATACAGGGTAATTGAGAGAGTATCCAGTATTCACTATTTTTTCATTCATTGTTTACATTTTGTAAATACTATAATTTTGTACTTTTTTGAAGCCAGTTTTACTGTATTGTAATTTGCAGTAAGTTTTGTCAATTTTAAGCATACAGTCCTATGAGTTTTGACAAATGTATTCAGTCATACAGCCTTCACCACAGTCAAGGTACAGAAGATTCCCATCTCCCTAAAAGTTCCTTCCTACCCCTTCACAGGCAGTCCTCACTCCACTTCCAGTTGGTAACTTATATTCCCATTTTGGATACCAGCATTACCACTGCTTTCTGTTTATCTGTCTGGTATCCCTTTCCCACGTCTTTATTTTGAATCTTTCTTGATCACTTTGCTTTAAGTATATTTCTTCTAAGTAGTATTGACCAGAATTTGATTTCTAACAGAGTCTTAGAGTCTTTTAATGGAAGAATTCAGTCCACTCATATTTCCTGTACCAAGGGATAAATTTGATTTATTTCCATCTTACTTGTTTTTAAATGTGTAAACAGTGTTGGGAACTCTTCTTTACCTTTGCTGGACTTTAGTGAGTGGCTGTTCATCCCATTTTCTCCTTGTTAATTTGGAGTTTGTTGTTCTATTCATAGTTACCATCCCTTGCCCTGTTCTCTTAAATAGATGCACATGATTGTTCTAGTTCATGAATACAGAACAACTATTTCCATCGTACTCTACTTACCTTCTACTTCCTCTCCACCTCAGTAAGATATGGTCTTTAGACTACTTTTACTACCTTTCTACCTCCTCCTCCTTACCCCCTCGGATCCTAGAACACTCACCTTCCCCTTATCCTCACTACCTGATTCCAGAGTTTTATTGAGATAATTTAGTCCTTATTAGAATTTCCCTTACAACGTGTTCCTTATGTTTCAAGGGTGTTTAGCATTTGAGTGATGTGTTATACATATGTAGAAATATAGATATAAATACATAGCTCATGGCTCGTTGCATCCCACTGATTTCTCTCCTCCTCCCTTGACCTTCCCCCATCTTGAAGTCTGTTCTGATTCATTTGTTGTCTCATTAGAGCCTTTTCTTTAAAATATTTCTCACATGAGATACTGAATGATTTTTGTAAATCTTCAACTATCTTTCTTTCTCCCTTTGCTAGGTCCTGGTCGCAGGCCTTTTCTTTCATTACCTCACATTCCTTTTCGCTGTTGTTTAACTTCCAGGATTGCAAATAAGAAAAATGAACTTTCCTTCTGCCTGGAAATGTGTGTAACATTGTTCTCATCCTTAGAGTTCAGAAATTTTCACCGGTATGGGGCTATATATTTCTTCAGCTCAGGGACATTCCCTGTTAAATTATTTAATTATGACGTCTCCTCTCCTGTTCCTCTTCTCCTAGAACTCATAGAATTTGCAGGCTAAATCTCCTGGGTCTGTTTCAGTCTTCCATCTTTCACCACATAATTTGCATCTCCGTATTTTTGTTACATGTTTTGAGATATTTCATCTGTTTAATTTTCTGGACCTCTTTTTGGGGTTTTAGCAGTAACCATCCTCTCCTTTGCTTTATGTTTGGAAGTTTTTAGCTCTGATATCACATTTTCTAGTTCAGGGAAATCTTTTATGTTTGACCTTCACAAATATCTCCCCCAGGCTCTCATTCAGTCAGAGATTCATTTGTTTCCTCCAGCAGGTCTCTCCGCCCTCTGGTTTGTCTGCATTCTCCTGGCCTCAAAGGCTGAGAAATTCATTCCACCATTAGTTTTTTAGAGAGCTGGAGAGACTTAGCAAAGCCATTGATTGTTCCTGGGAAGCCAGCTGTTTCTGGGACTTGCTGCCTTCCTGAAGGTCCTTTTTCTTGGCTCTGAGACTGTTCTCCAGAAACTTGTCTGCAGGAAATTCACTCTGCCAGGAATTCAGCAGAGCCCATTTAAAGTTCATTCTCTGTAGCTGGTAGTTGTCAGAGGGGTTGTGGAAGGGAGAGCTTCACCAGGGTTTGCACATACCTAGAATCCTCTTGCTCGAAGTATTCTTATTATTGACAGAATGATAATCACCAGAAGACTTAAACACAGAACCCATTAATAGCAAGTGCCTCCGTGAACTACAACCAGAAGTAGGAATGGGGTGGGGGGATGGCCTTTTACTCCCCACTGCCCCATTCTAGTATTTCTCAGCCTCAGCACTTTTAACTTTTGGGGACCGAAATTCTGTATGGTGAGTGGCTGACCTGTGTGTTGTGGGCTGGTTAGCAGCATCCCTGGTCTCTACCCCCTATAGATCAGTACCTCGGGGCACTCCCCAGCTGTGAAGACCAAACGTATCTCTGCACATTGCCAAATGTCTCCTGGGGGCCAAAGTCACTTCTGGTGGAGAACCATTGGTGTCTACCTTTCAGTTCTTTTTTTTTTTTTTTTAACATGTATTCACACTATTCCTAAAATTAAACATTGAACCGAGGTCATGAGACAGAGGAGAAAATATCAAGCAGTTGAGAGGAAGCAGAAACCAGAAGTAGAGGATGAGGAAGCAAGTTAGCAAAGTAGGAAAAAACTGGGAATAAATAAAAGACACAGAAACTCTGTCAGAGTCATGGGACAGGAGGAGCGGAGTGGGAAGACCCGCATACTCCTGTCACCAAGGTCCCCAGCAAGGCTGTGATTTGAGATCTGAAATCCAGCAACAGTCTGCAGAGGCCCAGTCATACCATAGCTACTGTTCTGCAATTCCCATTCCATTCGGCTTCCTCCCTGCCACAAGTGTCCTAACAATAAACACCCCTTCACTTAACCAAGGCTAAGTGAGTGTATTCCTTACAAACAAAGCCCCATAGACTTGGTGCCCAGTGAAGAGACGGACTGTCCACAGTTTCCTACCAGTTCTATATTTACCTCTTAGTATCACACTTGAAGACTCTGCTCAAGCAAAACAGTGGGAATGATGAGTAGCTGCCAATATCTGTAAAAGGAATTCTAGAAAGCTTTTTCCGGGAGGGAGGGAAAAAAAAAAGACTTAGGCCATCCATCAGGGCTATCATGTACAGGAAGGAGAAGGGCAATTATATGATTGTAGCTCAGGAGGGAGAATTGATGACAAAAGTAACAGGCAGATTTTGTCCCCCCCACTCCCCACCTAAAAGTTCTCTCAAAAAGAAAGATCGGAAATAAGTGCTTGGTTAAGGTAGTGAGGTCCCTAGTCCTGGAAATGTTTAAGAAGTGGCTGGCAGGATGGCTCCTGCAGTGGGTATAAGTTTGGGCCAGATTTGCCTCCTCCCAGCTGTAGAATTCTAGAAATTTAAAAGCCTGGCAAGAGGCACACACCAAGCAGAAATATTTGAGGGTCAAATGGCATTATAGTTCATTTAAATAAGTCAGCAGAGGATGGGCTGGTGGAGGAGTTGAGCAATAAGGGAAGATCTCAGAGGTTCAGCATCTTCTGCTGGCTCTAGTGTGCTGATCTTTCCCTCATAGAATGACTTAAGCAAAAAAGAGAATGCATTAGCTTACATAACCAAAAAGTTCAGGAGGCAGATCTAGCTCTAGGCATGTCTGGATCCAAGGTTCCAAATGAAGTCATTACAACTTGGTCTCTTTCCATGTCCCAGCTCTGTTTCCCTCTTTACAGCCAAAACAAGCCAAAACAAGCTTGGAAGTTTAGACTCATCTTTACAGAGTACAGAGCAAAGCCAAAGATGGGGGGGGGGGGGTCTTGGCTGGATGGCTTCATAGGCCCCCCTCTCCACCTAAAAGTGATTCCTTTTTTTTTTTTTTCCCTTTAAAGATTTTATTTATTCATTTGACAGAGAGAGACACAGTGAGAGAGGAAACACAAGCAGGGGAAGTGGGAGAGGGAGAAGGAGGCTTCCTGCCAAGCAGGGAGCCTGATGCGGGACTTGATTCCAGGACCCTGGAATCATGACCTGAGCGGAAGACAGACACTTAACAACCGAGCCACCCAGGTGCCCCTACCAGTGATTCCTTAAGAACCTTCTATCATTGAACATTTGACCATCCCAAAGGCCCTTCCTCTTTGGATCTTGGGCTTGTCCCCAGTCCTCCCAGCTGAGATGACAGGAAGAGGGGGAAAGCTGGGGCTCCAGACTCCAGAGGGCTCTCATGGCTTCCCCCAATGATCTTCCCCTGGGAATTTGCCAGGAACAGGGTACTCCTTTTTACTTATTTATTTATTTATTTATTTCAGAGATCACAAGTAGGCAGAGAGGCAGGCAGAGAGAGGAGGAAGCAGGCTCCCCGCAGAGCAGAGAGCCCAATGTGGGGCTCGTGGACCCTGGGATCATGACTTGAGCCCAAGGCAGAGGCTTTAACCCACTGAGCCACCCAGGCGCCCTGGAACAGGGCATTCCTAGTGGCTGGATCTTACACCAGTCAGGGAAGGGAGACCACTAAGAAAAGCACCGCTGGAGCTACAGAAGGGGAGACAACTGCAAGGTGTTTGGGAAACGAGCTGACCAGCTTAGAGAGATGAGGCAAGGGGGTCCCCGAAGATGTCTGAGGTGGAGCTGGCCGCCCCAATTTTTTTTTTCTTAGACGCAGGGACCAACTAGAACGTTGCCACACAGTCCTGGCCTTCAGTCCTGAGGGCCTCGGCCAGGGCACGAGCCTCGGAGACAGACGAGTAAGACAGAAAAATTAAAAGGTTGTAGCGAAGAGAGAAGGTAAAAGATCCGGGCTTCAGGGACCAGAAGGAAAATAACGTTCAAACCGCATCCAGCTCCAGATCTAGCGAGTCCCTACGTCCCGCGAACCGCGAAACGCTGTTCTGGGAACCACAGTGTCCCGGCTCCGCGAAGGGTAGGGCTAAACTCGTGGGGCGGGTAAGATTAAGGGAGGAAGGGTGGGGAACTGTCGGGACTACATTTCCCAGAATGCTGTGGGCGGGGCAGTTTTACGCATGCGCAGAGACCGTGGCAAGGCTGCGATGTGCCTGACGGGGGCGCTCCGGGTTTGGTCCCGAGATGGACAGAGTGGATGTAAGGCGGAGTGTTAAGTCCTGCGATGGTGGTGGTTGAGGCTTCGGCTGCAGTTTTCCGCTCGTCCCAGTGGGTTGGCGGGACCCCAAGCCCCTTCTCTTACAGAACCTGTCTTTCACGTCCCCCAGTCCGCGGAATTGAGCGGTCTGCAGACTAGCAATCCTCAGAACCCCACATCCCGCTGCCAGTGGTTCCCCGCATCCGGTGCCGGCCCCCAAAGCCACCTTCCCTCCCACACAGCCTCAGCAGCCTGTTCCTACCGCGACCGGCGCCTCTGCTGAGGGAGGCCCAAGTTGAGGTCCACGGAGGCGGATCTGGCATTTGGGTTATTCTCTCTGTGTGTGTAGAGGGTCTGCCTTATTGGGACCACCAGGTAAGGCTCAGGAGCACGGTTCCCTACTCTGGTTTTCTCTGGGACTGTGAGTGGGAAGGAGAGATGTTTGGAAGTAGAAGCCTGGCTTCCACTATCTTCTGGCCCTGAAACCTCAGAAAGGTCTATTAAGCCAGACTTACCTCTACAGAAGCCGTAGGGTGAAGTGGTGGAGACTTGAGGTTGTGACAGCACAGTCATAGAGGCCACGGGGAGAGTGGGTCAGGAGCTGGGGAGCTTGCAACACCAGGTGATGGGAGTGGGGTGGCTCTGAGTGCAAATTCTAACGATGATCTAGCAGCAAGTACAGCTTGAGCTGGGCTCCAGCCTCCACCCCAGCACTCACCCTGGCTGTGTTGATGCCACTGACGCTCTTGGTCCATCTTCCCCAGCAAGGCGCCCCCAGAAGTGCTCTGTACAGAGAGCAAAGCTCACAACCCTACCATGTAGCGCCTGTTGCAGGTCTGAAGCCTCCAGATAAAAATCTAAACACTTGCTGAGAAGTTTTATTTGAAAACTTGGGGACATAACACAGGCAGCAGGATGTGGGCTGGTATTCTCCAGCCAGGGTTCTCAGATAAGAAGCCAGGCTTGGGTTCCTCGGGTCGCTAGGTTCCAGGATCCCTCCAGACTATGGGGTCCCAAGGAGAATACCCACCCTTCTCTCAGGCGGTTACCCCCTCCACCACTGCCCACTTCCGGTATCTGAGCGGACACCGAACTATAGACTTTAAGGGAGCCGGAACAGAGAGGATCTGGTTAAAATCCACAAGGATGGGAAGTGAGTAACTTGGGAGCTTGGGGCCTTAGGGGAATAGATCGTTTCCTCCATCCCCAAGAAACCAGGGACCTACTCGTTCCCCTGAAGTGTCTCCCTCACTTAGAAGGGAAGTTTGGGAAACATTACCTCCTGTGACCGGACATTGACTACCTGTCTTTGGGGGGTGGTTGGGAAACAGTCATGCTGGGGCAGGGTAGCAGTAACCCCTGCAGCAGAGGAGGCTGGGGTGATGATCGTCCCACTCTGCCAGCTCCTCCGTCTCAGCTGGGTGCAGGCTGGCTGTTGGCATAGGCCTGGTCTGGGAAGGAAGCCCGTGCCCTGCGGGTCTGGGCACACACTGAGGCGTACAGCTCCGGCTCGGGGCCTGAGGCCTGGGGCTTTGGCTCAGAATCCAGCACCACCTCTGAGTACTTGATGGGGGTTCCGGGGCTGGGGAGATGGCCCTGAGAAGGCCGCAACTGCAGGCTGGTATAGCACATCACTTTTTCTGTAGCCTGGAGATGCAAGGCTGTTAGAAGTTCACTGGACCCTTGGAAAAGCCCTCACTTCCTTCCCTCCCCCCTTCCTCAGCCACAACTGACTCACCGTGACGGGGTCTCTAGGAGCTGGATCTTGCTGGTCTGGCCCTGGTTCTTGAGACAGCCGACCTGGGATAGGGAACAGTAGTAATCTGGTCACTTCTTGTTCTTCCTCCTGCCATCCCTCATCCCACCCACCCAGGACATGCATGGCCTTGGTGCCCCTCCCCTTTGCCAGTTCCCTACCAGTCTGAAGATAAGGTAGGTTCCCATATAGGGGGACCTCTTCCACAGATCCTCCAGAGCTGCAAGACAGAGATGAGGGGATGAGGGGACATCTGGGTAAGGGGGAACTCTCAGTCACCTATCTCTGTTGTCCCTACTCACCGTCCCTGTCCCGGATGGCTTCTGTTCTGGCCACTAGTCCATCGGAACAAGTGCGCAGCCAGTGAGATGAGAAGCAGCAGCGTCGCAGCCCCTAAGAGGGCCCACAATCCCCAGGCCTGAGTCACAGTGGGGATTCCTGTGGACGCCAGGGTATGGGGGCTGTTACTGCCCAGCCCAGCCCAGCCCTCCAGGTCCCAGCAGGTGGGACAAGGGGCCATGTGATCCCTCCCCCTGCCCCTGCCCCGCCCAGCTCACCGGGCACTAGCAGTTCTGTGACTTCTGTGCAGTTGGCACCTCTGCTCATGACTGCTGACCTGGGAGCTGAGTCTGCAAGCCCTGCGCTGAGGGGTCAGCCTGGCTTACGGCCTGATTGCTGCTGCAGGCCCTTTTACTCTCAGCCCTCCCCAGGCCTGGCCCCCACAGTTCATCCCCAATACTGCTGGTGGCAGAGTCACTGGTTTCCGGGGAGGAAGGGGGAGGGGAGGGATGAGCGAAAGAACAAAGACACCGCCCTGTGCCTGCACCTGCGCCACCCAGCATCTCCCAAGCTTCCGCCCCCACCCCTCGCGGCCCCATACCTTCTTTGGCCGGAGAAGAGAAGCAGACCTGCAATTTCTGTGCCACTGTGCAGGTGAGCCCATGAAGACTCCCAGGAGACAACGTATCATGGGGCAGGACCAACAAGACAAGGAAGCCAGGCCTTAGGACAGAGATTCCTCTCTGCCACAGGGTGTCTGCCTTTTCCCTCCCACTCTGAGACCCGTGAGAGAGAATATATTCCTCACTGAGCATACTATCAAGAGGAATGAGACGGGGAGGCCTCCTAGTACCTAAAATTCCATCACACCCTAAGGCTGAGTGTAGGAGATAAGATGACCATTGTCATTATTACTGGTATAATAGTTTAGGGCATAGAGGAAACTTATATTCTCCCCCTCCCGACCCACTTTATCCAAACTGTCCCAAGAACTGTCAGTCTCAAAGGTTAGTTGAGGCAAAGAAACCTCTACCCCAGTACATCCTGGAAACTGAGCCATGTCTTTGCACTTGTTCCCTTCAGGAAGTGGAGCACCCGCACTGCTCAATACAGCCCAACCACATGGGCTGCTATCGATGCGGAAGAAGGATTTCAAGTTCCTTAGACCAGAGGTCAGTGATCTGTCTGGCAATAGTGGGCCCAAATTCCCTAAAGGCAACCATCAGTCAAGGGCCACTTATCGTGGACTATGCCAGCTGGCTTAGGGTCAAGGTTTGGACTACACGGCTCTGCAACCAGGCTGCCTCTAGATCAGTTAGACTATGGTAACTCCTGTGACTGCGGGTCTCTCCTCCTGGCCCTGCCCCCTCCATTTCTGGAAGAATAAGAAGATACACTCCTAGTTCATTCATTTATTTAGCACACATAAACCTCATTCATTTGTCACCTGTGCCGATTGCTTGCTTATGTGCCAAGCTTTGGAGATAAAGATGTGAGTGGGAAATGGTTTCTTTCCTCAAAGGGCTCTTGATCTAATTAGGAAGATGACCCAATGCGTCCCAGACAATTAAAAGGCAACATGAAACATGGGAACTCTCCAGCTGCCTGAGGTCCTGGAGGTGAAAGGAAGGGCTGGGGGCTTGGGGGGTGATATGTGGTAACTGATAGGGAGACAGGCAGAAAGCTTTGGAATCTCTGACTTGCCTCTTACCTGATGAACTTACTTAACCTTCCTGAACCTTTGTTTCTTCATTCTTTGTTTGTTTTGTTTTTTTTTTAATATTTACCTATTTGAGAGGGAGAGAGAGAGTATGAGCAGCGCGTTAGGTCATAGGAGAAAATGACTCAGGGGTGAATTAATCCACTTGCGGGTTCCATCCTTGAGCCGCTAACAGAACCCGGAACAGAGACCCTCCGCAAGGGAGGGTCTATTAGTCCCACTTCTAAAAGTCAGCCGCGCTGAGAATGAGCCCCGTGTGGTTGGTGCGCACAGGCGCGCGCACTGCCTGCGTAACTAGAAAGGCTGACGGACGACTGCCCCGCAGCACGCCGCTCAGCTCCCCCGAAGCACACGGGATTGCTTCTCGGCGGACGTTACAGTGCTAAGCAGGGAAAGTCAACGTGCACGCGCACGCGGCACTCTCTGCCGAAGGGTCCGGGGACTTTCCCCTAGGCACGAATAAGGAACAAGTCCTTCGTCTGTAGCCTAGGAAACAGGCCTTCAGCACGAACTATGGGGAGAGCGCCACGATCATTCTTTTAAGGTTCGCTGTCCTAAGCATTTTTTGATTAGGGTGAATAGGTTGAGAGTATGAGAAATAAAATCCATTTGCTAGCATAATCTTATAAGATTGTAGGCTCCTAGAAGCATTCTGGCTAATAGAATTCCTAAATAGACGAGAAATGAATTCATTTGGTAAAGTTGGGCCAAGGTCCTATGCTAATAAGCTTGCCCCGCCCACACACTAAGTGGGCGTGACCTCCCAGCGTGTCCGGGTACGCGACCCTCGCACCGCCCCTCTTGCGCATGCGCAGCGGGACTCCCGGCCAACTCTGGCGCCTCTGGGGCCTTCGTTCTGTGGCCTGCAATGGCGGGGTCGGTCCCGTTTGCGGGTTTGCTGGGGTTGCTACTTGTGTCTGCACTGCCCGGGGTCCTCGGAGACCGCCCCAGCCCCGACCTCCGGGCACACCCAGGTATCAGCGAGGGCTTCTGGAGGGAGGCTAAGACTGCCCATGGGTCCCCAGGCCCCGGCTCTACTGACCCACCTCTGCCGTCCTCAGCAGGGGGCCATGCCCAGGTCGGCCCTGAGGCCACGGAACCCCGGCGACGGTCGCCGCCCAAGGACCAGCGAGAGCGGGCCCGGGCGGGAGCTCTGCCTTTGGGGGCGCTGTATACCGCAGCTGTCGTGGCTTTTGTGCTGTACAAGTGTTTGCAGGTGCGGGAAGACGAGGGGGGGGGATGCTCCGGGCCTGAATCTCCCATGGGGGCGCTATGGTACCATGAACAAGACACTTCTTTTCGTCAGTTTGTAAAACGGAGACGGTAGTTCTTTGGCTTTCCAACACTAGAGGGTTATTTTGAGCATCCAGCGAGGTAGCAGATGTGAAGCGTTCTTGGTAAATTGTAAATAAATAATGACCACCACATTTAATTCTCCCAACAGTCCAATGAAGAGATTAAGTCATTTGCTCAAAGTCACGCAGAGCTGGTAGTAACTGGGATTTGAACCCAGCAAGTATGTGTCCATACTACGGAAGTGTGGCTGCTGGTAAAATTCTAGTCTTGGCACAAAATGTTGGTTGCTGTAGCCACAATATGGAAGGCCCTAGTCTCATGTTCTCCTTAGAAAGGAGGCCCTGGGGGCACCTGGGTGGCTCAGTGGGTTAAGGCCTCTGCCTTCGGCTCTAGGTCATGATCTCAGGGTCCTGGGATCGAGCCCCGCATCGGGCTCTCTGCTCGGTGGAGAGCCTGCTTCCTCCTCTCTCTCTCTCTCTCTGCCTGCCTCTCTGCCTACATGTGATCTCTGTCTGTCAAATAAATAAAATCTTTAAAAAAAAAAAAAAAAAAAGAAAGGAGGCCCTGAAATGTAAAATGACGGTAGATTTTAGTGTATGGAAATGGTTGGAATGGAAAATACCTTCCAAGGCTCTATCCTCAAACCTGGCCTGATTACTTATTTGCATTAGGAAGTAGAAGGCTGAACCAATTTGGAGGGGATATGAAATTAAAAGGGATAGCTAGTCATGATTTCAAATAGACTGGACAGGTTATGATGAGGGACTATCACGATGAAATTTAAAGAGAATCAATAATAAATTATATTTGTGGACCCAAGTACTATCTGGAAGAAACATATAACTTAGCAGCAGTTTATTAGTTGAATAATAAAGTTCAGTCGTGTGTTGTGAAACCCACTTCCCCAGGCAATGCTAGGAACAAGGTATTGCATCTCATCTTCTGATCAGAACATTCGAGAGAATTTTATTCTCTTCAGGGAACTACTTCTAAGAACACTATGTGCCCAATAGAGCAACCAGAGAAAACCATATCAAATGAACAGCGACTGAGTAAAACTAGAGATATTAAACCAGAGAAGACATAGGGAAGGGGAGTGGGCAAAGACCATTGTCTTCAAATTCCTGAGTGGCTATCATGTTGAAAAGACATGGTTTTGGAAGGCAACATGGAAAGAAGATACATAAAGGAAAGTTTTTGGTTTTGTGTATAAACAAACAACCAGAGCTTTATCAAACTGGAGAGAGATGCTCATTCCTGGGAGTGTCTCATTAGACTGAATGACCCCGTGTGGGGGCATACTGACATGTTGCTTCACATCCCAGGTGAGGAGCTAGACTAGGTGTGATTATGAATTCTCTAAAATCTCCATGGCTTTCTCGACTTCAAAATTATCCTTCTCCTCTCATGGCTTTGGAGACGGAGGTGATGGAGAAGCTTGTTCCTGCAGGCTAGCCCTCTCTTTCTTCTATTTCATCAGGGGAAAGATGAGGCTGCAGTTCTCCAGGAGGAGGAAGGCAAGAAGGAATCATCACAGTCAGGTGGGTTTTGCACAAGCCTGTATTTGGTAGGTGATTACAGGACCACAGAAGATACAAATAACCATTGCTCTCCTTTTCTCCTTTACCCCCAGAGCAACAGCTGGCCCATTTGACACAACAGCTAGCCCAGACAGAGCAACACCTGAACAATCTGATGGCCCAGCTGGACCCCCTTTTTGAGCGGTAAGAAGAGCAGTGACCCTGTGGCCAGGGGAGCTTTGTGATAGGTGGAAAAGGTGGCGACAGATCGGCTAGCCTCTGAGTGGATATTTCTACAGTGTGACTACCCTGGCTGGAGCCCAGCAAGAGCTTCTGAATATGAAGCTTCAGACCATCCACCAGCTGTTAAATGACAGCAAGCCAAACAAGGGTGTGGACGTTCCAGAACCAGGTAAAGGGTTGGGTGGTGTGAGTCTTGTGGAGGTGGAGACAGTCTCTGAGATAGGAATATCCCTGATCTTTCCCCTCACAGAGGCCAGCCTACCCTTTCCTGAGGACTTATGTATAGAAGAGGAGGCGGCGGAGGCTGGTGACAGTCAGGCCTGGGAGGAGCCCCTACACTGGAGCACAGAGACAAGAAACCTAGCTACTCTTTGGGAAGTGGAGCAGGGGCTAAGGAGAAGATGCAGCAAGGCTGTGGGAAGGGCTGCAGTCACAGCCCCCGCCGGCAAGGAGAAATGACCGCTGAAGGTTTAGTAAAACAAAGTCTGTGCTTGTGACTGGACACTCCTGTGTGCTTTTTCTATTCCAGCTGGTCCTATACACACCCATACTAGGTGCCCAAGAACAACTGGGCCTTCCTGAAAAGCTTCCCTTATTAGGATAAAAAGAGGCCACTTTCCAGTGTGAGAGCTGAGAGAGAGAGGGAGCTCCAGCTCTTTTCCTTGTATTCCTGAGGCCACCAGCAGGGCAGCCTTCAGGGCACAAACACCTCTCTTTCCCTTATTGCAGAGCTGAGACAGAAAGGCCTTTCCAAAAAGGGGAAGAAAAAAAATGTTTACTAAAATGCAGTGGGAAAATAAATTACAGAAACTGTATTCAACATAAAAACATCCATGTTTACAAGGCTGCAGTCCTGATAAACGACCACCCAGGGACCCAGCACTGAGCTTAATCAGTCCTAAATTCCCTCATCTGCATTGAAGGGGCTGGTTCAGCAGAGCTTCACCAGGGTGGGACTTGGTTTCCTGATTCTCAAGGGCTGGTCAGATGAGCTGGCACGGCTTGGTCCCAAGCAAACCCGAAATGACCCTTCTCCAACCATGAAGTGTTGTGTGTGTTTTGTTTAGTTAGTACTGAAGATTTCTTTGTACTCCTCTGACTTTGACTTGTTTCTCAAGTAAACTGGGTTCTGGAATTAAGATTCTTCTAGTTCTTCTGGCTGCTGTGGAGAGAAGATGGTCAGTTCAGGCACTGGCATGAGCACTCTCTTCAGACAAAATCACCCATGGCCTTGGGGGTGGGGCAGCCTAGCAGGTGTCAGATGTGAGACAGGATTAGAACTGCTCGCTCCCGGCCCATGGGCCTCATCACAGCACTCTTACCTGATGGCCAGAGTCAAACTGTGGTGCCAGTGCAACAGCTCCTCCTGGTCTGTGCACATAAGCAGTAGCTTCTCATGGGGAAAGGACAGCTAGGGAGAAATCACCACTTAGTGCAGGGCTCAGAAAGGTCCAGGCTAAAGCTGAAGGCCTTGCTGTTTCCATGAAGGTAATTCAGGGCTGAGGTGAGAACTAGGGATGAACCCCAACCCCCCCCATCTCAATGCAGGTGGCTTAGTTCCTCTGAAGGGGGCCTGGGCCTAGGCCAAGGGGATAAATAGTACATAGGCATTCGAGGCCTGTTTTGAGCCTCTCCTACTGAACTAGGGCTCCCGCCCATAACTTACGCTGAGCAGTCCACCACAAGGGCCTCCTGAGTGGCCAAAGACTCTGTGGAGTTGACACTGTGCCATGGGGTAGAGGGCACGGCAGGCAAAGGTGCCACTCTGCAGCAGGTGCAGTGGGGATCGAGGTTTGGCCATGAGGAGCACATCGGAGAAGAGGAAGAACATTCGGGGCCGGGGTTCCCCATGGGGAGGCACTACCAATAGCCAGCCCTGGCGTAGGAACCAGCGACCTGGGGTGGGGGGAGAGCTGTTATTCTGGTGCAGCTCCAGGACCATGATCCATGGGAGCAGAAAGAAGGGGAGGCTAAGGAAATAGGGCATTTGTGCTGGCAATACAGAAAAGGGGAGTTTGAGGATTGGGGATGGGGTGGGGCACAGAGAAGGGGAGCGTGCAGTACCTGAGGTAAGCCCCTTTGCCTGGCGGCCACTTAGCAAAGCCTGAACACGCCGGAGGTGCTGGTTATTCTTCTGTTTCTGACCAATGCTGTAGACTCTCTGGGCGGTTTCACTTATCAGCCGGGCAGCCCCTGGAACAATATCCCCCACCCCACTCCTGGTACAGCTTTGACTTTGGGTGACTGATGGTGAGGAAAGGCTATTCTGGAGGGGACTAGGGTGAGGGTCTAACCTCTGAGAGAGCAGGCAGGGCAACAGGCATGTTGTTTACATGTCAGTGGAAGATAGGGACATACCAGACATTGTTAGAGGGCAGAACCAGAACAGGAGAGGCAGCCTCCTGCCTGTGTTTCAGAGGAGCAAGAACATACGTGTGAGCTGTTGCTGGTCAGGGCTGTTGGGACCTGTGTTTTCAGCCAAAGCCACAACAAGATTCTCATACCTGGAATTAGACAGTTGGAAGTCCACGAGGGGAAGTAGAGTTGGGCAGAATTCCTTCTGCCTGACCTACAGATCGCTCCCGACACACACTTTAGTTGCAAGGCCAGGAAAGACCTGCTTCTGATGGTTGCATCCCTCTCTTTCATCTGGGACTCAGAACCCGGGCTCACCCCACATGGCCCTCTGCTTCCATCTTCCCACACTGAAGAGTCAGGAGCAGACTGACCATGATTTGGGAGTCTAGTTACCAAGATTAATGAAAATTAATCCATCCAAGGAGGATGCTAGAGACAACCTGACTATATGCTCTTAACATCCCCAGGAACAGAAATCTAAGGTAGGCAAACCTCTCATCTCAACAGACTCTTCCATACCTTGCTTCTATTACAGGCCCCCTCACTTCAGTACTGACTTCCACATTCCTAGCTAAGGGCCTGAGCTGCAGACTCCAGCTACTCCAGTGGGTTCACATTTACTCTTGCAAGAGGTTTTTAAGAGCGGTTGGTCCCAGGAGAGAGGCAATGGGACAGAAGCCATAAACCCCACAAAGCTGAGAGCAGGGATCATACAGACCCAGAAAAGAGAGGTTGGCTGAATCCAGGTGAGTTTACTCACTGCTGGAGCCTCTGCAGAGGCAGAGGGAGCAGGTCCTGAAGATGAAGGCTCCCAAACTCAGGGCGGCCTTCCTGAAGTCGCACAAACCTCCGGAAACGTTTGTTTTTCATTAGTTGCTCCTGGAGTGATAGGGAAAGGATTGGCAGCAGGGAGAGAAGCCACTCCTTATATTGTATTCATCTGTGTACACACCCCCCAGCCCTCTGTAAACTGTGTGCTCCTGAGAGAAGCCCTACAGTGAACTTTGGAGAGATGGGGGACACCTACGGGGCTGTAGAAATGTAGGAACAGTATGAGTGAAGTTTGGAGCTCCAGAGGAAGAGGCAATGTATGGGGCAAAAGGGGAAGAACTTGAGATTATCTTTGGGTTACCTGCAGGGTGGTCCGGGACCTCTCTGCATTCGCAGCAAATTGGGTGTAGAGCTCCAGGTGGGGGCAGAAGCTTTCCAGACCCTGTCCCCAGTGCCCTCCTTCGAGGTAGGGAAGCAGCTCTCTGCGTGGGTGAGGATAGTAAAAGCAGTCCAACAACTACTCAGGCACCACCTCATTGAATTCTCATAACCTTGCCCTGGAGGTAGTGGTATTATCCCATTTTACAGATGGAAGGTGGGGCAGGGTAAGGCACTGGGCCAAGACCACAGTTGAGGTAACTGGCAGACTCCGTATATGAACTTGGGTCTCCCCCGACTCCAAGCTTCGGGCTCTGCCAGAGGCGAGGCCCCCCCTCTTCTCTTTCCTCTCGCCCCTTCTACTCACTGGCTGGCGCCGTAAATGAGCTCCCAGGGCCCAAACAGGGCCTGACGTTCTGCTGGTCTCAGGGTGCCCTTGGCTCTCAGAATCCCCACGAAGTACTGCGGAAGGAGAGTACGGGTATATAATCTGCCGGAAGAGGAGGCTAATGCCAAGCCGCTGCTAGAAACTAGAATGCCTGAGCTCCCTAAATGCAAGCGGACGGCCCAAGACCCACTATACTCGGGATCACCGACCTCGCAGAGACCCTCCCATACCCTGGGGTCCCCGCCCCATACGGGAGGGCGTGCGCGGCCGCACCGTGGCCACCAGCCCCAGCTGTTCCTGGTAGCGCCGCTCGGTCTCCAGCAGCTCCCGGGCAGTGCAGGCGCGTTTCCGCTCCCAACGGGCACGCTGCTCTTGAACTGTGCACCGTCCGCTGGCGCCCCATCTCTCCATGCCAGGCTGAGGGGTCGGTTCTTCTGGCCGCAGCCCGCCAGAGATTCAAATCCCAACCGCTCCGGGGGCGGGGCCAGAGAGAGGAGTGCGCCCCCTGGCGCCGGGAGGCTGCGCGCAGGACGGAGCATGCGCGGCGGCCCGCCGAAAGGCCTTGAGTCTCTACGCTTGCCCTACCGCCAGGGCGGCGCTGCAGGTGCGAGAAGCCAGCTCAGGCAGCGTTGAGTGAGGCATGTGGGTGGCCCTCCTCTGGAGGCTGTAGTCTGGGGCTGTAGTCTGGACCTTGGAAAGCAGACATCAGCGGGACCTCAGTATCCTATCTGTAAAATTAGGAAGGGGGCAATAATTACCGTACATATTCTCTCCTGGGCCTGTGCCAGATCTGGGGTCCAGTCGTCCCCAGTGCTTTCACTACTAGGAAACCTCAGGGGTCACAAGGCTTGAAATGTTTTGGCCCTTGGACAAAAGTTTATAGGTTTTAAGTTACTAACTCGTTTTTTCCTTTCATACTGATCCAAAACCTGACAGCCCATTAGCTCCTGATCAGCAAATGTCAATAACGTGGTGGTCAGAACTGCTGTAATTCTGGCCAAAGGCTCAAGCTTGTAGTTGATTAGTCTGTGTTACCCCGTCAAAGATAAAATGGACCAGATTTTCCTTACTTCGTTAGGTCTTTCGAGAAATTGGCAGTAGCCCTAGAGGATAAATTGGCAGAGCCATTTTGCCAGTATGTATGAGAAGTCTTAAAATGTGCTTACTCTTGGGGCGCCTGGGTGGCTCGGTGGGTTGGGCCCTCTGCCGGCGGCTCAGGTCGTGAATCCAGGGTTTTGGGATAGAGCCCCGCTTCGTGCTATCTCCTGGGCAGGGAGCCTGCTTCCCTTCCTCTCTCTGCGTGCCTCTCTGCCGGTTTGCGATCTCTGTCAAATAAATAAAATCTTTTTTTAAAAATGTGCTTACTCTTATCACCTAGAAGTTCCATTTTTAGGAATGCACCCTAAAGAAACAGATATGTGAACAAAAATATGTATACCAGAATGGGTGGTACAGTGTTGTTTGTAATGATATAAAATTGGAAGCCTTCTAAATGTCCAGTGGTAGAGAATTGGCTAGGAAAATTATGGTACAGCTATTTGAAGGAATATGAAAGCATTACAAATGTAAAAAACCTATCAATATGGAAAAACATGCAGAGTATATTGCCAAGACCAAAAAAACCAGGCTAACAAAGCTGTACAATATGATCCCATTTAGGTATAGCATATATAGGACTGGAAGGATAAGCAATCAAGAGGTAGTTGTGGTTGTTATCTCTGGGTGATGGGATTGAAGTTAATGCACTCCACAAATATTTTTTTAAGCACCTAATCTGTGTCAGGCACTGGATCGCTGAGGTTAAAGGGGTGAATGGGACAAATAAGGTGATTTTTAAAATTCTCTTAATGTTTTCCTCCTTTTTGCAAGTTTTCTGCTGGAGCATGCAAGCGTTACATTTTATTTATTATTTTTTAAGATTTTATTTATTTATTTGACAGAGCACAGGTAGGGGGAGTGGCAGGCAGAGGGAGAGGGAAAAGCAGGGGAGCCTGATGCAGGGCTTGATCCCAGGACCCTGGGATCATGACCTAAGCCAAAGGCAGTTGCTTAAATGACTGAGCCACCCAGGTGCCCTGCATGCATTACTTTTTAACCAGAAAAAAAATAATATTAAAGACCAAAATGTTAAGAAACTTTCAGACCCTGCATTCCTCCCACTGTGGAACTCTAGGAATTTGGAACCCAAGACAAAAACCAGGGTACTGTTAGGGTTTTGAGGTCCCCTCTAGCTCACTGACATTCTAAGAATTCTAAGGAGAAATGCTGGACTTAGACCAGGGAAAAACAACTTGAAGGGTTGGATGGCGGAAAGAGAAAGTTTGGGTCAGACTGTACCTTGGACTCAAGGAAACTGATGATACCATATAGGTGAGGACTAGTTACACACTCTTCAGTGAATGTGGGGCAGTCCACACCAGGAGTTCATGGCAAAATGGGACAGATAATCCCACAGTAATCTATATCACTATGAGTCTCTTCTGCAGCCCTGGGATGAGCAGAAACATGGCCCTAAATGTCTGAAGGCACAGACCCTAATGACCAAAGACTTGGCCATAAACACCACAGAGAGGCCATGCACAGGCAGGTGGTGCCCCAGTCAGTTGGTCCTGAGTACACCATGTCCCAACCTGGGAAAGTTCCCAGAGTAAGACTCTGGGAGCTCGAACCTGTCTTAGAGTTTGGCAGTCTCCCAGCTGCAAAAGCATGATCCAGGGTCAGAGTCTATACTCCCCACCCAGACCAGAGACACAGTCACACACAGAAACAGAGTGCTTAAGAAAGAGATGGCAGCATGGAGAATGGCATTTGGAAAATTAAAAGGCTGAAACAGAGAGAGACCTGCACATGGACACGGATCTAGGCTCTGAAACATTGACTAAAAGCAGCTGAGATGACAGGGAGGCAGGTGGACATAGAGTGCTACAGAGAAGTGTACCAGGAAATCTTGACAGAGACCTAAAAAGGAAAACGATGGAAATATGAAGAACATTTGGAAAGAGGGAAAATGAAGTAAAGCTGGGATGGGTCTTGGAGAAAGATCTCCACACATACAGCATGGTGCTTCTGTCTACTGTGGCTGCCCATGACCTCTTCCACCTCAACTAGACTTGTCATTACTACATTCTGTCTTGTCTAAGTCCATCCAATTCGGTACTAGCATGTACCCTCCATGTGTCAGTGTCTAACCAAGGTGCTGACATCACAGCCAACCCAGACAATAAGCTGACCTTCCACATTGCACACTGGATCAGATTTCCATGGATGGCTCTTAATTTGGCTCCAGAAATAGCAACCTGGATTGTTAGACTGCCTCCCTCCTTGGAGGACAGCAATTGTTCAGCTCTGTGCAAGTTTTGGTATACACTGACAGTTAATCTGACAAGGCAGATAATTTGGGGTGCTGTAAAAATGTGACCTCATGCTCTTGGAACAGTTGTGGTTTGGCAAACACAAGTCATCTGACAATGTACTCCCTGAGGGCAGGGAAGCCATCTTAGTTGATTTGGTTTTCCTCAAGTCTTGGCAAGGTGATCTGCAGAGAGAAAAATGCTCCATAATGGTTGGTGAATAAAAGAATCAAATACTGGACCCTGCCCTTATGGAACTCAATGCTATTAGAGCAGATAAAATGTCATAAATCACCATAATATAATTTGGATGGTGGGCAAGGTTATTAGTAAGGGTAGGCAAAGAACTGTGGTGGTTCAGAGGCACCAGAAATCTCTTCCTATGGAAGAGAGTGGAGGAGGTGGCCTTTGAGCTAAGTCTTGAATCATAGGAGGGACTTAGGACAGACAGTAAAACTATTTTACAGGGTAGCGGGTACAGAAGTACTGATTCATGACAGTGGAAGCTGGCTGGGCTCTACTGTGCCAGGCGTTACCTCTTTTTTTTTTTTTTTAAGATTTTATTTATTTATTTGACAGACAGAGATCACAAGCAGGCAGAGAAGCAGAGAGAGAGAGGAGGAAGCAGGCACCCTGCGGAGCAGAGAGCCCGATGTGGGGCTCCATCCCAGGACCCTGGGATCAAGACCTGAGCCAAAGGCAGAGGCTTTAACCCACTGAGCCACCCAGGCGCCCCAGGCATTACCTCTGTATTATTATTATCATCATTATTATTTTTAAAGATTTTATTTATTCATTTGACAGAGAGATCACAAGTAGGCAGAGGCAGGTGGAGAGAGGGGGAAACAGGCTCCCTGCTGAGTAGAGAGCCCGATGATGATGCGTGGCTCAATCCCAGGACCCTGAGATCGTGACCTGAGCCGAAGGCATAGGGTTAACCCACTGAGCTACCCAGGTACCCCTATTTTTTTTTAAAGATTTTATTTATTTATTTGACAGAGATCACAAGCAGGCAGAGAAGCAGGCAGAGAGAGGAAGGGAAGCAGGCTCCCCGCCAAGCAGAGAGCCCAATGCAGGGCTTGATCCCTGGACCCCAAGACCATGACCTCAGCCGAAGGTAGAGGCTTTAACCCACTGAGCCACCCAGGCGCCCCTATTTTTTTTTTTTAAGATTTTATTTATTTGACAGATCACAAGTAGGCAGAGAGGCAGGCAGAGAGAGAGAGGAGGAAGCAGGCTCCCTGCCGAGCAGAGAGTCCAGTGTGGGACCTGATCCCAGGACCCTGAGATCATGACCTGAGCTGAAGGCAGAGGCTTTAACCCACTGAACCACTCAGGTGCCCTAGGCATTACCTCTTTAGATAAGAGATCAGTAGAGTCCCCAGAGAAGAGGGAGGTAGAAGGAGTGCCCTGAACCTAGGAACTAGTTCTCAACAGGATTAGAAATATTTCTTTTTGTTGTTGTTTGTTTGTTTGTTTTTTACTATTTTCTTAAAGATTTTATCCATTTATTTGACAGAGATCACAAGTTGGCAGAGAGGCAGGCAGAGAGAGAGAGAGAGAGAGGAGGAAGCAGGCTCCCTGACAGGCAGAGAGCCCGACGTGGGGCTTGATCCCAAGACCCTGAGATCATGACCTGAGCCGAAAGCAGAGGCTTTAACCCACTGAGCCACCCAGGCGCCCCCAGGATGAGAAATATTTCAACATATTTCTCTAATGCATACAATCATACTGGCGCATATCTACTGAATTTAGCCCCAGATAGGAACTTCCTGAGATGGCCTTATTCTCTTTTGGTTTGTTGAAGCTGTGGGGACCTTACTAGAATGTGAGCTACAGAACAGTAGAGGTGGTTCTCTAGTTCAGTGCTGCATCCCTAGGGGAGGCTCATTGTTTCTCAAATGAACAGGCATACTGGGAACCCCAAGTCCATTCTTAGGGTCCTTTCAGTCTTCATCTCCTTGTACCTGCTCTCCCCCTCAAATCCATGCTCCACACCAGCACTCAACACAACCTAATATGAGAATTGGATTCTGTCATTCTCCTGCACAAGATACTTGATGGCTTTCCTTTGCACAAAATACCATTCTCCCCATTGTTTTTAGCAATTGAATTGCTACTTCTCCAAAATCCAGATCAGATTTTGCTTACGTCTGTATTACTTTCTAAGGCAGAATTAATCTCTCTCTACTGAATATTGTGCCCTCACTCACTAGACAGTGAGCTTCTTAGGACAGGGATTGTGTCTTATTCATTTCTGTACATTTAGTCCATAGCCCAGTGCTGGACATTGTAGATGCTAAATAAATTTTGTTAAATATAAGAGTGAATGGTATTCCCAGCAGTGAGAACTAGACAAACAAAGGTGGTCAGAGGTCTGGGGGGAGAAATGAATGTTTTAATTTGGCTGGAGTATGAGGGAGAATAGTAGGAGATAAAATGGAAAGGATTCTTGGGTAAGATTTTGAAGGACTTGAAAGTCAACTAGAGGAAGAAGATGGGCAGATGGAAGCCAATGAAGGTTTTCGAGCAGATGTATAATATGATGAAAAATAAATTTATTGTAAAGTCATCACAGTCCCTCTTCTACATATACTCAGTTTTCCATTTAAAGATTTTTTTATTTACTTATTTGACAGAGACACACTAAGAGAGGGAACACAAGCAGAGGGAGTGGGAAAGGGAGAAGTGGGCTTCCCACCGAGCAGGGAGCCTGATGGGGGGCTCCATTCGGGGCTCAATCCCAGGACCCTGGGATCATGACCTGAGCAGAAGGCAGACACTTAAGGACTGAGTCACCCAGGTGCCCCACTCAGTTTTTCATTTATACTCAGATTTGCCTCCCACCTACCTATCTGTCCTCCCGCTCCCAGGCTTCCCCAGCAGCTTGTCCTACCCCTTTATCTGCTCCCTGGCTAGGCCAGGGATATATACATGGGCTGCTTCCCCTCTCAGCCAGAGGCTGTGGGGGCCCCAACTCCCTGTCTTTCCCCTTCTCTGCCTGGGCCTGGGAAGCAGGCCAGGGTTAGCTGAGGCTGGCTGGTGAGCAGCTGGGCGGTGCCAGGGGGAGCCTGTGTAGTGCCAGGTGGTGCCTTGGATTCCAGGCTAAGCCTGTGACCCCGATAACCTCCTGCCTGTACACATACCTGCCCCTCGCACCACCCCCATTCAGGCTTTGGTATCAGGGAGGGGGCACAGGGCCAGGCAGACCCACAGGACTTTGGCTCGATCTCTACAAAAGGGCCCTCTGTGAGTCAGCCTGCTCCCCTCCAGGCTTGCTCCTCCCCCATCCAGCTCCTGTTTCCGATGCACGTACAGCCCGTACACACCGTGTCTGGGACACCCCACAGTCAGCCACATGGCTCCCCTGTGCCCCAGACCCTGGCTCCCTCTGTCGATCCCAGCCCCTTCTCCGGGCCCTGCTCTGCAACTGCTGCTTGCACTGCTGCTCCTGGTGCCTGCCCATCCCCAGAGCCTGTCCCGTATACAGGGGACGCCTGGGTTGGGAGGAGATTCATCTGGGGAAGATGACCAGCTGGACGGGGAAAACCTACCCAGTGAAGAGGACCTACCCAGAGAGGCCCCACCCGGAGACGAGGACCCACCTGGAGAGCAGGACCCATCTGGAATGAAGACTGAACCAGGAAAAGAGGACTCTCTCAAGTTAGAGGATCTGCCTACTGTTGAGGCACCCAGGGACCCCCAAGGCTCCCAGAATAATGACTACAGGCACAACAAAGGTAAGTGGCCATCAGCCCTCCAAATCTAGACTCCAGGAGATTTGTCCTTCCCACACTAAACTCCAGCCCAGGCAGGGATTATTCAGAGAAGGAATGGAGTCTGTACTCCGACAGTAGTCTTTCCCATCCCCAGGGGATCTCATGCCACTAGACCCTTCCCCCTTTCAGAGCTAGAAGGGGATGAATGGGGAGACAAAAAGCACAGATGGAGCAAGGTGAGCAGGAAGAGATGAGAAAGAAAAAAAGGGAGGTTGGAGAGGAGAAAGATGCAGAATGTGGAGAGAAGACGGGTGGAGAGAAGTAGGAATATGAGGGAAAAGAAGAGAAAGGATGGCAGGGGTGGTTGGGGAGCAGAGGAGGAGCCAGAGGGCTTGTAGAGATCACCTCATCTTCAGTCTACAGATGAAGAAATTGGGAAGAGATGAAGACCTGGGAAGAGGGAATAGCAAGTAGGGGAACCTGGTATTTCAATTCAGAAACCAGGAACCTTGGGAAGGGAGTTGGAGACAAGGAGAAAGAGAAGAGGGTCTATTGATTTGGGCCTGGGGACTGAGGCCCCCCACCTACTTTACAAAGACACCGGTTGCAAACTGGTATCTCTGAGACCAGTAGGATCTTTGGTCTACCAAGCTATGGTGTTACATTTGGTTGCAATCTGTTGTGCTTTATATCTGGCCACGTTAGGTATTTTGGTTACCTGCTATGACCCTGTAAGACATCTGAGTTGGAGAACCCCTACTAGTAAGGGGGATCCATCTCTTTCTGGCCGCTGGGGAGGGACTGGGCTTGAAGACCGGCTTTTCATTCTTCTCATTGATGCAGGGGATGACCACAGTCATTGGCGCTATGGAGGTGAGACACCTACCCCCTGCACACCCAGCCTGGGCACCCTGCTCTGCTGATCTGACCCCCCAGCCATCCCGAACTCTGATCTTGGGTGTCCCACCCACTGCATCCATGTCTGACAGTCCCCAACGCTCAGCCTGCTCCCTGTTTCTGTCCACATCCCTGATTTCTATTTCCCGCCCCATGCTTTCTCACTCCACCCCCTCCCTCCCTTTTTCTACCCCGCTTTCCTACTTCTGATCTTGTCACCAGACTGCCGGTCCACACTCTCTCACTCCAGGCGACCCGCCCTGGCCCCAGGTGTCCCCAGCCTGCGCAGGCCGCTTCCAATCGCCGGTAGATATCCGCCCAGAGCTCGCCGCATTCTGCCGGGCTCTGCAACCCCCAGAACTCCTGGGCTTTGAGCTCCCGAAACTCCCAGAACTGCGCCTGCGCAACAATGGCCACACGGGTGAGGGAGGGGTCTCGCTGCGGATACCCGGGGAGGAGGCGGGGAAGGTATCTGCTGTACAGGGACGGGTCCAGAGCCGAGGGCTCGCCAGGCGGGTGCTTGGGAGTTAGGCTGGCCCTTCCGGGTAGGTTGGTCCTCCCGGCTCACCTGCCTCTTCCCTCGCAGTGCAGCTGACTCTGCCTCCGGGGCTGGAGATGGCCCTGGGTCCCGGGCGGGAGTACCGGGCCCTGCAGTTGCATCTGCACTGGGGGGCTGCGGGTCGCCCAGGCTCGGAGCACACGGTTGACGGCCACCGTTTCCCAGCCGAGGTGAGCGCGCAGCGGAGAGGCGAAGGGGGGGCGCTGGGCCGGGGGTCTTGCCCACTTCTACCCTCTTTCTCTCCAGATCCATGTGGTTCACCTCAGCACTGCATTTGCCAAAGTTGATGAGGCCTTGGGGCGCCCCGGGGGGCTGGCAGTGTTGGCCGCCTTTCTTCAGGTACCAGCCCGGGACACCCCTATCCCCTGCTTCCCCACGCCCCAGGGCTCACTGTAGCTTGACCCCAGAGATCCCATCCTAGCACACTCACCCTGGCACCTGGCGGTCCTCATTCACTCATTAATTCATTCGACACGCCCTGTAGGCCAGGCGCTGAGCCACACAAAGGATTCCGAAAACCGTGGCTCCGCCTACAGCCGGTGGGGGAGGCTGATACAAAGGGCACAGAGTAAACGAGGTGGTCAGAGAAAGCTTCACAGAGGAGGGCAAACTTGAAGCCTTCAGTAGTGGAAAAGAAAAGATGTTCCATGCAGAGCCAACAGTGTATGTGGAGTAAGAATATATCCACTCGGGGAATGGCTGTTGAACGGGGTGGGGGCGGGGGGAACGCCAGGAAGAGTAATTTTCTTGAATACTCCTGTAACCTCTAATTTCCAGTTTGTGTAATGCAGTGAAGTCTAGAGAAGTATTTAGTGACATTTTGGACCTGTATGGATCCAGGCTACATACACAGTGATTAGAAGAGGCTAGTAAAATGGACAGATGGTGAGATACCTTCTAGGCTCTGTCACTGCCTTACTGACTCTTTTTTTTTTTTTTTAAAGATTTTATTTATTTATTTGACAGAGAGAGATCACAAGTAGACAGAGAGAAGCAAGCTCCCTGCTGAGCAGAGAGCCCGATGCGGGGCTCGATCCCAGGACCCTGAGATCATGACCTGAGCCGAAGGCAGCGGCTTAACCCACTGAGCCACCCAGGCGCCCTGCCTTACTGACTCTTTAACGCCAGCCTCAACAGCACAAAGTTCAGAGAAGTGCCTCTGAGATAGCATGTCCTTGCTCCAAAGGCAAACACATGAATTATTCAGGTGAATGTAGAGGAAATGTGAATGCAAAGGTTATTATGGTTTTCGGTGGGGAGACCATGAGTGTGTATGTGGACATAGGATCAGTGAGACTGGAAAAGATAGTAGGACCCAGGTCACTGGAGGCTTCCTATCCTAGGAAAGTGACCCACCTTCTCCTCCAACTTACCATTGAAAATCAGTCCACCAAGCAGGTTAAATTCGTTTGCAAATAAAAGTAAACCCACTGAGTAGTAATACACAAGATTTTGTGTTCTCCCAGCATTCCCAGAGTATGGGAAGCCCACCTCACCTTCAGGCCTCCAGCCATGACCTTGGATACCTGTAAAATCCTGTCTTGAACTATCATTTCCCAGGAGGGTCCAGAAGAAAACAGTGCCTATGAGCAGTTGCTGTCACATTTGGAAGAAATTACTGAGGAAGGTCAGTTTGTTGGTTTGGCCACTACCCTCAATGCCCTTGTTCATAAAGAACTGTCTGGGGGCACCTGGGTGGCTCAGTGGGTTAAAGCCTCTGCCTTCAGCTTGGGTCATGATCTCAGGTTCCTGGGATTGAGCCCCGCATGTGGCTCTCTGCTCAGCAGGGAGCCTGCTTCCCTCTCTCTCTCTCTCTCTCTGCCTGCCTCTCTGCCTACTTGTGATCTCTGTCAAATAAATAAATAAAATCTTTAAAAAAAAAAAAAAAAAAGAACTGTCCTTGGGAACCCTCAGGCGTGAGGATGGAGATGGGCTACCTCCCACAGGCAGGGAACCAACGTGTGAACTGACTGTGAGCTTGACAATAATTACAAAGCTGAGCAGAGGCCCACAGGCTTTATGGCTAAAAACCAAAATAAACAGACAAAAAACCTCACGCCACCCCCCCAAAAACCCAAAACTCCACAAAACCCCAAATCAAAACAAAAACCAAAAGAAGATGCAAAACAAGCCCCCCCCAAAAGTATTTGGAACTTCAGAGGCTGAGTCCAGAGAGCTAAATTTTTTCTGAAAATTCTCTATTTCTCCTCCATAAGCATCAAATATTTAAAGTTGTACTTTTGTTGGAAATCTTTGCCTTTTCAGTCACTCTAAGTAATTTTATTTTATTTTTTTAAAAGATTTTATTTATTTATTTTTTTAATTTTATTTTTTTTTAAAGATTTTATTTATTTATTTGACAGACAGAGATCACAAGTAGGCAGAGAGGCAGGCAGAGAGAGAGGAGGAAGCAGGCTCCCTGCTGAGCAGAGAGCCCCATTCGGGGCTCGATTCCAGGACCCTGAGATCATGACCTGGGCTGAAGGCAGAGGCTTAACCCGCTGAGCCACCCAGGTGCACCCTTGCTCTAAGTAATTTTAAACCTCACTATCAGAACTTACATTTTACCAAACTAGAGGGAACTGTGCTTTTTTGAGTTTTGTGTCTGTTTTTTATGGTTTCAAATGTTTATATTTACTTACAAGTTACTCTGCTCATTTCCGCCCCCCCTTTTTAAAAAAAATTTATTTATTTATTTGACACAGAGAGAGAGATCACAAGTAGGCAGAGAGGCAGGCAGAGGGGTGTGGTGGGGGGAGGTGGAAAAAGGCTCCCTGCTGAGCAGAGAGCCTGATGGGGGTGGTTCTGACCCTGAGATCATGACCTGAGCCTAAAGCAGAGGCTTAACCCACTGAGCCACCCAGGCACCCCCTCATTTTTTCCTTTTGATTCATTTTGGGTTTAAATCTGTAGTTCAGCATGTTATCATAGTATGCAGAATAAGAGTGAAGACTCAGGGAGGACCTTGGGAGCACTTTTTTCACTCTGTGAGGCCCCATAGACTTTTTACCTTATTCTGAGTTAGGTCTTGTGCTGAGTTATGGGAAGGGACACACTTAGTGAAGAAGTGGTCTCAGGAAGTTGCATCAGCTTGGCTTCTGGGAGGTGAAACTGTATCCCTATACTCCAGAGCTTTGGAGGGAAGCAGTCCAGGTGGGATTCCGGCACAGGTCCTCTCCACAGACTCAGAGACTTGGGTCCCTGGCCTGGATGTATCTGCGCTGCTGCCCTCTGACCTCAGCCGCTACTTCCGCTATGAGGGGTCTCTAACCACACCCCCCTGCGCCCAGGGGGTCATCTGGACTGTGTTCAACCAGACAGTGAGGCTGAGTGCGAAGCAGGTGGGGCTGGGGCATGGTGGTGACAAGGGATGTGGGGGAAAGGGGTGTAGGGATGTGATCAAGGTGGATAAAGAGATGAAGCCCCTGAATGGGGGACAAGGGGGACAGAGCGGGTGAAGCCCTGAGTGCTGGCAGTGAGTAGGCCTGTGACCATTTCATTTTCTTGTCATGAGCCTACCCCCACCGCTGTCTCCTGACTTCCCTAGCTCCACACCCTCTCTGGCTCCCTGTGGGGACCTGATGACTCTCAGCTACAACTGAACTTCCGAGCAAGGCAGCCTTTGAATGGGCGAATAATCGAGGCCTCCTTCGTCACTGAAACAGAGAGCAGCCCCAGGACTGTTGAGCCAGGTGCAGCTTTGTGGGACCCATAGTGCCCTGCCCCGTGCCCCACCCCCCACCCCCCATCCCAGGTCCGTCATCCTCCCATGTGTCTTCATTTGTGCCTGTGTCTGTCACTGGCAGTCACAGACCCTGGTTCTAATGTGTCCTTTTCCTCTTCAGTCCACCTGAATTCCTGCCTTGCTGCTGGTGAGTCTGTGCCCCATCTCTGGCCCCTGACCCCTTGGCATCATTCAGCCTCAGGAGCTAGGACCACTCCTACCCCTTCTTCTTTTCTGCAAAACAGACCTCCAACCCCAGTTAGATAGAGTGTCAGATCAAGGGAGAGGGGGTTCCACTGTCCCCAGGGCAAAAGTTAATTAGAATGAAGCTACAGAAATCTCCTAGCATCCTCCTTCTCAAACAACCTCTTTTACTTTGCTTTCAGGTAAGAAAAAGAGGTGCTTATCTTATTCTTTCTTGTGTATCCAACCCCATTCCTTTGTGGGCCTCTTCTGGATTCTGACACTGAGGGCAGCTGGAGAACCTGGGGGGGCAGGGTGGGGACACACTGAAGCAGGCTGAGGGAATCCTACAGACTCCTCGTCACCCTGAGGCAGCCTCTCCTCTCCCTCCAGGTGACATCCTGGCCCTGGTTTTTGGCCTCCTCTTTGCAGTCACAAGCATCGCCTTCCTTGTGCAAATGAGAAGGCAGCAAAGGTATACCTGCCCACTTCCCTCGATGAGTCCAGAACAGTTTCATGCACATTGGAGTTTTCTGATTGGGCTTTTGTGTTGTGTAGATTCCGAAGTGGGACCAAAGGGAATGTTAGCTACCACCCAGCAGAGGTCACGGAGACTGTTGCCTAGAGGCCTTGGAACTTGGAGAATGTGCAGAGAAGCCAGCCAGAAGAATCTGAGGGGGAGCTGGAGACTTTGTCCTATCCTACCCTTTATACCACTTTCTTTTTAAGGTCCAAATATTTTTTAAAATAAATGTTAATAAAATATATGGGAGGCAGCTCTGTTCCCCAAATCAGGAGGATGGTGTATTTATTTCCTATTGCTGCCTTTAAAAATCACCACAAACTAATGGTAATGCAAATTTATCCTCTTAAGTTCTGGAGGTCAGAAATCCACAATGAATCTTCTGGGATAAAATCAAGGTGTCAGTAAGGGCTGGTTCCTTCTGGGCACTTTGAGGGGAGGTTTCCTTTTTCAGGTTCTAGAAGCCAAATATTCCTTGGCTTGTGGCCCCCTTCCTCTTATCACCCTAGCCTCTTGCTTCCATTGTCATATCTCTTAACAGCTGCCTTTGACCTTTCCTCCCTCTTATAAGAACCTTTATGATTACATTGGGCCTACTTGGGTAACTTAGGATAATTTCCTAATTTCAAAATCTTTAGCTTAATCATGAAGTTCCTTTTCCCACATAAGGTAACCTTTCACAGGATCAGGGTGTGGACAGTTTGGTGAGGGGGCATTACTACCTAGCACAGATGTTTTCGGGAAGGGTGTAGAAATGACTGAGATAGTTAGAATGGCCTTGGGCACACAGACAGCAATATATGTGTCTGTGGGTAGGGCAGGCTTAGCCTCTAGGCTTAAAATCATAGTGAGGCTTTTAGGCTTTGACCCTGCTCGAGTAAAATCTGTGTAGCTTTGTAGTTTTTCCTTCAGACTGGCCGCTGCTGGAATGGCACGGGACGGCTGACTGCAGCTCCTTTGCGATGTGGGTAATAAGGGTCTGGATGTTCCCCCAGCCCAGAGGGGCCTCTCCGCTTCACTCAGTCTGTTCACAACCCTCCTCAGGGAACCCACTGCCCCCACCCCTTGGCTCCCTTGGTAAAGGAAGTCCTACCGTGGAGTATGGTCACTCGGGCCCTTCCACTCCACTGCTCCCCCGGGGCATCCTCTCAGCCTTTCTACTTTGGAAAACTACCACCACCATTGCTAACATCAAAGAAAGGTTGAAAGGGCCCCGTGATGCAGGTAACATCCATTTTATTGTGTTGGGGCAGCGAAGGCAGCCCGGCTGGGGGCAGAGCAACCCTCACAGGTTGTTGAGTTCCAGCAGGGTCTGGTCCAGAGTCTGGTGTATCTCCACGTTCTCCTCCTTGGCACTGGCCAAGGTCTCTGTGAGGGGAAGCAGCATGTGAGGAGGGGCAGGGAGACATGAGGGGAGATGGGGGATGAGGCAGACTTGGAATGGGATGAAGGCACAGGAAGACATAAGCACGAAGGACTCTTAAGATCCTGTGCCAGGGGCAAATAGACGGATTGACCAAGAGAGAGACAGATGCCTCACTCAAGGCTTCGGGGTTGTGGGGATGGGATGGGGAGGCCTGAGTCATAAACTACTTTACCTCCTTCTCTAGAGGGTTTACGAGAGTTGGAATCAGAAGGGAAGACAAAGACTGAGCCAGAAAGGGGAAGGCCAGACAGACAGGCTTGAGGCAGAAACCAGACCTGCAGTGAAAGCCCCATGTTGGGATGAAGGGTTTTCCCAAACGTCACCCCAGACCTTCACCACCTTCTGGCCCTTCCTTGGCACCTCCCCACCCATCTCCTCTCCAGTCCTTCCTTCATCCTGGAACCGCAGTGGCGTGCTCTGAGGTCAGTGACAGGGCTAGGTCAGCATAAGAGAGTGTCTCTCAGAGGCAGCAGAGGGCTCACAGTGACTGACGGGGTGATTTGTGCCAACGTGCAGCAGTGAGACAGTGACAGAGTGAGAGTGCCATGTGAAGGGGGTTCTGTGTGGGCCACAGTGTTCTGTGGGTGAGCTGAGTGTGGGGGTGGGGCTCGCAAGATTGGGGGTATCTATAAAAGCCAGGGTCTCTGAGGGGGTGAGGAAGTGATCTCTGGAGGGCAGGAAAACAGCATGGAGACCAAGTTGAGTTTATTAAGCAGCAGAAAGAGGTAGAGGCTGGAGGGTGGAGTGGGTGGATAGAAGGACGAAGCAAGTGCCAAGGTGGGCGGCAGGTGTGGTGGGGGCTCTTTGAGGCGGCGCTCAGCCTGGCTGTGTGATGCTGACCATTTTGCTCCTCCTGCCTGCCCCCTCCCCACTGAGAACGGAAAGAGGAGAGAGAAGGGACTGAGGGAGCCACACTGGCGTGGGGCTCAGAGGGAGGTGATGTCGTTGAGTGCGTTGTCCAGTTCCTCGCTGATGGCCTTGTACTTCATCTTCTGTGCATAGACTTCGTCTGGGGGTGGGGGTGGGGGTCCAGGGGAAGGGAGCCAGATGGGAGTGTGGGGAGAGGGAATGAAGGGAAAGAGGAAAGGAAGGAGGGTAATGGAAAGAAAGAACAAGAATCAGAGAGAGGTGGACAAAGATGAGTAGGAGAAATCGGCCAGAGAATAGGCTGCACAGCCCTGAGGGCTCCCTCTTCCCCTCTCTGTACCCCTGTCTCTTTTTTCTCTGGAGCCTAAATCAGTCCTTCTCCTTGGCGCTCCTACCTCCCTCAGGGACATGGGGCCACAGTGCTTTGAATGAGTAGGAGTGCTTGCTTCAAGGGGAGGGTGCTAGGACCAGAAAGGACAAAGGTCCTAAAGTTGGAGATAAAATTGAGGCTTGCCGAGAAGGCTAGAAGCACGAGAAGTGGGAATTACAAAAGTGAAAGGGTTATCGTAGAAAAAAAAGAAAATACAGTTTAGGTACAACATTCTTGCTACTACTGAGAAATAGCCACAGATTAGCAAATACCTGGATGTTCATTTTCATCAAATCTAGCTTAAAATAGTATTTTCCATTAATGTCATGAAAACTTAGATATTAAACCAAAGCTCTCTATTTTTAATAAAGAGATCTTTGTGATATAGTGCTATTGTGTTACACTTGGGGACAAATTGTCTAGGTCAGTGCTACTCAAAGTGTGGTCTGAGGACCAGCAGTATTGCCCCTACCAGGGCTCAAGTTCGAGAAGCACTGGAGCGGGCACACCGCACCCAGGTGCAGCTACTTGAATGGTGGGCACAGCCCTGGGAGTTGGTGGAGTCCTAGGTGGTCCAACACCAATTTATCTGGGACAAGTAATAAGAGACAGACCACTTAAAAAGGTTTGGGAATTAGGGGAATATCCCTTTACCTTCCAGGTCATCGATGGTCTTCTCCAATTTTGCCACAGACCTCTCGGCAAACTCTGCTCGGGTCTCAGCCTGGGAGTAAAGGTAAGAAGGGGGAATGACAAAAATTAGACCCTCCCAGGTACTTTCACTTAAGTTAACCTCCTCTTCCATCCCTATTCCCAAAGTCCCTGCCACAGGCAGAGTCTGACGGGGATTGGGGCTCGAGGGAAGAACAGGGATAGGAAGGACTCTCACCTCTTTTAGCTTCTCCTCCAGCAGTTTGATTTCCTCTTCATATTTATCTTCTTTGGTGGAATACTTTTAGGGACATACACATGCCATCAGGAGGTCGCCTCCACAAATCCTTCACTCCACTGAGCCCACAGGCTACTCCTGATCTTGTCTCCAGGGAACACCCAGCCCCTCCCTGCCTGAGCGTACCGCCTCCCTCCCCTGCAGGACCCCATCCTCACTGCCCGTCTACCCCCTTCTACCTTGTCCGCTTGGGCTTCCAGGGATTTCAAGTTGTTGGTAACAATTTTCAGCTCCTCCTCTAGGTCCCCACATTTACTGCAGGGGGTGTGTGGTGGGGGCGGGGGTGTGAGGGCACAGTGTGGGAGACAGTGGAGACCGCACAGTGAGGAAGGGGTGGAAGAGAGAAGAGAAGAGCAAAGTTGTGAGAGTGACAGCAGGCAGAGTTTGGAAGCCCCAGGCCCTTCCCAACCCCCAGCAGGTGAGAGAGCAGCCTGAGACTTGGGGGGAAGGTGAGCTGAGAGAAGGCACCACTGCCCAGAAAGGTCCAGAGAGGTCACTACCTCCTCTTCTGAGGCCATCAGGGACTTGAGGGCCTGGTCCATGGTTCGGAGTTCCTCCTCCAGCTGCCTGGCGCGGCTGGGGGCAGCAGTTCGGGGTCAGAGGACAGGACCTGGCCCTATGGCCCCAAGCCTGGGAAACTGCCTCCCACAGTCCAGAGTACCCCAGAGCCATGGACCAGGCCAAGTTTCATTTGCTGCCCCAGGGTCTCCTTACCTCTCAGCCACCTCTGCTCTCTCTTCTGAGCGCTCCAGCTCTCCTTCCAGGATCACCAGCTTCCTGGCCACCTGGGGGGAGAGGGACAGAAGGCGCACACCTCTGGTTAGTGGCTGGGAGCATCTGTGGTTTGGGAGGGAGAAAGAAGTGGGGCAGGGCTGTCACCTCCTCATATTTGCGGTCGGAATCCTCAGCAATGTGCTTGGCCTCCTTCAGCTGCATCTCCTGCAGCTCCATCTTCTCTTCATCCTTCATGGCTCGGTTTTCGATGACCTTCATTCCTCTGAGACGCAGGGTGCGGGATAGAAGTTGGGTCAGGACCAGCAGAGACAGGCTGCCAGCCCCTGCCTGGCCCGCCCTCTGGGAGGCCCCCTGCCCACCTCTCGCTCTCATCAGCTGCCTTCTCAGCCTCCTCCAGCTTCTGCAGGGCTGTGGCCAGGCGCTCCTGCGCCCGGTCCAGCTCTTCCTCTACCAGCTGAATGCGGCGGTTCAGGGAGGCCACATCTGCCTCGGCCTGTGGGTCAAAGGCCAGAGATCAGGGGGCTTTTTTTTTGCCTTAGATGAGGATCAGAGAGGTTCCAGAGGATGGTAAGAGTCTTGTCAGAAAGAATCTGTTTCCTGGCTTCCAGACTTTCAGTCTTATTTTTCCCCCCCGCTAACCAACCATCTTCTATCCAGATTCTCTACTCCAGCCCAAAACATGCATTCCTTAACAAGCTCCACTCCTCTGCTTCAGGGACTCTTCTAGCGCTGTGCATAGTTTCCTGATGGTTATCTGCAGGCCTTTCTGTACCCACTGAAAGCGCTCCATGCTCAGACCAGGTCTGAGTCCTTCTGACTCCTCCACAACAAAGCCTGGCCCAAGGGGGTGGGGAAAATCGAGCCAACCAGAGAGCGCCGCTGCTAAAAACAGCCAATCACAGAGTCAAGCTCAGTGATGTCACCAGCTGCCAGTCAGACTCCCAGTAAGGGGCTTGGAGCCTAGCCCGGCCGAAGGGAGACATCCGTGGCTGTAACAAGGGGCTTCTGGACAGTGCCCCGCCCCGCCAGGGGCACCTGGAGGCGGTGCTAGGGCCGTGTGAATGACACATGTGCAGCCCCAGATCTGCAGTAGAAGTAGAACCACGGAGGTTTTGGGAATGGCCCACGGAAAATGATGATACCTTATGAAAATAAGAAGGCAGAGCAAGAAGGGCCTCCAATAAAGGAAAATGAGAGAAGCACTGCAGTTTGGTGTTAAGAGCATGGGCTCTGAGTCAGCTACAGCTCACCCACTCTACACTTGTGTGACCTTAGGCAACTTATTTAGTCCCTCCAGGCCTCAGATTCCTCCTTTTTAAATTTTAAATGAGTTGACCCAAGCAGTTCCTCTTCTGTAGGTGGTTCTGAGGTAATGCAGGTCTTCTAATAATCAACAAGACCACGTGGAAGGGCTTGTAAAACCAAACAGGCTTTCTAGCTCCATGCTAGGTCCACTGAAATGAGATTTCCAGGGCAGGAGCTTGGAAATCTGCCCCCCACCTTTCTTTTTTTTTTTAAGCTTCCAAGTGATTTTGATGATAAGCCAAGTTTGGGAAATTGTAAAACAGTATGTGGCAAGCACTTGGGCACACTGTGTGCAGAGTCTGCACTCCATAAATGTTAGGTTATCCCTGTCTCTCCCTCAGAGACAAAGACCTTGAGATTTAAGATTGGAAAGGAGAAAGGGCCAGTGTAGGGGAAGAAGTGAAAGAGGGAAGGGATGGGTGGCAGCCCTGGGGGCAGAGCAGGTAGAAAGCAGGTCCTGGGTGGTATTGAACAGCAGGGGAAACTCAGCACCATATAAAGTTGTGGCTTGTCCTCCAGGTGCTTGAGGCCACCTAGAGTGACAAAAGCTCATCATGGGCAGAGGACCAGATGACTCAGTGTGGAAGGATTCTGGGGACAGCAGTGGGGATTGGGAAGAATGACTCTGGGGGACCTTAGGGGTCTACTCTAGAGAAAGATAAAAGGAAAACTCTCTTTGTGATAGTGGGATGACAAATGACTCTGAAAAGTCTGGGAAGTCCTGGGGTCCTCATCACAGGACTGATAATTGACATTTTCTACTTCTCAAGCTCTTCCCAGTTATAGATGCTGCTCTCCAACCAGAGGACAGGCACTACTGTCCCCACTGGATAAATGTGAAGAGAGAAGGGAGAAACTGAGGCATTGTGTAAGTGAAGTGCTGTGTTCAAGGTCATACAATAAGTCCAGGCAGTGTTTGCTACTGACTCCTGGCACTGCTGCCCTGCATCCCCAGCTCTGTCCCTGTCCTCCCCTCCTCCCCTCTAGCCCCCACCCAGCTCCTTAGGTTTCCAGTCCTGCCTCCAGCTGCACTGGGCCTTAGTTATTTATAGAGCGTCAAACACACAGGGCTGCCTTTGCGAGCAGCTGCAGGTCAGTTCCCTCCCAAGTGCCAGGGCTGGTGGAGAACCAAAACCAAGCCTGGAGGTCAGAGAAACCAACCTTGGCGGAGAGGTGTTGGGGAAGAACATGGATAATGGTCAACATAAACAGTAATGTCACCTCAGATCTCAGATGTTCAGACCTACTTTTGCCAATCCTACCATACCTCCAATCATAGACTCATTTTAATCCTGGATGGAAGGCAAGTGGGGAAACTGAGGCAGAGAATGGTACAAGTTTCATAACCAAAGTCATCTGGATGGTCATTTGGCCATTCTTCAACCTCAAGGTGGGGGCTGGGAATGGCAGAAGGTAGAGAAATGTGGTTAGGGGGATGTAGGGTGGACAGAGAAATATCAGAGTGAACAGGACTTGGTAAGGTGGCTGCCTTGGCATTTGTGGCCCTGTCCTTCCCTCCTGTGGCCCGGCATGGTCTCAAGGCTGACAGCTTAATGAGGGTAAATGAGGGGCCATTAGAACCTGAGCTGGGCCCCAGAGCACAGCAGGGCTGCTGGAGCCAGAGGTCAAGGCCAGGGAATTTCTAATGGCCCCCCAGGGGTGTAACTCAAGTCAGGCCCCATCTCTGGATTCCTCTCCCTCCTCCTACTCAGTAGTACCTACACCCACACCCCACACCCTGCAAATGGAGCTACAGCCTCTTCTCCACTTTCAGCTAGAGGATTAATTGAGGTCGATGGTAAATTCTTGTACCACCCCCGCCCCCCACGATGACTAACTGCTTGATCACTGGGCGTTCTAAGAGCTGGAACCAAATGGACTTACAAGGCTGCGTCTTCTGGGGGAAATGGTGTGTGGTTTTGATTTACCCACTGCCTTAGATTAATTGTGCAACCTTGCCTTAGCCTGGGTTTCTGAGAGGAAACTATTTCTGTCCTGGTGCTGGGGATGTCCAGGTCCCCTTCTCCCTTCATTCCTGTATCTGGGACCCCTCCCAGTGCACTCTCCCACCATATCCCAGGTCCACACTCACATCGGTAGCCTTCTTCTCAGCCTGTTCCAGTTTCTCCTGGGCGTCCTTCACTGACTCAGAATACTTTTCCACCTCATCCTCTGTCCCCTTCAGCTTCTTCTGGAGGGCCTGCTGCTCCTCCTCCAGCTGGGAGGGAGAGGCCTTGGTTAGTTAGGCAGGGGGGCTCAGGAAGGAGGCCCGGCTGTGGGAGAGGGGGCTACTAAAAGGTACTTAGAGGCTGTCAGGTAGGAAGCAGGAGAGCAGAGGAAGGACAGTGCAGCCAGGGGTGCTGAGAGGGACCTGGTGGGGCTAGAGATAAAGCTTCCAGCCCCAAGAAGCTGGGCCCATCATTGTTCTGCAGGGGCAGGTGTGGAAATTGGGAGACTGCAGCTGCCCAGGTATGGTGGGTGAGATTAAGTGTGGCTTTGGCTGGTTCCCTGATGGTACTGTGAAAGGCCAGCCCTCACACTGGACGGGAAAGCCTGCAATCGCAGGCCTCAGGCTAGGGGGCACAGGGCAGGGCCTACCCCTCCCTCGTTAGGGAGGAGAGCGCTGCACTGGGTCCGGGGCCCCCACCTGCTTGCAGCGGTCCTCAGCCTGCTTCTTGTCGGCCTCGGCCTGCTCGGCACGGTCGATGGCATTCTCCTTGTCCAGCTTTAGCATCTGCATCTTCTTCTTGATCGCGTCCATGGCTGCGGTGGGGGGCGGGCCGGCCGGCGGGCAGTGTGGACTGGACGAACTGGGCTGGCTGCGCGGACTGGGCGCTCGGGTGGAGGGCGAGGAGGACCAAGCGGGACTGGGATGTCCCAGCAGCGCGGGCGCCTAAAAGGCTGGGAGGGGCCGGGCGGAGCCGGGGGCCGGGACCCTCCCCCACCGCGGCCCAAACCTTGTAGGGGCAGAAGCTCAGCCGGGTGGGGGAACGCGGCCGCCCCCTGCGCCCACCCCCTCGGGACCGCCCCCCTTGAAGCTCCTCCCCTCCCCCCATCCCCCAGCCGTCGGAAGGTAAAGTAGCTAGTACAGTCTGCTGGAAGAACTCTGGCCTTGCGGAGGGGAGGGGACCCTCGGGCTGGGGGCTCTAAGGTTCCTCTGAGTGACAGCCGGGCCCAGTAACAGCTGCGGTTGGGGCCCCTGGGGCTATTTCGGGGCGTGAGCTCACGGCAGCTGCGCGGGCGCAGGGACCCGCGTGCCCCCCTCAGCTGCAGCAGTCGCTGCCCTTAATTTAGAAGTTTCCTGTAAATCCCCCTGGATTAAATGTCTCTTGGGAGGCGGGGCTCCTCCGTGGTTCGAGTACCTCAGTTTACCCCGAGTCCCAGACTCTGGGTCAGCATTACCGACGTGGTAGTGACAGCGGTGAGTCTCACCAGGGACTTGGGGAAACTGAGGCAGGAAGGGAGCCCAGGGTCCCGAGCCGGTGAGGAACTAGGCCGGGCCTGCTGCCCCCGAGGGCGGGCCTGACCTCTCTTCCCTTCGCTTCCCCTTCCAGCCCCTGCCCCTGAGGCAGCGCCCCTCCTACGGTGGCGGGGCGGCTAGGTACCCAGCTCCGCGCCCCTCCCGCCCTGCCCCCCACGTGCCCCGCATATTTTCCGCGTGGCTCCCGCCCGGCCCGACCCGACGCGCTCCCCGCCCCCACCCCCCGGGACTCGGCCCTCCCGTCCCCTCCCTCTCCCCCTGCCGGCTTTCCAATCGCCGCCGCTGCCCCGCGCGCCCTGCCTCCCTTCCTTCTCCTTGCGGACTCTCTTGTCTCTTGCTGGCCAACTTTACGCCAAAATTTCTTTTCTGCCCTTTTTTGGGCTGTTTCCCCGTGGGGAGGCGGGGCCGGGCTGAAGCGGGGAAGGCGGGGGTCGAGGGGAAGAGTTCCTGAGCTCCCGGCATCGGGAGTCGGGGGCGGGATGCCTCCTCTTCCTGAGGCCGCCCCAGCGGGAGCAGCTCCCGGGTCGGGAAGCGTGAGGCCCGGGGTGCGGGGCTGTTTGTTTTCGTGCTTCCTCGGGCGGGGTGGGGGGGAGAGGAAATGGAGAGCCGCTTCGGAGGGGGGGGAGGGGGTTCCCGGCGGAGGAAACTAGGAGGGAGCGGTTCTCCTCGCTCCCCTGAGGCTGAGCGTTGGTGGGGGCGTGAGCCGTGGGAACCGAGGGCCCCGGGTCCTGGCCGCTGGGGACGGGGTGCGGAAATGTATTTAGATCTGCTCAGCTGCCGATTTGCTACGCGTGGAACAAACCTGACCTCTCGCAGCGTTCACTGCGACCATCTCCCTGTTTTCCCCAAACATGTGGAAGACACCTCCACCCTCCCCAGTAGCCAGTGCTAACCCCCTGGGGGTTACTAAGCGCTCCCCTGTCCCTCACTTTCCACAGCCACTTAATCCTGTGGATTCTCCTTCCTACACATGGTGTCTCTGGGGTTGTCTTGGGCAGCTCCTTACAGTACGCCCAGCCTGTGTCTGCTGTGGTCTTCCTCCTTGGGTCCCCAATTCACATGTTCTTTCAACAGAACCTTGACATTGTTACCAAAAATCTTTTAAAAAGTTACTGCCAATAAGATACTAGAATACTCCCAAACCCCTCCCTCCTGCCTCTCTCTTTTAAGATAAAAATCCACATTTCTTAATATGGTATATGAAGTCCCGCGTTTTGGCTGCTGCCTACCTCCCTGCCTCATTTCCTTTCATTCCCATCCTCACCCCCAATACACAGACTTGTACTTCATGCTGCATTCGGACTGAACCACATGCAGGACCTGGAAATAACCATACTTCTCTTAAAGCTTCCACTTTTTATGCATTCTGTTCCCTCTGTCTAGAATGCTCTTCTGTTGGCTGATTCTGATGGCCGTAAAAACTCAGATCAAATGATGGCTTTTCTGGGAAGCCTTCCTAGGTCACTGCACCTCTCATTCCCTTCACCTAATAGATTGGTATTCTTAGTGTAGGCTCCTATAATTCTCATAGTTCCTGTTACAGTTGTTCTTGTACCTACCTATGTGTCTTCTTCAATGGCCTGTGAATCCTCTAAGAACAGGGACTTTTTCAACTCTGAATCCCCAGTGTGTAATACAGCATCAGGCATAAGAGTTGACACTTGAGGGGCGCCTGGGTGGCTCAGTGGGTTAAAGCCTCTGCCTTCGGCTCAGGTCATGATCCCAGGGTTCTGGGATCAAGCCCGGAATCGGGCTCTCTGCTCGTCAGGAGCCTGCTTCCTCCTCTCTCTCTGCCTGCTTCTCTGCCTACTTGTGATTTCTGTCTGTCAAATAAATAAATAAAATCTTTAAAAAAAAAAAAAAAAAGGAGTTGACACTTGATAAACTTCTGCTGGGTAAATTTTTTTATGCACACAAAAATATTAATACTGTCTGGATCTAAAGGAACTTATGATCTAGTGCAGCAGTTCTCAGGCTTTTTTTTCCCCCTAAACTTTTTGGTTTTAGAACCTCTTATATTCTTAAAAATTAAGAATAGGGTTTGAAGATCCAAAAACCTTTTGTTGAAGTAGATTATATTTATCAATACTTAACGTATTAAAATGGAACCTGAGGGGCACCTGGGTGGCTCAGGTGGTTAAGCAACTGCCTTCAGCATCAGGTCATGATCCCAGGGTCCTGAGATTGAGTCCGACATTGGGCTCTCTGCTCAGCAAGGAGCCTGTTTTTCCCTTTGCCTCTGCTGCTCCCTCTGCTTGTATTCTCTTTCTCTCTGTCACATAAATAAATAAAACCTTTAAAAATGAAAAAAAAGGGAAACAGAAAAAATTTAAATTTTTACAAATTCGTTAAAAACAATGGAAACCCATTATACACTAACCCTGTTAACATAAATGTTTTTGCATTGATATATAATTAACATATGATGTTATATTAATTATAGGTGTACAACGTATTAATTCAACAATTCTATAATCTCACCACGATGACTGTAGTCACCATATGTTACTACAATATTACTGACTGCATTCCCTACACTGTACTTTTCATCTCCATGACATTTATTGTATAACTGGAAGCTTATACCTCTTAATGCCCTGTATCTATTTCGTATTTTGTCTATCCCCCCACCTTCCCTCTGGTAACCACCAGTTTGTTCTCTGTATTTAAGAGTCCGTTTTATTGCTGTTTAAGATTTTATTTATTTGAGAGAGAGTGAGAGAGCACAAGCAGTGGCGCAGAATGGGAGGGTAGGGGTAGAGGGAGAATGAGAAGCAGAAGCAGACTCCCTGCTGAGCAGGGAGCCCGACGTGTGGCTCAATCCCAGGATCCTGAGATCACAAGTAGAGCCAAAGGCAGATGCTCAACCGACTAAGCCACCCAGGTGCCCCTTGTTGTTGTTTGTCCATTAGTTTTTTTAGATTCTTTTTAGATTCCACATATACGTGAAATCAAATAGTATTTGTCTTTCTCGGACTGACTTATTTCACCTTTCAAAATACTCTCTAGGGTCCATCCATGTTGTTGCAAATGGCAAGAATGCATTCTTTTTTATGGCTGGGTAACATTCTATTGTGTGTATCAATACACCACATCTTTTTTTTTTTTAATTTAAAGTTTTGTTTTTTTTTTTAAGATTTTATTTATTTCACAGACAGAGATCACAAGTAGGCAAAGAGGCAGGTAGAGAGAGAGAGGAAGGGAAGGAGGCTCCCCGCTGAGCAGAGAGCCCGACTCAGGGCTCGATCCCAGGATCCTGAGATCATGACCCGAGCCGAAGGCAGAGGCTTAACCCACTGAGCCACCCAGGCGCCCCTCAATACACCACATCTTTATTTATCTATCAACAGATGCTTGAGTTGCTTCTGTATCTTGGGTATTGTAAATAATGTTGCAATAAACATAAAGGTACACATATCTTTTTGAATTAGAGTCTTCATTTTCTTTGGATAGATACCCAGTAGTGGAAATACTGGATTGTGTGGTATTTCTATTTTTAATTTTTTTAAGGAACCGCCATACTGTTTTCCACAGTATTTGCACCAATTTACATTCCCACTGACAGTGTACAAGGGTCCCCCTTTCTCCACACCCTCTCCAACACTTGTTATTTCTTGTCTTATTGATACTAGCCATTCTGGCTGGTGTAAAGTGATATGTCATTGTGATTTTGACTTGCATTTCCCTAATGATTAATAATGTTGAGCATCGGGGCGTCTGGATGGCTCAGTGGGTTAAGCCTCTGTCTTTGGCTCAGGTCATGGTCTCAGGGTCCTGGGATCGAGCCCCGCATCAGGCTCTCTGCTCAGCAGGGAGCCTGCTTCCCCCTCTCTCTCTGTGCATGTCTCTCTGCCTATTTGTGATCTCTGTCAAATAAATAAATAAAATCTTTTAAAAAAATAATGTTGAGCATCTTTTCATGTGTCTGTGGCTATCTGTATGTCTTTTTTGGAAAAAATGTCTGGTCAGGTCCTCTGCCCGTTTTTTTTTTTTTTTAAAGACTTTATTTATTTATTTGACAGAGAGATCACAAGTAGGCAGAGAGGCAGGCAGAGGGAGAGGGGGGAAGCAGGCTCCCTGCTGAGCAGAGAGCCTGATGCAGGGCTTGATCCCAGGACCCTGAGATCATGACCTGAGCTGAAGGCAGAGGCTTTAACCCACTGAGCCACCCAGATCCCCCACTCTGCCCAATTTTTAATCAGATTGTTTCTTTTGGTGTTGAGTTGTGTAAGTTCTTTACATATATTGTATATTAACCTCTATTAGATATATCATTTGCAAATATGTTATCCCATTCACTTTTTAAAAATTTTTTATTTTTTTATTTTTATTTAAAAGATTTTTATTTATTTGACAGACAGAGATCACAAGTAGGCAGAGCTGCAGGCAGAGAGAGAGGGGGAAGCAGGCTCCCCACTGAGCAGAGAGCCCACTGTGGCGCTCGATGCCAGGACCCTAGGATCATGATCCAAGCCGAAGGCAGACGCCTAACGATTGAGTCACCCAGGTGCCCAAAACCTATTTTTTTGTCCATTTGTTTTTTTTATAGGAAGGCTTTAAAAAAAAAAAGATTTTATGGGGGCGCATGGGTGGGAAGACTGCTTCTCCCTCTCCCATTCCCCCTGGTTGTGTTCCCTTTCTTGCTGTGTCTCTCTGTCAAATAAATAAAATCTTAAAAAAAAAAAAAGATTTTATTTATTTATCTGAGAGAAAGCGCACAAGCCGGGGCGGGGGGTGTTGGGCAGAGGGAGAGGGAGATGCAGACTCCGGTCTGAGCACAGAGCCTGCAACGGGACTCAATCCCTGTACCCTGGGATCATAACCTGAGCAAAAGGCAAATGCTTACCCGATTCAGCCACCCAGGTGTCCCAGAACCTTTCTACTTTGAACATAAATATTTTTTAATGAAGACTATATTTACCTCCCTAAATTAATGAGAGGATGGCAGTTATTTTACATTTTTACAAATCTCTTTAATATAATATCTGATTTAATAGAGGACATATGGATTCTCAGAATCTACTTGTTTTCTATCTATTATTATAGGATGGTTTGTTTAAAGTACTGTATATGAGGGCGCCTGGGTGGCTCAGTGGGTTAAGCCGCTGCCTTCGGCTCAGGTCATGATCTCAGGGTCCTGGGATCGAGTCCCGCATCGGGCTCTCTGCTCAGCAGGGGGCCTGCTTCCCTCTCTCTCTCTCTCTGCCTGCCTCTCTGCCTACTTGTGATCTCTGTCTGTCAAATAAATAAATAAAATCTTTAAAAAAAAAAAGTACTGTATATGAGGAAGAAAATCTAGTCTCACATAGATACATAGCTGGAGAGTAGAATATTTATAGTCTTTTCAGGTAATTGTGTATATTCTTCTTTGATAGTACCTTAGTACTTGACAAATTGTAGGTTCTTAAGGGTTATTTGCAATGTGGAATCTGAAACCACATCAGTTACTTTTTTGTACTATATTACATTAAAATCCATTGGTCAGTGTTGCGTTTTGGCTGGATTTTCTACCCAGGGATAATTATGTAACATTATGCATTGGTCACTTGGAAAATATTGATTCAGTAAGCTATGCAAATGTTCCAAATATTGATGTATTTCATTATACATTGTTATAAAAAGAAACCAAATTCCTTAATATGATTGGTATCAATGGAAAAGTCTAAGTTTTAAGTTTTGGGAAGCTGTGAAGCTCATGGTAGCGGACACACATTTTCCAGAATTCTAATTTTTACTTGAAAGCTCAAATTGCCAACAAATACTATTGAGTTTTGGAGAGCCTGGGTGGCTCAGTCAGTTAGGCATCTGCCTCTTGATTTCAGCTCAGATTGTGATCTCAGTGTGCTGGAGAGTCCCCCCTTCTCTTTCCTTCTCCCTCCCCCATCCCCCCCCCCCAACCAGATTTATCTCTCAGATAAATAAATCTTTAAAAAAAAAAAATACTGTTGGGTTTTCCCCTGATGTTCTAGATTCCCTTTGTTCCTTTTTGAGAAAAGTTCTGCCAGATACCAAAGGCTGATAACCCTGGTTTGTCAGTCGTTTTCAAGTGTATGTGGTATTCCATGAAAAAAAGCAGTTGGTTCAGTTCACAAGTCAAATGATTGTTTTCCTTGAGACACAGTCATCCTTTGGTGTGCAGCACACGTGTTCTGGTCCCGATTCACCACATAGAATATTGAAAAGACGGGGCACCTGGCTGACTCAATCAGGGGAAGCATGCGACTCTTGACGTCAGGGTTATGAGTTTGAGCCCATGTTGGGTATGGAGCCTACTTAAAAAAAAAAATATTGAAAAGACTTGTTACTCAAGGATTTAGATTTAATAAAATTAATTTTTAAAAACTGCTTCATCAGGGACATTAAGTGAGGCTGGCATTTATTTTTTAAATTGCTAGTGTGTGATGGTGAAGAATTATGATTATCCATACAGTTTGTGCCAGTGCCTTGTTAGGTGCTAAGGCAGTTTTACCCACCATTGTTTCTGTACTGTCAGTACAAATGTTGAACATTGTAAAGAAGGAAAATAATGTCTTAGTGATATGAAAATAATCTTGAACTTATGGATTCCTGAAAGGGTCTTGTGCACCAGTAGGTGCCCAAGGACTACATTTTAAGAACTGCTGGTCTAATGGGTGTTCGAAGCTCTCCCCAGAAGGCTCCCTGAGGCATCTCAAGTAAGAGGTATGCAATTGGTCACAGTTCCTGAGAACACAGCAGGGAAGTGGCAGCTGGAGAAGCAGCTGTTCTGGGCTGATAGCTGGAGGGGTTCAGACAGTCTGGACTACCACTTGTTGGGGAGGTTGTAGAAGGGATTTGAATGCTACGGTTCCCAACTCACGATGTTAAGACATTGAATCTGGAATGAGGGGGCCATAGTGGTATGTACTGGAGTTGCCAGGCCTCTGCGTCAGAGGTGATAATGCAGCTCTATTTTCCAGTGCTTAGCATGGGCATGGCTTAGCAAATATTGAATGAATTAATCACAGGGGACAGGAGCAATGGTAGGAAGTTGGCACCTTCCCTAATGGGCTGCTCTGGGGAGGACAAAGTAATCCCATCTACTTTAAACTTACTCTGATGGGATAGGAGTAGAAGATAGCTTTAAGGTGAAATGCACCCAAGAATAGTAGTGGGTGATGTTTGTGTTTTACTTGGAAGGAGAGACAAGGAAATAATCTGGGCAACAGAGCTGGTTAAAGAATCATGCATGAGAATCATGATATGCCTGAGAGGACCGCCACCTGGTCCATGCCATGGGGGCAGGCGGGGGTGAACATGGAAGGAAGTGGAAACATCTCCCTCCCTGACCACTTCCCTCCACCTAACTCCAGATTAGCAGGGCAACTGGAATGGGGCTACCAGTACCTGCCTGGCCATGAGGGGAGCTGTGCCCCCAGATGAGGTCTTACACCAGGGTCAAGCTTTTTCAGTTCTTTTTCTTCAAGTGCTGTTCTAGGCAGGAGTAACAAGGCCTGGGAGGGCCTACAAGTGCCCTGTCAGCAGTGGAACCTACCTGATGCACCCTCGGGTTGGATTCTTTGCTTGTTAACAGCCTCGACCAGATCTGTGGCCATAGGTCTCTGAGACTCAGACACTTGTAACTTAAAAGCTTATTCTTTCCCTCAAAACTGCTTTTTAAAACTTTGAATTTGATGGGGCGCCTGGGTGGCTCAGTGGGTTAAGCCTCTGTCTTTGGCTCAGGTCATGGTCTCAGGGTCCTGGGATCGAGCCCCGCATCAGGCTCTCTGCTCAGCGGGGAGCCTGCTTCCCCGTCTCTCTCTGCCTGCCTCTCTGCCTACTTGTGATCTCTGTCAAATAAATAAAATCTTAAAAAAAAAAAACAACAAACTTTGAATTTGGGCAGGAACTGGATTTGTTCAAATACTTTGAGCAGTTATGAAGAACAGAGTGTCCCTGGTAGCCATAAAGAGCAGTGGCAGCTGCTGTCCCAGCCAAAGAATGACACTTGGTGAGGCATAGGCACTGGCCGGTGTGCTAGGGGACAACAGGAATAGGACTTCTCAGCTTCCGAACTATGGTGACTTTGGGGATCTGGGTACAGGCAGGAAGAAGGGGCCGCAGGGGGCAGAATGCCACAACGTGTCCCCAGCCCATTTCTGAGCCAGATGAAGTTGGTGATAGAACTGAATCGCATGCTTTCCTCTACACGCTCTTTCCCTGAGGGGACTCCCCCACCTCCTCATAAAGCCAGGCAGAGGTTGCAGGCAGAATCACCTTTATTGGAGCATGACCTGTTTGGGGCTTACAACCCCGTGGCCCCCAAGGTAGCTGGGGGTGGGGGCAGGCAGTATCAAAAAAGGAGGAGGAGAGCCAAGGCTGTGGGGACTGGCTGGCAGCTGTTGGCAGGGTGGAGCGGGCAGGAGCCCTAGCAGGTTCAGACTGAGGTATAGCGGCGTTAATACTCTTGGAGCGTTAATACTCTAGGGAGGGGCAGGCACTTAGGGGGCCCTAGGGCATGAAGGCACTTGGAATCAGGGATGGGACAGGGGATGTGCAGCGGGACTGGGTGGACCAGGCCCGGGGATTGGCAGGCACTTTGGGGAGTGCTGGGGTTGGGCGGGTGGGGCCCGACAGCCCAGAAGGCTTTGGTAGTGGCAGGCACAGTCTCTGGGCTGGGTCTGCATTAAACAGAAGCGGCTGCCCTAGTGCTCGTCCCGAAGCTCTGAAGGCAGGAACTTATACTGTTGTTGCCGAATCTGTGCTAGCTTCTTCCGCGCTTCTTCTAGCTCTCGTTCCTTCCGAAGCATCTCTTCCTGTGCAGCAATGATCTGAGGGATGGAGAGCAGGGGCTTGGTTTAGAAGTCTGTGCCTTAGGGTGTGGGGTCGCCGGGGCCCTAGCAGTGTTCTGTGGAGGGTCTGGGGCAAAGCTCACCTGGGCAATGCCCCCAACCATCTTCTCCTTCACCACCACTGTCTCATTCTCTTGGTCTTCAAAGGCTGCGGCCTTCTGTGCTGCCTTCACCAGGTTATCCGAGGCTCGCTTCACTGCGTTGCCGGCAGCCTGCGCAGAGAGAAGGCAGCAGGAGGCTGGGAACTCAGGTGAGCGAGTCGCCCCACTCCCTCACAGAGAAGCACATGCTGGGGTAACGGTTTAAAGCAGCACAGCCCAAGGTACCATCAGATGGTCAGGGTTCCTCACCTGAAGTCGTTTCATTGCCTCCGAGTCCTGGTCAGCCTTGACCTTGCAGGCCACAAGGAGCTGGGCTGTGGAGGCGGCCACCTGCTTGGCTGAGGAGATGAGCTTCTCCTGGCTGGCGTGGCCTTGTACAGCCGCATTGGCGGCTTCACACAGATTGTTGGTGGCTGCAGCCACCATCCGGGCCTGAGGTGAGGAGGATTAGATTAGAATATGCCTCTTGCCCTGGTCCTTCCCCTCTCCGGCCTTCTCAAGCCTCCCTAGCCGAGGGACCTAGTGGGTATTGTGTACTCACAGCAGAAATGAGGCCTTGGGACCACTGCCCATCATCCAGTGCATTGGCTGGAATGGCGCCCACCTGTGGAGGAAAGAGGAGGGCCTACTCAGACCTGTGCTCTCCAGGGTGTGTAAAAGCCCCCCATCAACTTGAGGATGGACAGCAAAGTGGCTGCTGGGCCCATTCTCCTTGGCGTCCAAGTACGTACCTTCCCTTGGGCCACCAGTTCCCTCTGGGCAGCTGACGCCGCCTTTACCAGGGCGCTGGTGGCTGCTGCGATGGACTTGGCAGCTTCTAGGATCTGCTCCTCAAAGTTTAGGGACTCATCTGCCTCCTACAACAGACAGACAAAGGTTGCAGAGAGATGCAAAGTGAAGGTGGGGACACTGCCAGTAGGAGGGGCAGGAAGAGGGACAGGGGAGGACTGACCTTGGGTTTGGCCCGAGGCTTCAGCTGCTCCAGCTTTTTGGCCGCAGCCTCAATGGCGGCCGCAGCTCCCAGGAGCTCATTCTCAGCGATGACTGTGGGGTCCTCTGGGTCCACCCATTCTGTTCCTAGTGGGGTGAAGGGACGAAGAAAAGGGCTAAGGCAGAGCAGGGAGGTCAGGAGCACTGGGCAGCACGTGGGGCCTGGCACCTGTGGGGACTGTGGGCAGAGGCCAGCTCAGAGCAGCCCAAGCAGGAGGCAGAGATCTCCTTATGACAAAGGGTGTCCTCCCCCCCGCCCCTGGTCACTGCTTACCCTTCATGGCCTCTGCAGCCTGGATGAGCTCAGTGACTGAACCAGCCACACGCTTTGAGTGTCCCGTCAACTGCTGCTTCAGTTCTGGGCTTGGCTTCTGTAGAGTCTGGGGAAGAGAGGCCAGGGAGCAGGAAGCATCAGATCTTAGCTTCTACTAGGGCTACGAAACAGCCCAACCGTGACCCCCGCCCCCGGTTGGGACGGCTCACTACAGCCCTCAAACCCTAAGCCGCCACTTAAGGTGTGGTTCCGGCCCCACACTGCACACGTGGTGAAGACCGTGGGGCGGTGTGTCACTCACCGGCTGACAAGGAGCAAGGAGAATGATGAAATGAGAAAGAAGAGACGACGAAGGTAGAGAAGGGGGCATTCAGGACGGAAGAGAGGAGATAAGAGAAATGAAAAAAAAAGAGGTGAGCGGGAAAACCAAAGATGCTAAGAATGATGGGGCCCCAGTGGAAGGGAGGCTTGGGAATGAGAACAGATTTGGGAAATAGAAAGTGGGGTGGGGAGATGTGAATGAACGAATCAAGAACTGGGTGAGAAGCACACAGGGAGAGGACTGTATTCAGGGAAGCTGGTGGGAAGCAGAACACGCCTGCCTTCCTTACCAGCAGCACGTGGTCCAGCAGTTCCAGGTAGCCGTTGGCACACTCCCGGCCATAGTGCAGGGCCCGAAGCCGCACATCAGGGGCCACTTCTGGGTGGTAAGCTGCTTCCTAACCCACAGAGTTAGCGTTAGGATCCCAAAGAGCTCCAGGCCCCCAGAGCCTCTGCCCTTTCTCCCCTCCCATGCTCTGCCCTAAAGCTGCCGCACCGCCTCAGACTTCCGCCTTGCTATCCGGGTTTCTACCTTGCAAGCCCGAAGCATATCTGCGATAGCGCGACGACTCAGATTAGCTGTGGCAATGACGTCCTCCTGGCGACAGGAGTTGCCAGCTGCAACAGCCTTGGCTGTTGCCATGGTGATACCCTTGGTCATGCGAATAAAATCTTCTGGGGTGGAGGTCTTGGCAGGTGGCTCTGGGGAACAGAAGACCTGTTGGGGGTCGAACAAGAAGAAAAATTGTACAGTGAGTGAGACTTAAGACAGTGTTGCCCTCTACTTGTATAATCTGGTCCATTCATCCACAGAATTGATAGCAAGCATTCACTGAGTACTTATTGTATATCAGGTCCTTGGAGAAGTTCACACATCATAGTTAACTTAAGACTGCTGAGTCATTTCTGACCCATTGGGGAGAGTTTAGAAGCCTTGAAGGGGGTGAGTGGCAGAGGTGGGGCAAGGGGCTGGGTCTTAAGAGACCTAGATAACAGGCGGGCATTTTCGGTAGACAGGGGGCAATGAATAACCAGGATGTCATGTGAGAGAGTATCAAGAAATGTTCTAGAATTATAGGGATGGTGGAGAAAAGGTTGTTGGGGCCTTGAATATCGGACCAAGAAACTTAGAATTTTACATAATAAGTAAAAAAAATATTTTGATGTACATGTTTATCCAGCAAATTATTACAAGTCAGCAGGTGGTAGATTCTGTGTGATGTGCTAGGAGTATAGTGAGGAATAAATGAGACAAGGCCCTTGTTCTCATGAAGTTTACACTATCGTTTTCAACAGACAGTAAAGAGGTAAATAAGCAGAAAAACGAAAGACTAAACAGGACTGTGAAGGAAAAAAAGAGAGTGCCGTGCTGAGAAATAAAAATGAGGTCCATGAATAAATAAAATTTCTCTAAAAAAAAAAAAAAAAGAAAAAAGAAAAAGGTATGCCTAGGTGGCTCAGTGGGTTAAGTGCCTGCCTTCAGCTCAGGTCATGATCCTTGGGTCTTGGGACTGAGTCCCGCATTGGGTTCCCTGCTCAGTGGAGAATATGCTTCTCCCTCTGCCTGCCACTCCCTCTGCTTGTGCTTTCCCTCTCTCTGGCAAATAAATAAATAAAACCTTTAAAAAAAAAAGAAAAAGATAAAGCAGGTCCTTTCTCAGATAGGTGGCTGGGGAAGCCTCTCTGAGGAGAGGGCTTTTTTAGATTTTAAGATTTTATTTTTTTTAAAGTAATCTCTACACCCAAAGTGGGGCTCGAACTCACAGCCCTGAGATCAAGCATTGCATGTTCCACCTATTGAGCCAGCCAGGCGCCTCTGAGGAGAGGACATTTAAGCTGCAGCCTGAAGGACTGGAAGAAGCCAGATATTCAAAAAGCTGGAGTAAAGCAAGTGCAAGGGCCTGCAGCAGGAAGGGAGGGACAGAGTGCAGGGACTGGGGCTTCGCAAGGGGGACGAGGGGGATGAGCAGATGGGGGAGGTTGAAGGAGCCATCGGGCTTGGAAGGCGATGGTAAGGAGTGTGGATTTTGCCTTAGACGCCAGGACACTCACTAAAGGGTTTTTGTTTTTTTTTTTTTTAAAGATTTTATTTATTTATATGACAGACAGAGATCACAAGTAGGCAGAGAGGCAGGCAGAGAGAGAGAGAGAAGCAGGCTCCCCGCTGAGCAGAGAGCCCGATGCGGGGCTCAATCCCAGGACCCTGGGATCATGACCCGAGCCGAAGGCAGAGGCTTTAACCCACTGAGCCACCCAGGTGCCCTCACTAAAGGGTTTTAAACAGTGAAGTGACATAACCTGGTTTATATTCTATGGCTCTTGTGTACAGAGAGCACATCAGAGGGGTGAGGGAGGGGGCAGAGCAGATGGAGGCTGTGGTGTAAATACACCAAAGGACTGGTGATGGTCTGGACAGGTGGAGGTGGTGGGGACGGGGAAAAGAGAAAATGAGAGCCACCGGGAGGGAGCGCTGACGCATCCTGGCAATGCGCTTAGATGTGAGCAATGAGAGAAAAACGACCATTACAGCTATATATATCCTGCCTTTAGGATCTGAGTTATTAAAATGTGCCACTGACCGAGAAGGGAAAGACGAAGGAATGATCAGGTTTGGGAGGCAGAAAGTTAAGTTTCAGTTTGGGCATCGCCAAGGACTGTATCAGAAAGGTGAATTCAGAAATGAGCAAGACGCGAATGGCAGTGACCGAAGGCCAGCAGAGTCCCAGGCAGAAAATCCGCAGCAGTCACAGTGAGGGAGAGTGGGTGAGATTCCAACCACGGTCCCCACAGGGGGACAGGAAAGGAGGGCACTGGGAGGACAAGCAATGCCCCAGATCGGGGAACGAGACCAGGAAGTCGCAGGTGACTGAGAGGACTCTGCACAGCTGGAGGCGGCTACCACTGTAAGAGGAAGTGGCATGCTGGCCAGAAGGGGGGAGGCCTGGCATTCGGTGGTCCATCAGGCAGCGGACAATAACTAAACTCAGAACTGAAGCCAACTTGCTAGAGAACGCCCGTGGAAGTGGTTAAAGTAGAGGACAGAGAAAGCAGGCAATCTGCACCAGTTTGGGCCAGACTTGGCGCGTGCTAGGCCGAAGGTGGCTGGCTGACGCCACGGAAAACGTGCTGGAGAAGCGAGACAAAAGCTGCTGTCAGGAGGCCCGAGGAAGAGAAAATTCCAGAGAGGCCTGTTTACCAAGTCAGATGATTTTGAAATGTCTGAAGAAGATGAAGGCCAAGAAGAGGCCACTGAATGTGGCAGCTTGGAGGACCCAGGTGTCGGGGAAAGTGGGAGGGTGGGAGAAGGCAGGTGTCAAATGCTAACAACTGAGAAGTAGGCGAGGAGGGGACAGACACTAGCACGGCTCACTTAAGAAGTGTGGCAGTGCATGAGGAGAATAAGTGTGACTGTTTACATGTCTGTGGAAATATGTGAAATATAGATTCATAGTGTGTCACGATCCCTCTCAGACCCAAGTCCCTGGTGCCCCAGACCCTCGCTCACCGCCAGCTCCTGCCGTATGTGTTCTGTGGTTGCCTCCAGGGCCCGTGTGCCTTTGGTGGCCTCATCTTCCACGGCTTTCACGGTCTTGAGCAGCGACGTCACATTGGTCACCATCACCTGCGGGCATCCGAGGTTTTGGACAGGGGGTCATGTTAAGGAACTGGAGGCAGCACAGCCAGCCGCCCCCACTCCTGATGTTGCGCTCCTTCCCCTCCAACCTTGGCCGAGTTCTTGAGCTGCCACACAGCAGGGTCGTCCCCAACTTTGCCCGCTGCAGCCTTTGTTGCGCTGATGAGGTCTCCCAGGGCTTTCGCCACATCTTTCACTGCGTTGATCAGCACCACCTGCGTGAGAGGGCAGAGGCTCCGGTCCGTGGGAGGGAACAGGGGGAATAGGTGGTGAGTGGGTCTGGCCAGAAGTAGGGGCGTCAGTCAGGTGGATACCTGCGTCTCAGGGTCCTCGGCTCCCAGGCTGGCTGCGCCCAGCTTGACCACGTCGGCAAGGCGAGTGATGGTGGCCACAGAGGACTGGGCAGCCTGTGCTAACTTCTCCTGGCTCCCGGCCGCGTTCTGCACCAGGACCTTGGTGTCTTCTACCAACACCTTTGCAGTCTTCAGAATGCCCTCCCTAAGGGAGGGCCCAGCTTAGTCAGCCCTTCACAGACCTCCCTTAGCTCCTCCAGCCTCTTCTGGCCCCACACCCCACCCTGCATCTGGGAGGCCCAGTTCCCTCCTCACCGGTGGTCAGCGAAAGTCTCGGCTCCCTCACGATTAAGGGTGCCAGCGGTAGCGAACATGATGGTGGTGTCGAGGTCAGCGATGATGCCGGACACTGCGCTGGCGGCCGTGATGCAGGCCTGTGTGCCCCGATTCCCGGCCTGGAGCGCAGCCAGCACGTGGGAGACCTGGGGGAGGAAAGGAACATGGTGACTCCGGTCAGTGCCTTATGGAAGGGGAAGGTCATTTGTGCTGGGGAGATGGGATGAAGGAGGGGGCTGGGAAGATAGGAAGAGGATGGGAAGGGTCGCAGGGTTGGGGAGCCAGGGCCCCAGTCCACAGTGATGAGCTCAGTCACCTTCTCGGAGACTCTCCGGGCACACTCTATGAGCTCCTTCTTGGTGTAGGCGTCGCTGGGGCTGCACTGCAGGGCGCCTGCCTTGGTAACTAGAGCGGCACAGCCGTGCCCCAGCTCCTGCACACGGTGCTTGATGTGGGCACCTATCTGCAGGCGGATGGGAAAGGGAGAGGAGCTTTACAAAAAGCACTCAGGGACCTCCATTGTGCTTGGAGGAGTCACGAAGGACCTAACAGAACATGCATCATAGACTAAAAGGGCGGTGAGAAAAAGTGCCCAGCACGCAGATTTCCTGTTTCATATCCTTCAGGCAGGAGGTCACCTCCTACACATGGAAAATAATAGCATGTAGGCACCAACTGGTGAGGATTATGTTAAGCACAGTGAGGAGGTGGGGAAGAAGCACTTTATGCTGGGGTATTTGAATCAGAGGGCCACGGATTACAATTTGGCCTGGATGTGGAGGGGTATGAGGCTGGGGATTAGGTGTGGTAGTAAGATCCAATTACTTGCTTTCTTGGAAAGCCGGGAGCTTAGGGAAGGAAGAACTTCATGGGCCTGCGACAGGGAAGAACTAAGAAGAGATTACAGACCTGCAGAATAGCAGAGAAGCAGCCACAGTCCCAGAGGGATGTTGGCAGACCAGGAAATCTCTAGATTGTCGGCTGTCTCCTCTATCCCTGTGACTTTGATCCTGTCTCTACACGATCCCTGATCACTCTTTAGCAGAGTGGCCCTGAGGAGATGTTCCCCTTTCTTAAAGGCGGCTAGACAGAATAAGGGTGGGATAGCCCCAGAGACTGACCTGATGGGAACAAGGGGCCTGCCACTGGGATTTTCTACGAGGGGCAGGGGGCAGGCCTTCATGGAAGCTGCCCCCACGTTTACCTCTTCATTCTCAGCAGCCACAGCTGCAGGCTTGGCCTGGGAGGCCAGGCGGCCATAGTCACTGGTCAGCTGGTTAGCAAGAGGGCCAAGCTCTTCAGGGCTGGTGTTTGACTTGGTTACCTGGTGACAAGAAGAAGTAAAGTTATGCCTACACTAAGCTCCCCAGGGGTAGCCTTGTTATATTCTCCCAAACTCACCATTTCTTGAACAGTGACAGCAATGGCCTTGGCTGTCCGCACCATAGTTGTCTGGTAATCCACAAAAGAACCTTCTGGTTCACCCATTGGTCCTTCGTCTAGCTGAGGGGTCGGAATAGGGAAGGAGAAAGATTATCAGGGTCTCTGACACTGAGCTCAGGGGCCGTGGCTCAGGGGGCCTCTGACCATAGGCACCCCAGGACTCTAACCTGGTTGATGGCCTGGGTGATGGAGTCCACCATGCCGCCAACCACCCCAGCAGCGCTGGCTGCCTCATTGAGGGTTGTCGTCAGGTCCTCTACAGCCTCTGTCATCATCTGCACAGCCTCCTCCAGGGCCTCCTGGGTGTGAGCCGCTTGCTGCGGGGGCAGAGTGAGTGAGCGGAGGGGCGCTGTGGTGGTCCTGCTTCTCTGACCTCTTCCTAGTAGCAGCCCCTCCCTCCCACTCCTGGTACCTTGGGGTTCCCGCCAGCCTCCTTGGCTGTGTATAGCAACTGCAAGGCTGACTCAGCCAAGGTTTTAGTCTGGTCCAGGAGCGCCATCTGCTGCGGGTGGCTCAGGGTCTTGGAGGCAGCACCCACCGCAGCCAGGGTGAGCGGCTCAAAGTATTGGGCCATCTGGGACACCTGAGGCGAGGGGTTTGAGTGGAGGTCAGCTGCGCCAGGAACACTCGCTTGCCCTGCCCTGGAACTCCCCACTTGTCTCTCTGGGTACCTTGTGTCCCAACTGGGAGGCTTCAGCCCGTGCAGCACTGGCCAGCGGCTCGATAAGGTGGGAGATCTCCTGCACTGCAGTGAGCATCTGAGTGTGCAAGGCCTGGGAGAGAAGCGAATTTGAGCCCTGACTGCGACCTGGAATGGGCCTGCTACTTCTTTCCATACTGAATTCACTCACTCCCCTGGACGTGTTCCTCCCATACCCCTGACGTCTCTGTGAGGCACACTCCCGGATTCCCCCATCCTTCTCCAGTCTGCCATCTCTCTTCCCAGAGGCAAGCTTTTGTATAACCCATTTCCCCCTTACCTCTTGAGAGATTCCTTCCCGGGGAGCAAGCTGTTGGCTGACTGCAGCGAGGGAAGCCTGGTCTAGGTCCCGCAGACAGCTGTTCAGAGCTGCAATGGCTGTCTCGCACTCCAGCTGCCCTGGAGCCTTGTCCCTGTGGACATATCATAGGCTCCCACACCAAGAACAGTCCTTGAAAACAAGGCTAGTCTAGCTTTCCCCATATCCCCCAAATCTTGGACAACAGATCTCTTCCAACACTATCCCATCCAATTGCACTACCCACCCTCCCTGCCATTCCGCTACTGTGCATGTTCCTGAGTCACGCTGGTTCTCTACCCCTGCAATACCTCATGCTTGTAATGAGCTTCTTGATGGAATCTGAGACGGTCCGGGAGTGGCCAGCCAGCACCGACCAGCGTGGGGGGTCCCGGGGATTGACTGCGAGTGCCCGGGCTGTCTGGATTAGGCCCCCAGCACTCTCCAGCATTGTCTTGGCAGAGATCACAATGGGCTCCATGGCAGCCCGGCCCTGGGGAGAGAGGAGGCAGGGAGGGGAGTCTCAAGACTCCTGCAAAGATGAGAGGGCAGCCGGCCCATCGGTTCTCCCTTCACACCGCCTCACCTCAGGGCTGATCTGGGCAGGGATGCTGGAGAACTCAGGGTTGGATGCAAAGGCACTCAGATTGTCCACGGCCTCCAACAGAGGGGCTGTTGCTGCTCGGCACTGGGCACGGTTCTCTTCTGTGAAAGCTCCATCAAGTGCCTGAAGTAGGAGTGACAGGCCCTCAGGGCTGACTGCAGGCAAAGGAGGTGAAGCCCAGCTCTCCTGGACTGGGGGCGTGGGGAGAGGCTGGGGATGACCAGTATGGACACGAAAGGGCTTGGGCTCAGGCAGATGGGCTGTGGCCAAAGGCCTCAGGGACTGATGCAGGGACTAGGGGACAGGAGATGGGACAGGTCAGAGGGAGGCTGGGAATTTCAAAAACTGACAACCTTGATAGTCTTGACAAGATTGGCTGTGCTGTTGGCCACCTCCTTAGCCGACTGCACGAACTGGCGCTTGGCAGTAGGATTGGCAGTTCGAGCAGAGGCCAGGCGGCAGCTGTTACACAACGCAGAGGTGTGCTTGGCCACGATGGTGGCTGCGGAGAGCACCTGTGGAGACAAGACACGTGGCAGAGCCACCCTGAGGGCAGGAGGGAAGTGTACACACCTAGGCGGGAGCCTACTGAGGGGTGAGGGAGGGAGAGCAAGACCTCTGGAAGTCTAATTAGGAAAGATGGAGTCACCTGAGAAGTGAAGATTTGGGAGACAGAGATACCCAAAGATGAACAGGGTGTCGGAAGGGGAAGATGGAAGACAGACACGCTGATGGAGAAGCTGCAGGAGGGTAAGGAAGAGAGTGAACAGCTACAGAGAAGTTCTGAACTTAGCAGTAACTAAGAGTGACAAGAAACATGGCAGGAAAAGACAATTACCCCCAGAGAAGCTGTGTGTGGAAGGTCAGAGATGCACCCCCCACATCTCCCACAACTCTCTCCTGGGCCAGTCCATCCTGGCCAGGCACCGTTTTGCAGTCTTGCCCATAGTACCTGCTCCCTTAAGTTACCTGGGCCTGCGTACAGCCAGGCTCCCCCAGACTCTGACAGGCCATCTGAATTGCCTGGTTTGCACGGGCGAACTGCGTGGGCTCCACCAGTCCTTGCTGCCCAGCTTGGCTGTTGGGATCAGAGACCCCCACCAGATATGCAGCCTGGAGAGAGAGAGGGGTGAGGGTGGGGTGAGGAAGAAAGACTGTCTCTCAGTGGACAGCCTAGTGACAGTGGGGACAAAGGAGAGTAGGGGTAAGTTTGGTAGCCAGGGTCCTATGCGAGTGGTGGTATATTAACAAATAACAGTAACACTACAAAAAAGGAAAAAACCTCTCCTGCTTTGTTAAATGTGTTTGAACATTTCAGAAGGTTAAAAGAGTAAAAAAGAAAAAAAAGGAAAACCATGTGGTAAGGGTTTTGTTTTGTGTTTTTTTAAAGATTTTTCTCATGTATTTGGCAGAGGGAAAGAGACAGAGAGGAACGTAAGCAGAGGCAGAGGGAGAGGGAGAAGCAGGCCTCGATCCCACGACCCTGGGATCATGACCCGACCCGAAGGCAGATGCCCAATGACTGAACCACCCAGGTGCCCCACGTGGTAAGGATTTCGTTAGACTTCTGTGTAGATGTGTATCTGGGGGACCATAAGGTAAAAAGGACTCCTTACTTAAGTAGAAGTCAAAAAGGTTTGAAAACCCCCCTGGCAGGCACATACATGTGGCACACACCCAAAGCCCCTTTGTAGGAGTTCAAAACCTGTGCCGATTGTTAGGGTCACTGTATTCTTAACACCTCCAAGCTTCGGGGATTTGGAGAGAGGGAAAGGATGGGTATAATGGCCGCCAACGGTTTTTTATGATTAGAAGAACATCAGAAGGTTTGATTTATACTTCAACACGTGGTCACTCTGCTTGTTCCTCTTTATGCTTTCCCAGAAGTAAGTCACAACATATAGAATAGTCCACCCAACAGAACAGGGCAAAGGGAGGTGATGGGAGAATGGGAGAGCGGGACAGAAGGTTTTCAGGAAAACAGACTGAGATGAACTCTCGAGCCGGTCTGCCTTAAGGGTTCATGTACCAAAAGCAAAATAGTCATAGCTAACAGGTTATTTTATATTTCATAATTGTATAAAAAGGCAAAGCTAAGTGGTGACTCGATTAACTGGAAATGTAGTCTCTGGTACTAGAGACTGTGAAAAAGAACGTGCATATGCTAATCAGCATATACCACGAAACCCAGGGCTGGACAAGGGCCCATGACCGGAGGGTGTCATCATAGCCCAAGGTACCAGGGGTTCAGCGACCAGTACTATTGGTACTCTGTGGTTGCTGACAAACATCTCCACTGAGGAGGGGAAAGAAACTCAGTTTCCACAGAGCTGGTTTTGCATATATCACTTCTTGGTTATCTACAGGAGCGTCAGGCTGTTGAGGAGGTGGGGGAGGGAAAGCAAGGGACCGTTCAGGGACCGTCGCAGGGGAATAACCTGTGCCGCTGCCTCGGTGAAGCCACAGAGGGCCTTGGAGGCTGTGGCGATGGCTTCCCCGAACTCTGGCAGGTTTCCGTTCTTGGCGTTTTGGGAGATGCCAGTCATGGCCTCTCCCAGTACCTGAGGAACAGAGGCTGTCAGAAGAGTCTGCCCCTATCCTCAGAGGGGCAGAGGAGCCCCGGTTCACCCCATCTTCCTGCCCCCCGCCCTCCTGGGCGCCTTACTGCATTTACCTTTGAGTTCTCCATCACACTGTCTAGGCAGCCGAAGTAGGACATGTCATTGATGGGCTGGACTGGGTTCTCTAGGAGTTCCCGGACAGTCTGTAGAGGGGGAGGACAAAGTAGGACTCAAGACACCTGCTTCCCCGCCTAAACCCAGAATACCTTCCTCAGCCTCCACACCACTCAGCCTGCCAAGTGCCCACCTCCAGTTCCCGCAGGGCATTGTCGCACTCTTTCTGGCCCGGCGCCTGCTGGGTGCACATGGTGATGAGCTGGTTGATGCTGTCGGTCACCGCCCTGGGAGGAACAGGAAGTGGAGTGGATGCATGCACAGGTCATCAGTTTTGGGTCCTCTATGCATGTGAAGTGTCTGTTTCTCTTCTGTGTGTAACTACTCCTAAGCTGGGGCTTCTCATGAAATGTTCCCCCCCACCCCCTGCCCCAGTCTCTTCAACATTGCAGAGCGGGGCTTCCCAGCTCCTACTTACCGGGCAGCTGCAGCCAGCTGACTCTTCAGGTTGGGGGCAGCAGGGTCTGTGGACAGGGCCTTGGCAGCCAGAAGGAGTTTGCTTGAAGACATAGAGATGCCCTTCAAGTTGGACACGACCTGGGCCCGGTCCTCCTGGCTCTGTTGAAGGTGAAAAGGTCAACACATTGTCCAGTCAGTCCTTTTTTATCTGTCTCTAAAGGGGCTCTTCTGTCCCAAACACTCAAATGTTGCTAGAGACTAGGGAGGGGCCGGGGGAGGGGGAAGGAGGCAGGCAGAGGTCAGGACTGAGCAGTCACACAGGCACCACTTGCCGAACCCGAGCCAGACCCTGTGCCTTTTCATACCGGTGCCTGTCCAGCCATCTCCACACCAGCTTCCAGGAAGGTGCTGAAGTCCTGTCCAAATCGACCCGAGGCTCGAGCCAGGTCCTGGGGGGTTCCCCGAGATGCCTGTACCAGTTCTGTGGCTGCCTGATTCAGCCCAGCAGCAGCCTCATTCAACCGGCTCTGAGCTTCTTGAAACGTCCCGGTGCTGGGGGGAAGCTGCAGGGTCAGAAAGTCAGAAAGTCAGAAAGTCAGAAGTGAGCATGGGGAACGATGCGAGGGAGAGTTTGGTCAAGGAGTGCTGGGAGGTGGGCACAGAGCCTGGGAGTAATGAAAGAGGGTAAATCTGGGAAGTCAAGGTCAAGCAGAGGTCTAGAGGTGGAAGGAGAAGCTTGGAAATTCTTCAGCTCCTATGTGCCCCCCACACCCTTGGTCTTCCTACCGAGTCACTCAGGAGTCGCTTGCTGGCGTCTCCCACTGCTCGCAGGGCATTGTCCACATCTCGCTGGCCAGGCAGGCAGCTGACACAGCGGTTCAGGGCCTGGGTCACTGCTTTAGCCACCTGAGGTGGAAAAGGAGACAGGTGTTGCCAAAATGGAAACAATTTGGGAGAGCCCCTCCTCCGCTCATGGGGACATGTCCTACTGCCTCCAAAAGTGAAGAGGAAAGGGGGTGTGCAGCCGAAGGGGCTGAAGTTAAGGTGTCAAGTGATAGTGATCGAACTGTCTCGAACCCAGTGTTCAGTGAGGCCCCTGCCTCAGGCTGACTGAGACCCTCCTCCCAATACTGAGGGAAATGATGGAATCCAGACAGGAGTGGTCAAGAGCAGACCTGGGAAGAGGCCTATCAGTGTGGATGAGACTCAGCGCCAGTCAGGCTGGGCCATGGGGTAAGTGGCCTCTTCCCCAGACCTGACCTGGGCAAGCCGCTGCTGGCTCTCAGGGTCCCCGGGATGGCCAGCTGCCTTTTTTGCTTCCTCGATGAGGCTGCTGGCCTTGTCCAGAACGTCGCTGGCGGTATCAAGCACAATGGCCTGCACTGCGGGATCTGACGTCAGGGCAGCTACACCCCGAGCGGCCTGGGCCAGAGATCGCAGCCCACCTGCCACGTCCCGAGCTGCGATCCCTGGGCAGATGAAGGGAAAAGATGCCTTTACGGCCAGGCCTCAATCCCCACGGCTTCCTTGGTTAGCGCCATCCCTCCTTCAGCTCCTGTTCCCCTGCCCCTCCACATACCTGCATAATTCTCATTGCCCTGGGCGACCTCCCCCAGCAGCTGGGCAATGGCAGAGCTCACTGCTTTGGTGCTGTTACCCAGGTCCTGGGCACATTTCTCCATCTAGGGATGAGGTGGGAGACTCAGAGGCAGAAAGAACTGGGAAATGGGACCTTGAGAAGCTAGTTGGGATCAGCTGGCAGTTTAAATGAAGGTTTTGGGTAGCTCTGGAGTGCAGGTGGGAAAAAAAACCTCAGCGTTTAAGTAAGGATGAGAGTTTGGTTTTTTTGTTTAAATAAGATTTTATTTATTTATTTGACAGAGAGCGAGAGAGAGAGTGAGAGAGCGTACACAAGCAGGGGTGCAGCAGGCAGAGGGAGAAGCAGCTTCCCGCTGAGCAAGGAGCCCGATGTAGGGCTCGATTCTAGGACCTTTGGATCATGACATGAGCCTAAGGCAGACGCTTAACTGACTGAGCCACCCAGGCACCCAAGAAGTATTAAGAATACTTACAGTCTCTCCAGGTAAGGGTTTAAGCTTGCCATCTCGAGCTGCTGCCTTCACTTCCTGCAGGTCTCTCTCTAGATTCTGTACCACACTTAGGGCAGAATCCATCTCCAAAGGTCCACACGCTTCCTGAGCCTACAATGATAAGGGGTTTTGGATACAGGAGGTACTGCTGTGTCTCAGTGATACCCCAGGTTACACAAGTACCCGTTTTAGGTGGTTCTGCAGACTCCCCATCATCCCAGAACTCCACCCTCATTCTCTTTCTTTTTTTTAAGATTTACTTATTTGAGAAAGAGAGCACACACATGGGCACGCACACACAGCAGGGAGGGAGAGAGGGAGAGAGAAACTTAAGCAGACTTTGCGCTGAGTGTGGAGCCTGACATGGGGCCTGATCTCATGAGCCTGAGATCATGATCTGAGCCGAAATCAAGAGTCAGATGCTTAACTGACTGTGCCCTAGGCGCCCCTCCCCTCACTTTCCAAAGCCGCCAGCTCCCATACCTTCTGGGCAGCGGTGCGAAGTTCCGCCAAGGCGGTACCAAGATTTTTAGCACACTGACTCAGCTGCATGGCCGAAGCCTGGTCCTGGATTGTTGGCACTGATGCCTTCGCAGCGGCCACCATCTTCCCACCTGGCTGTTGGGGAACAGGCGGGCAGATGAACGTACCATCTGCTTGGGTACACGGACTGATGCTGGTGAGGGCATGGGGACTGCCGTGGCTCCATCCGGGAAGGAGCCTATTGGTGGAGCTTTACACAGTAGGCAATCTTGGGGGCTCAGAGGGTGGGAAGGGTCTTGTCTGAGAGGTGGGAGAGGGCGCCTTGCCTGCAGAAAGCTCTGGCTTGCAGCAATGAGGGCCAGCTGAGCACTGGGACTATCAGGCTGAGCCTGGCTCCCTCGGACGCCCTGCACCAGCAGTGGAATTTGTTCTGCCACAGCCTGTGGGGGAAAACATCATGAGAGCTGCCTTGCCACAGACCGGGGGGGAAAGTCCCTCCTCACCTCCTCCCACTGAGTCTCACCTTGCAGCTCTGTACCAGCAGTGGCTGGGGACCGGCAGAGGCCTTGGGGGTGGAGCCTGCGTGCTGGGCTGCAGCGATGGTCTGTGTGGCTGAGGCCGCAGCCTGCTTGGCTGCGTGCTGTGAGGACAGAACATTAGGACAAGGCCCAGGCAGTGCCCTACTCGGCCTCTGGCCCACCCTGGCTGTGCTAGCCCATGAGGAGATACTGCTCGAGTCTCTCTCCTCCTTCCTTCCCACCCTCATTCCTCCTTCCCGCTGTCATTCCTCCCATGGCGCCCACACCCTTGCTCCACGTTCCCCTCCCAGCCTCACCTCCAGGCGCTGCACCAGCTTCTTCTTGATGGCGTTCTGAGCAGCCGCGTTGGTTGCCATGCGCAGCCCCTCAGCCGCTTCCCGCAGCCGTTGCTGCTGCTCCTCACTGTCAGGATGGGCAGCTGCTCCCTGAGAGAAGCGGAAAGACAGTCCTCACTCAGTGTCCCTGTGCACCCCAAATAAGCTCTGCTCGGACCCCTCTAGACTCAAACATTTTCCTCAAGTCATTTCTTTTTTCTTTTTTCTTTTTTTTTTTAAAGATTTTATTTATTTATTTAACAGAGAGAGAGAGATCACAAGGAGGCAGAGAGGCAGGCAGAGAGAGAGAGGAGGAAGCAGGCTCCCTGCTGAGCAGAGATCCCGATGCGGGGCTCGATCCCAGGACCCTGAGATCATGACCTGAGCTGAAGGCAGAGGCTTTAACCCACTGAGCCATCCAGGCGCCCCTCCTCAAGTCATTTCTAACTCTCCACACTAAACCTAACTGCAGCTGAGATGAGCTGCCTCGGGCAGGCAAGAGGGAGGTGTAGGGGGCCCTGGATTCCCTTTGGACCCTCTTTAGGTGGAACTATTGCTTCTGTCCCTCTTGAGGGAAGAAGCCATGTGTCTTTCCCTACTCCCCACAAGATGCCACTAGCAAATGCGGGTGAGGGGGGCTCTCTGGGATGGGGTGGGGACAAAGTTTAGAGCTGGGATCTCAAAAACCACATCAGGGGACCTGGTTACTCCTGCGAGCTGAAGAATGCCACAGCCCAGGGAGTGTGAGAGCTTCCTGCTTCTTCCTGACAGTCTTCTGCACCCTGTGTCCGTGTCCCCCTGCCTTGCTGAGGACTGAATGCTTCTGTGCATTCCCAGGAGAGACCAGGAAGCATTATTAAGAAGCGGGTAGCAAAGTAGGGGAAAGTAAGGACAGCAGACTTTGGACTTGGGGGAAGAAAAAGGGGCAGCGGCATGCTGGCTCAAAGCCTGGGCTGCCATCCACCGGATGCCTGGGGCGCATTTACTTCTTGAGCGCTTCTCTTTGTTCTCATGTATTCCCTGCTTTTCCTGGGTCTCTTCCATCAGGAAAGGGTGACCCCTCTGGACCTTTCTACTTCCTTTCAGGTCTCAGTCTAGGATTGTGCACAGAAGGCTTTGTACCTTGGCAGCCTCCACCATCTTGGCCGTGGCGTCAGCCAGGATCTTAGCGGCGCTTAATAGCTTTCGGGAATTCTCCAGGTCGCTCTCCCCCTCAGCATCGGCCTTGATGGCATTGACCAGGTCAGAGGTGGCTTGGGCTAGGATGCGGGCCTGTCGTACCATCTCACCTGAGAGGACAGGACAGTCAGGTAAGGAAGCCAGAGACACTGCGAGGGTGCCAGGGGTGGGGGGAAAGGGTGCAGACAAGATAGACTGTGCTCTTGAGAAGAGTTAAAGAGACACAAAAGTTCTCGAAGTGATTCCCCTGGAGTTACTGTTTTTTTTGAGTTTAGGATCGTGGAGAGGGAGATTTCCCGGCGGGATTTGTGGGAAGGAAGATGGTCTATAACGGCTATTTTCAGCAAATAGTCTTGAGAAGTTAAGACAGTTCTTACGAAGGCTTTTAGGGGTGAACAGGTAGGGTGGAGTGGGGAAGGCTATCTCTTAATAACGCCACCTTCCAACTTCCAGCTGTGTTTGTATACACTTCTGTGTATTCTCTAAAGGCACCAAAGAAGGCAGAACAGGGATCATATTCCTGCTTTACAGAGGAGAAACTGGAGGTTTCAGAGATACCGAACACCTAGCCTACTGTGCTGAGTCCTTGGGGGAGGTGGCGGGTCTGCAAGGCAATGTCCACTGGGCTCAAGGAGCCTCATAGGGGTTCGTGGTCTCCCTGGGAGTGGTGTCCTTACCAGCATCACCCATGGAACTGAAGATGTTCTCAGTGACGGTGAGGATGGTGTCAGTGGCCTGGTCGTAACGGCCAGCAGGCCCGGCCCCTGTGGCATGGGCCTTCACATGCTGCAGCAGCTCATTCAGGGCCTGGGTGACAGCGGTGGCCGCTGCTCCCACCCCCCGCAGCAGCTGCCCATCCTCTGTGGCTGCCTGCGAGGCGGACACACAGCCCTCTACGGCTTTGGCCACAAGGCGTCCGGCCTCCACCAGCTGCTCCTGGCAGACGGGTGAGCTGATCGTAGGCGCCACCACCTGCGGGCAAACCACACATGAGAGACGAAGGCCGGGGAAAGGAGTCTCGAGGTGGGGTGTTTGTGGTGTGTGCAGCAGTCACTGGGAGAGGTAAGAAGGAGCCGAAGAGGTGAAGGGAGAGGCTCCGGTGTGCGGCACCATCACCCCGCAGCACAGGCTAGCGCCACCTGTGGGGCTCACCTTGGTACAGGCCACCAGCTGAGAGGTGGACAAGGCACACTGTGTTGCTGCAGCAATGACCTGGGTCTGGAGCCCGGAGTCCTCTGTCCGCTGGGCCACACTCTTGGCCTTGAGGACCAAGGCAGCTGCGGCACTTGCCACGGCCTTGGCTAGCTGCATTAGTACGTCCTGTGAGGAAACAGCTGTCAGCAGGGCTTGAGATTGGGCTTGGGATCCAGGGACCCTTCTCAGAGGCATAAGCTGTTTCATTATTCCCACTGACTCCAATCATAGGACAGTATATGCAGAAGCAACCAGAAGATACCCCAAGCCCCTGCCTTGAGCACCCAGTAGGACAGAACCCCCACCAAGGAACAAACCTACACCAGGAGAAACAGAGCCTACACCAAAGGGAGAAATGCATGAGGCGGATACACTCGGATGGTGATGGGGAGGGAAGGGCAGTGGTGTTCCAGTGGGATGGAGAGAGGTAGCCCTTGGCATTCCTCCCACCCTCAGCTTCTTTCCTTCATTTCTTCTCAATCTTGGTTGGAAGCCGTCACCCTGGAGTACGAGACCCCGTACAACCCTCCCTGATCCCATTTTTCTAAGCCCTGCCTTTGACATGCCTACCCATCTCCCATCATGTTCTGCTCCCCTAGGAGGTTGAGGGAGAGGTGCAGAGCGAGTGTATGCGGCTCAGAGAGGACAAAGCTGGGAAGGCCCAGGCCAGAGGCCGTTACCGTGGGGGTATCGTGGGGAGATCGAGCCCCAGCCCCTCTGGGTGCACATATCTGCGTGGGAAATCCAGGATAACAAGTCAGCTGAGGAAACCGGCATGGGGTGGGGAAGGGGGCAGCTAGAGGAATAGTGTCCTCAGGGTGGCATGGAGGGGGTTTCAGCATGTTAAGCTGGGACAAGGGCTATATATGGGGAAGACAAGGAAAATATGACAAGCGGCTACAAAATATAAATCAGCCAAGTGTGAACTAGTAGATTTAGTTTGGACTCAGGAATTCTGAATTCTCATCCCCTAAAAAAGGGACTGGAGGTTCCCAGTGTCATTCCCTACAAAGAGAGGCTCAGACTGGCTCTGAGACATTGATTTGTATGAACAGGATTAGGAGCTAGATTCAGGGTCAGAGATTACCTCCAAGAAGCTTATGTTCTAGGGGTTGGGTAAGTCACTAACCTGGAAGTGGGGGTCAGTATCACTCTCCCCAATTTGCTGCAACAGCTCCCCACTGGCCTGGCCCACGTTCCCAGCTGCTTGCAGCAGGTTCTGACGGGGCTGTGGAGGGTGGACACCAGTCAGAAGCTGCCCAATCCCTGCCCACATGCCCCTGAGTCCTACAGGCCCACGGGTACCCCCCAACTCCACCCCACAGCCTGGACTGCCCCCTTCTCCTTTGGGCTCTCTGCCCTGGTGCCAGCCCGTGGTCCCTGACCTCAGCAATGGCAGGCTGGGCACTGCGCAGCAGCTCAGACACTGCCCCGGCGAGGCCCTTGGCGGCCTGCAGCAGGGGCCGGCCACTGCCGCCTTCGTCCTCCAGTAGCGCCGCCAGCAGCTTCACACCGCGGGACATCTCCGTGAGGTTGGAGGAGATGGTGGTGACCGCACAGCCCACCGCTGTGTAGTCTGTCTCTGCAGGGTCCCCTGAGGGAGGACAAGGAAGAGGAGCATGAGTGAGAGGCGGGCAGGCCAGACGATGGGTTGGGGAGGCGCACAGTCAGAGGCGTTAGTCATACATACATCCGGAGACAGACGTACATGCACACGGTCTCTTCCATGAGTCAAGGTGCGGTCCCACCCAGAGCCATCACACTTGTGCTCACACACGTTCTTCCTCCCCCTCCCCACCACATGGAGAGCCTGGCGCCCGGCTTACCTGCTGTCAGGTTCACCACAGAGGCAGTACCGGCCGTGATGGCATCTACCTGGGAGTGGATCTCATGCTTTGATTCATCCATCTTGTTCTTACGCCAGGCCTTAGAGGCCTGCGAGGGAAAGACAGAGAAGCAAAGCTCAGGGTCTGCCCTGGTTTGGTCAACCCCGATCCCTCCAGGGAGTCCGGGCCTCAGCACCTCTGGCCACTCCTTCCTCCCGTACTCACAGCATCCTGGCCCAGAGGGGGCAGAGTGTCAAAGTCATCCAGAGTGGCCTGGGCAGCCTGCACGGCCTGCATGCTAGAGTTGATGGTCCCAGTGAGCGCCTGCTGGGCTGATGTCTGCACACAAGGGCAGGAGAAATGGAATGCTTAGAGGCAAGAGAAGGTAAAGAACTCGAGGCTAGGGACAGGAATACAAACAGGGATGTGGGGAAAGACTGCCTAGCTCCTGGCTGGGCCCCGCTGACAGTGGGGGAACGGCTTAGCCCCCTGTTGGCAGCACACTCTTACCAGAGGGGGCATGTGTCCTCGGTGCATCTGGCCACTGGTGATCTGCTGCTGGGCCGGTGGCATGCTGCCCACCTGGAAATTCTCAGGCCCAGAGGCTCCGGAGCGCATGATAGCAGGCAGGGCCACAGAGCCATGCTCCACCTTCCCCACCCGGTTATACTGCTGCTGCAGCACTGTCGACCTAGAAGGGGACACCCCGGGAAGCACTCAGAGGACTCTGTGCTCTCACCCCCTTCCCACCCAGCTCTACTACCTTTGCAGGTCCTAGAGTCTAGTGGGGCAGGTGAGGTCTTAGGAGAGCCTGTGACTGGTTAAAGAACCGTCCTAGGGATTTCCCACCCCTCAGCAGTCATTGGAGTCAGGCCCTGCCATCCCTGCCCCTGATGGACGGGATCAGCCCAGCTCCCTTCGTACTTTTTGGGGGACACTGAGTCCTCCAGCATAGTAGACTCCTCATCTCCCTCCAGCCCAAAGTGATCCTTGCTTTTTTTCTGTGGGAAGGAAAAAGGAACAACAATTAAAGAAAAGAGAGGCAGGGAAAAGGTAGCTTCTTCTTTCCCCTAGTCAGCCTTTTTCCAGAACCTGGTGCCCCACTTTGAAAGGACTGGCTTGGGTAGAAGGTGGGGGAAGATAAGGAAAAGGCTGAGGCGGGCACCTTCTTAAGGATGATATCAATGTAGCCAGCGATGAGCTGTGCGATCTGTTCTCCTTCCGTCGTCTGTACTGAGTAGTAGCCATCTTGATAGTCCCCGAAATCCTAGGTGACAAGGTGGGGGCTTGGTGGGAGAGCCAGCATCTACCCAGGATGGAAAAGGGTAGGATGGGAGCCCCACGGATGAGCTGGTGAGGGCTTCCCCTGCCAACAGGTCTCTGGGGAGAAGCCCACCCTTTAATTTCCTCTTTCTTTTCCTCCCTGGAGGGCAACACTTTATTTCTGAGAAGAGTCTTTGTGCTGCATAGTTCACATGCATGCCATCCATGAAATCTCTTTTCTCTCCCCCTGATAATAAAATTGGGAAGACAAACATTTATCACTGACCACAACTGAAGGTTAGCACTAGTATCCAAAATGGAAAAATAGCCTTTAAGAAATTCTCATCCCCTCACTGGGGCACTTCATCAAGGTGGTATCAGTTTCCAATCCAGCACACGAAAATATAAAGCCGGGGGGGGGGGGGGAACTATTATATAGTTCCTGCTCAAAGAGAGGAGGCTTATCTTATCTTTTTACCACCTTTTCCTTCTCTCTCCTCAAGTATTCTGCGAGCTCAGCTTGCTGGTGACAGTTCTGTCCTGTTGATTTTTTTTTTAGGTGATTTTTTTTTTAAAGATTCTATTTATTTATTTGACAGAGATCACAAGTAGGCAGAGAAGCAGGCGGGGGTGGGGAGGAAGCAGGCTCCTCATCCCAGCAGAGAGCCCGATGCGGGGTTCGATCCCAGGACCCTGGGATCATGACCTGAGCTGAAGGTGGAGGCTTAACCCACTGAGCCACCCAGGCACCCTTGTCCTGCTGATTTTTTAGACAATTTCATTTTAGCATCACTTATTCTCCAGGAAACCTTCTCCTCTACTCTGATCTCCATGGTCCTGTAATCCTTATAAAATTCTCCCTTTTTCTGGAGTCACACACACTGCACTATCCCAAGGGAGTGGAGAGACCTCTGCAGCTAACCCCGCCTGGAAATTCCAAAGCGCCTTCCCCTCTGGGCTCCCAGACTCACCAGGGTGAAGCTCTTGGGAGAGGCAGCCCAGCGTTTGATGTTGGTGAGGCTCCATTCCTGGATCACCTCCTTGGTCTTCTCGTCCACTCGCATCACACACTCCTTAGTGATGCCCAGAAGCCTGGGCACCAGCTTGTTCTTTCCTTTCATCTTTTCCTGTGAGGCAGAGGTTGTCTTTGGTACTGTGGCTACAGGCCATAGTGAGTGAACAAGGAGATCAGATCTGGACCACAAGGGGTTGCTGAGGACCACGGGGAGAGCTGAACTGGGTATCTAGATGGAGCTGGGACAAGCTCCTCGAGGGAAAACACAGGGTTGAGAGCCAAGTGGTGGCAGAGGGCTGACAACAGGGCAAGTTTTCACAAGGTCAGAGCAAGGCAGAGAATGGGACTTGTAGGGATGATGGAAAATGTGACCAAAGGCAGGGCCAGACTTTGAGGGGAAAGGAAAGATCAGGACTGAGGAAGACAGTGAGAAGGGTCTGTAGCCCACCTTGACAAGAAAGAAGGAGACACCATATGTCTTGAGAGAACGGGCTAGCTTCACGTAGCGCACCTTGGCCTCGATCTCACTCATCTGTCCACAATTCTTGTGTGCCTGAGAGTAGGAAACGGGAAAAAACGTTTAGCAGAATGTGGGCAGACAGTGTCACAGACAAGGAGTTGTGACGTTAACTACAATGGAAGCATATTATGGGGGACAGAGGAAAGGTTCGGGGGTGCAGGATATGAGAAATGAGAGGGTGATGGGCTGGGGGCTGATGAAGGATATGCAGAAGCGACAATTCAGGGGATACAGTTAAAGAACTTGCAGATGTTCTAGAAACAAACAGATAAGAAGTAGAAGGTCAAAGAGATCGCTTTTTGGCTGAGTATTCAAGAAGTGGGGATAACACATTTGTACAAAGATATACTTTTCACAGTAATATGAGGCATACTATCTCATTTGATTCTCCTATCAATCCTACCCAGGGAAGGTACTGTCATCTCATGTTAGAGGCAAAGAAAAGAAAACAAGAATATTGAACTGAATTCCACAGCAAATGCAGTGATGGAGCCCAGGTCTTTGGCTTTCTCCGCACAGGAGAGGTGGAAGAGCAGCTTGGTGGGTGGAACCGGGGTGGGAGGAGACAAAGAAGGGGTGGGGTCCATTCAGTCAGTAGGCTTAAGCAGCAAAGCTCCCAGGGCATCCCCAGCACTTTCCCCGACCCACATTCACCTGGAAGATCTTACGCTCTCCCTTCTGCTTCACATACTCCTTGGGCAGGAAGTCCTTCAGGCTACACCAGAAAAGGGAGGGTCAGCATATAGTGGACAGCATCAGGGATATGTGGGCCATGGACTGTAGGCCTGGGGGTGTGAGGAAATGTCTAGGACAGTGTTATCTTTGGGGAGAAGGAAGGCTCAAGGGAACAGAGTTGGGATTATTCATGAAGAAGAGACGGCCTAGCATGAGCTCTTGAGTGCAGCCCATGTCTCTCCCTACAGGGAGAGGGACTGGGGGAACCTGAGTTGCAGGCTCAGTCCCTGAGGGAAAGAGGGTCTAGAGCACTACTGCAGGGAACCAAGAGCAGAAGGAGTTCAGGAGAAGGATGACCATGCATGGAGGAAGCCAAGCAAGCCACGCTGCGCTCTCCACATTCTGAGGAGTATTGGTGGATGAGACTCGTGAAGCTTTCTAAGTCTATATTCCCTATGAGGAGAAATGTTCTGTTTTCCTCTGGCTGCTACAGTAAAATTCTTCAGAGAATCTCAGAGAGGCTACATGCTTGCTTGAGAGGTGTGGGGCAGAGACAGAGATTCTGGGCTACGTTCGTGTTCCATATGGGGCCAGCAAGGAGACAAACAGCTGACGGCAGCAAAAAAAAGGGACCAGTGTGGGTCAAACCCTGCTGCATCGGAGGAGGAACAGAGAGAGAAAGCCTGGGAGGGGGGCAGGGCTGTTGGGCCCAGTGAGTCCTGGGCCCTGACAGGGTGTGGGATGTGGGTCACTCACTCGAGGAAGCCAGCCTTGTGCTTCTGCTCATTGTGGGGCCCAAACTGGATCTGGCACTGGAAGCCAGCAAACTCACAGGCCTTGTCAAAGGAGACAGGGTGGGAGCCATTGAGGATGTCATCTCGTGCCTGGAAAACACAAGGCGGCGGGTGTTGGGTGTCGGTGTGGGGATACCCCTCGCTGTGCTTCCACCCCCCTCTCCCTACCTCCCCTACCCCAGGCAAATCCTCTCCACACCTGCACATAAAGAAGGTTCAGCTGTACGGGGTCCCGGGAGTCCACATTCTGGTCTGAGTAGAAGAACTTCCTCCGCAGCAGAAGCGTCTCGTGCTCCTCTACTCCCTGTTCTCTCAGCGTGCGGCCATGGTCCAGCCAGTTCACTGAGACACACACAGTCCCCTCAATGCCGAGCCCCAAGGGCGCCTGCCTTGTCTGCTCTTTGCTCTTCATCTCCTACCTTCTCTCACCGAGAAGTTCCACGAGTGTAAGACTTTGTTTTATTACTGATGCAGCCTGCGTCTCAAATGGCGCCTCGCAAAAGCAGATTCTCCATAACTAATGAATGAACAGCCCCCCCCGCTCCCCCCACCCCGACCATTTCCAGGGCCCTCTTTTTCGATTTCTGCTTACGCTCATCATCTGTGTGCAACTTCTGCTTTAGTTTCTCCATCTTCTTTTCATCTCGCAGCAGTGTCTTGTCCTTCCGTAAGGTCCCTGTCACCTCCTCCTTTTTCTCTTCCATCAGCTCTCGCACCAGCGAATATTCATCATGGTTGGTGATGCCTGGGGAAGGGGGAGGGGTCGGTGGCACCCCAGGCACCACATCTGTGTTCTCTAGAGGAGCGGGAGCCTCCATTCCTGTGCCCTCAGCCCCCCCCGAGACCCCTTACCAATGCGGGCACAGATGGTCATGAGCATGTCGGTGACAGTCTTAGAGTCATCCACCATGATAGTCTTCACGGTTCCATCGAGCATACGAATTTTCAGGGGCCTCTGTTTCTTCCTGTACTCCATGGTGTCCTGGTGGGGCGGGAACAGGAGAAGGGGCCCCCTTGGAGCCAGAGGTATTACTTCCTTTCTCCTCCAGAGGGGAGGCAAGTAGATTAATAAAAGCAACACTATGGTGGCTCACTCAAAAAGCAGGTTATTTTGACTGCCTGGGATAGAAAGCCTGGAGAGGCTCAGGGACAATAGACATGGCTGAAACAGGAGGTAGAGGAGGGGATGTTGATGGTCCTCGATGAAGGGATACTTACCCCATTTCGGAGCATGTAGTAATCCAAGGCTTTCCCGGCCTCCAGCCATATACCTTTTTTGGGGTCTTCATCTGACAGGAAGAGCCCAAAGTCGCTGGCTAAAAGAGAGGATGGGTCACCTCAGACTCACGAGGACCCCAGTGTTGCTGAATGGCTGCATGGTCCCCTTACTATTTCCCCAGAGACTGAGGGCTTAAGGGGGAGAGAGGGAACCAGGGAGCACAGGCCTGAGGGATAAGTAGCCTTGAGGTCATCCCTTAAAGCCAAGAGCCCGGGAACAAGGAGGGACGGAAGACTCCCACCCCCGCCACCAGGGTACTCAGACTCACGAGGGCCAGCCAGGGCCTCTGGGATGCGCTCACGAATGATGCGACAGGCATCATACACCATGGTGGATGGCTCAAATTGCATCGTCTTCACCACATTCCCAATGCTGATCTTCAGCGAAAGCGCAACCATGGTGGCAGCTTCTCCTCTCCAGCCTGTCTTTACCTGGCCCGTGGCATCAGTGCATTAGCACACATCCGTATTAGAGGACAGGAGGACCCCCAGATGGAGCCCAGGGAGGGGTGTTTTCGAAAGGGACCCACCAGAGCAAAGAGTTACGTGGTTATTTTGTTTTATTTAAGCATTTTAAAGATGGAAAAATTATTTATACCAAAAAAACCAATCCTAACCACCTAAGAGTGGTTAGTTGTGAGTCTGGTCTGCAATGCAGTGTTCCCTGAAGACACCGTCCTGTCGCTACCACTAGAATCTTTGCCTCCCTTCTGTGTGCCAAGTGTCTCTCACTTGGCCCCTACCTTGCTCTTTTCCCAGCCCTGCCTCTGCCTGGTTTTCATCTTTTCTTAGTTCAGTCTTTTTCTCTTTGTCTCTCACTAGGTCTTACTGGCTTTATCCTGTCTGGGATTTTCAGAGCTCTGCCCTGATTCATCACGTGACCTCCCCTCTGACAGCTTTAGCCTCCTTCTCTACAAAATGAGGACGTTATATTAGTTAATTCCCAAGAGATCCTGAAGCCTGCAAACACCAACTCCAGCTAGCTGGGCGGGGAGACGAAACACCTAACACCGGTGGCTTGCGCCGTCTAACTGGAGAGGGAGGGGCCTTCCCAGGGAGCCTGGCCCTGCATCTGGCTTTCCTGGCAGTCAAACTAGAATGATGATTCTCTAATCCAAATGGATCTCAGAAATTACCTAGTCAACTCCTCAGTTTTGCAGAATGGATATCAGACATGGTGGGGCAGGTTGGGTAGTTTCAAGGCAGATCAGAGGAAGAGCTCAGTCTAACTTCTAACTTGGTCCTTGCTCCAAGTCACCAAGTGAATACCCAGTCCTCACGACAACTGGTCTCATGCTCTGCAGTCTTTGGGAAGCCCTTCTCAAGCTCTGCCTCCATCTTATTGCCTCCCTTGATGGTGTTTTCAGGGCACCTCGAGATATCAGTCCCACCCCGACCTCCCCCACCCTCCTTGGCACCTCTCAGCAGGCTGGAGGAACCCTTGCAGGTGGCAGGTGGCACCCAGGGGACAAGAAGACAAGTCTGCCTTGGCAGCTGATGATGTGACCCAGTTTGGTACAGGGATTGGTTCCTCTCAACTGAGAATGAGCAAATTCGGGCTGCCCATTCCCCTCCTGGCGAGCAGCAAACCCCAAGTGGGGAAACAGACGACTGGGGTTAGGTTAGAAACAGGTAGGAGTGCTGCGATACAGAAGCCAGAACCAGGGAAGTTGGGAAGGGATAGGTTTTTGGAAGGTGAAGAGATTAGGAAGGATGAGGTGGAGACTGAAAAATCTAGAAACAGGAGACAGGTATATGTGGGAAAGGTGTGGAGCAGGGATCTGAGAGACCATTCTGACCTTATAAACAGTCCAGAGTCTCATAAGAAACCACAGCTTGCTATCTTTATTTCCAAACAAGCGAGGACCCTTCCAGTTTCCCCAGTTCTCTGCCCACCTCCCCCATTCCTCGGCTACCTCTCCCAGTAGCTTGACAGACCTGGCTGTGGGGCTGCTGGAGGGCTGGAGGGTCAGCGAAGTGGAGGAGTCAGAGGAGCTGTGGGCAGGACTGGAAGGACCCTCCACCCTAAGCTGAAATGGCACGTCTCCCCCACTTCCTCCGGACATATGGACACCCCCTTCTTCTTCAAGCACGGAAACCTCTGGTGAGACCCCGATAAGGGAGATGAGTCATGCCTACCCTTACTCCCAGGCTGGTCCTGAGTGGACACCCACATAGCTACAAGACGGTGAGGGAGGAAAAGGAATTGAGAAGTGAGAGGGTGATGAGGGCACAGAACAAGCCCCTTGGAAGTATGGGGAGAAGCCATCCAGTTCCTCCTCTGACCTGAGAACTTTGCTCCCTTTTCCACCATGTTTTATGAAACAGCAACAATGCCCCCCCCATCCCTCTCCCAGGGAACTCCTCCTCCCTCAAGACATTCCTGAGATGCATTCCAGAGGAGTTGGGCAATGGGGGGGGGGGGTGGAGGACAAGAGGTCAAATCCTAGCAAGGAATGGAATGTAAGTATACTGGGGGGGGTAAAGAATTTGGGGCACATGGAGAATATAGTCCGAACAGATACCCACAATGGGAGCTACAGAAAGAGACAAGGGAGAAAGAAACCTGAAGACAAAGTCAGAATGTATGAGGGTTGGGGGAGTAACCCTCAGTTTGTTACCAAATTTGGCCTCTGAGTCCGCAACCGCGGGGCGGGGGGAGGGGGGACGGGGGGGGGTGGTGAAGGGGGGGGTGGTGGTTGTGGGTGAGACTGACATATCCGGCCTCAGGCTGCTGGAGGCTCATTTCAGGCTGGACTGGGCAGCTGACGGGCTGGACCCGATCTCCCTCAACATAGCCCCTCACCACCTACACCTATCTATACATATCCACTCTCCCCAACTGCACCCCCGTCTATGCACAGAGCTCTTTACCACAAAGCTACTAATACTGTCTCCACATACACGTTATCTCAAACATGCAGTCCCTTACACAGACCCTATCACAACCACATTATCTTCCCATAAAGACCCTGTCCCACGCACACAGCTTCCCCACAAACACACCTCTGTCCTTAGGAGAACAACTTGCCCCGACATCTCTCTTCCCATTATACAGACACTCTCCCTCCATTCATCCAACAAGCATTTCTGCGGGTCTGTTGTGAAACAGGCCCTAGGCCAAACTCTCAGTGACTGGGAAGCAAGAAGAGCAAGCCCTTGTCTTCACTTTCAAGGGGCTCCCGGTTAGTTGAGTGGGTAAGCCAAATACAGAATTATAATACAGGGCAGGATGTGGTCAGAGTCAAGATGTGTGTGTTCAGGGGAGAGATCCCTTTATGTTACAGAAAAGGGACCAAAAAGTCTCTGTTTAAAGTGTCATTTGAAGTTAGGACTTTAAAGATAGTAAAAATCATAAGGATTTTTTTGTATACAATTTCTTTGTATACGTAATTTCATTTCATCTTTACAATAACCCGGCAAGATAAGTATCATTATACCCATTTTTTACAGATTAGGAAACTGAGGTGCAAAGATGTTAAATACTTGTTCAAGGAACTTCTCTAAAGTCATCCAGCTAATAAGTTGTGAAGCCAGGATCTGAACCCATATCTCTGACTCCAAAGCCCAAGCTGTCTCCACTACGCCAGCCGGAGGTAAGTCAGGGGTAGCATTCCAGGCAGAGAGAAGAGCATAAGCAAAGGTGGAGGAGCGAGAAATCACGGAGGAGCATTCAGGGAAGTGAACGGGCGGGCTGGCGGAAGCACAGGGTACCTGCAAGGGAGCAGCGATGGGGAAGTCAGGTCAGGGTGGAAAGGCAGGGGAGGACTAGAGAGGAAGGAGTATTTTACCTACTGGAGGGCACCAGGAGGCCAAGGGAAGCTTTGAGCAGAAAAGGGACATAACTAGAACTAGATTCTGGAAAATAATTCTGGCAGTTACCTTGGAGATAGGTCAGAAAGACACTGCATTAGCACAAATGAGAAGTGATGACAGTAGTTAGAATGGTGGAGAGGAGGACGTTGCTCGTTTGTAGTTTGAAGAGGTAGAACTGTCAGGACCTGATGACGGTTTGTCCCTTTAACCTTCAGGGACCAGGGCCCAAAGTCAGACTGAAGTCCCACAGCTTCTGTCATCAGTAGCCACTCAGTGGCTGGGGTGGCTTGAGTTTACTAAGGAATTGGGAAGGGGAGAACGCCAGAATTGGGTCAAGCTGGGTATATGAAGATGAGGCTCTGGGGCATAGGAGATGGGGATGGGGTTAGCACCAGTAGCGGCAGAAGGGATGAGGTTAGTGACTGTATTGAACTAGAAATGGGGAAGAAGGCTGGGGAAGACGGTGGTAGGAAAAATACATATATGATCAGTCACTGAATCAGGCTAGGCGAAGGGAAAAAATAATTATAAGACAGAGAATGACAGAGTGAGGTCAGAGGTCAGATTAGGCTACAGGAGACTGAGAAGAGATGGGGCTGTGGTCAGTGGCTAAATAAGGCTAGGATGGTGTTGGGGGGAGAGCGATGGGATGGTGGCATTATATAAGCAGAGCTGGAGTTGATTGGGGTGGGTGGGTCTGGGGCATAACCAGCAGCTGGGTCACACTGAGTAGGGGATAGTGCTGTGGTCAGTGGCAGGGTCAGGCTGGGAGTGAAATGGGGGTGTGGTCAGTGGCCTGGCTGGGCGTGGGATCAGCAAGACCCAGTTTCCTCTTTGGGTCTCATTTCCTCTTTTCTGTTTGGGGAGTGGGGGAAGGGGATCTACAACTGGACCAAGAAATTAAGAAGGTTTAGAGCCAGGGGCTGGCACATAGCAGGGCCTGCGGGTACTTGACAGTTATGTTAGGCTTTGGGTAGGGTATTCAGCAGATGACCAGGAGGTGTGCAGGTGGGTGAGTGGGGAAAGTGTGGAAGAGTGCTTTAAGATGATGTGAACGCTTAGATTTGGGAGGGCAAAATATGTTAGGAGGTGCAGTATCAGGGACAGAAAGGGAGGCAGAACTGCAGCTGGGAACCACCGGCAAGATGAACAAGCATGGAAGAAGTTACAGGTGAGGGGAGAACTCTGTATGCAGGATTGTGCTTGAGGAAAGGGGTATGCAGGGAGGGTGTGAACTGCAGGGCCAGGGAGGAGAGTTGGAGAGAGGACTTAATAACCAGAGAATGAGGGAACTGGGAGGCAGTAGGGCTGAACTTTCAGAGGATTCAGTCATTTCTTTCTCCCATGGCAACAGTGTTTTCATGGTCAGCCTCTCCTTAATCACAGTCCCTTCTCTCTAAGTAGTCCCCCATTTGTGACTAGGCCTTGTACATCTCCTGGGTCCCAGGCCTATTCCCACTTCCTATCTTGTAAGTAACATAGTCCAGAAACCACTGTCCCTAAACTGTGGTGACCACAGCAAGAGCACTGGATTTAGAGAGCAAAATAAAGAAGCTGGAATCCCAGATACATGCAATTCTAGTGAAGCCCAGAACCCTAATGAGAAATTAGTTTACCATATCTCTGGGCTAGAGAACCACTGAAACTATGTAGTAATGAGACCTCCCCACAAAAGGAGTGCACCTACCTGCTACCAATCTCTTAAATTTTATCTATCAGAGGCCAACTACCCGAAGCTCAACCATAACCCCCTCCTAAAACTAACCCTAATTCTTTTTTTAAAAAAGATTTTATTTATTTGACAGAGATCACAAGTAGACAGAGAGGCAGGTGGGGGTGGGGACGCAGAGAGCCTGATGTGGGGCTTGATCCCAGAACCCTGAGATCATGACGGGAACCAAAGGGAGAGACTTAACCCACTGAGCCACCTACGCGCCCCTAAAACTAACCCTAATTCTTAACATTAACCCTGACCCTAGTTTGTTTCCTGTTTCCCAATACTAGCTTTGACATTCATCCCTTTCCTAACAGACGCTGTACCCAATCCTTGATCCATAATATGGATCTAATTTTTACCTCCAGCACCAAATTCCCTGACCTTAACCTTAAATGTTGATCTCTAAGCCTAAAACTCCTTTGTCACTTGGTTCCTGACCCATCTCTTTGGTATTTATCCCTAGTACCATGCTAATGTTCTCTAATCCCTAAAACTAGACTTCTAATTTAATTCCCGTGTTGACTCTTAAATCGGCCCTGAATCCCACCTTTGACTTACGTTGCCCAGAAAAAACAAAAAACAAAAAAACCACCAAAAAACTCCACAATGACCTAATCCAAACTTCACCTACATAAAACGGACCTGACTCACGCCAGTAACTAAATTTCCAACTCCGGCTTTATAACTCCTTAAACTAACCTTGATTCCTAAACCCAACTCTACCTAATCCCAAACTCACCCGAAGCTTTCCTACCCACATACCCGCTATCAGCTAACTTCAAACCCGATCCCCGCCCTGCGCCTCACTGCCACCCACATCTAGCCCTCCCCAAAACTATTCCAGACAGAGGACTGATCCCAGGAAGGGCCTGGCTCCCTTAAAACGGCCTACTTAACTCCGATCCCAAGCGAGATACACTGGACTCTGACCTCTCCAGCAGGACCCGAAATAGGAGACGCAGGAGAGTCAGAGGGCCCCCCCCGCCCGCCCGCTTCCCGGGTCCGGCCTCGCGGCCCCACCCTGAGGCTCCGGCTCGGCCGGGTCCGGCCTACCTGTGCTGCCCGGCTCGTGCCCCGCCCGCCGGCCCGCTAACCCGCTCGTTCTCCCGGTGGCAATCGGGCTCCGGCCTCGCCCTCCCTTCGACACTCTTTCGGCCACTTCCGTCCGCGAAACGTCCCCAATCCGCGGGCGGCGCCCTGGGCCCGCGCTCTATGGTTGCGGGGGCAGCAGGAAGCTGCTCTGGCCGCAGCACTCGATGCTCGGGAGCCAGACTCAGACAGGCGGCCCCTCCCCGGCAGGAAGCAAGGGTGCGGCACAATCCGGAGCAAATGCTCGAACAGCGCCCGAGTTCCCTTTTAGTCTCTAACCCTTCCCTTTTTCAGCCGGGGGCCAAGGCGGAGCCCGTCCCCCAGAATGCCCGCCCCCAGGGTGTGAGGAGGCAGCAGAGACGTCCCCTCTATTTGCGTCGCTCCCGGGACGTGGCGTGCAGCTGCTAAGCGACTTCCGCGTCAAAGGGAACTCCAAGTCCCGGAATGTCTCGGGAGTAGGAGCGTCACTTCCGTGGTGTTGGAAGTGGCGGAGGATCGAGTCTAGGGGCCTGGTGCGGTTTGAGAGCGACTGGTTCAGGGCAGCGAGTAGGTGGTGGAGTGAGCTTCTGTGTTTCTGCCCATCCTTCCCGTTGATATCCGGGTATGGAACTGGCGTTGGACTTGGGTGACCAGGACCTGGTGGACTTCCTGCTAGAGGAAAGCGGAGATTTGGAGGCCGAGCAGCCACTTTCCGAGGTGGGTGGGGCTGTGAGTCGGAGAGGCGCGGGGTTGCTGGGACCGCGTTCAGGAGGCGGTGGGTAATAATAGGTCAGGGCTTGTTAATTTGAACCCTGTGCAGACACTGAGTGAATGGGAGGCAGAGGATTTCCTGAGTTCCCTGCTGAGTCCCGCCGCATCGTTGAACGACCTTAGCTCCTCTAATTCCTGTCTTGTTCTACATGATCACACGTACTCTCTCTCACAGCAGCATGTCTCCATAGATCTAGGTGAGTCTCAAATAAGTGAGGTTTGCTGGGAGGAGAGGACTTGTGGGCCTGGCTATTTATACTTTCCCTTTTGCAGATGGTGGGAACTATGGAAAAGAGGGGGCCCAGACGACTCCACTGCCTGTGGAGGAGCCTGCAGAGCAGGTAGTTGATTTATGGCGGGATTATTCCCACATTGCAGGGGGTGGGGGCGGATTCCTCTTTCCTTTCTGACCTCCCCTTACAACTCTGCTGCCCACCTCTCCTGGTAATCCCAGGAAATTGCTAGGCTGATACTGACAGATGAGGAGAAGAGGCTGTTGGAGAAGGAGGGGCTTACTCTGCATGGGACACTTCCTCTTACTAAGGTAAAAGTCTCATTGGTGGGAGTGAAAGTTGGGGCGGGGGTTGAGTCCCAAGCCCCCACTTCTGTTAATTTTATTACAGGAGGACTGAGGTTAGAAAACTTAGACCATTTGTTGCTAGTAGGAAATTGGAACATGTCATTAATAAGGTAGATGCAGAGGCAAATCCTGGTTTTGTGGGGTTTATACAAATTTTTGGTGTTCTCTTTAAGAAAGAAGAGTTCAGAATCATCAGTGCAACATTGGTATAGGGACCTGGAAAGGACTGTGCAAGCAAAGGGCCCTAATGCTTAGATTTCAGTAAGGGCCTCATCGAAATCCACCTATAGCTGAACGGTAGAATTAAGTTTTAGAATTCATCAAGGCTGGACTAATAGCAAGAATAATTATAAAATCCCAAGTTTTAAGTTTTAAAGTTTCAAGCAATGAGAGGCAGCTTTACAAGCACCGTATTGTGGTACTGTTGTGAAATCAACAGTACAGAAAAGTTGAGAGAATTTTAATTTCTTAAAAATATAAGATGAGTTAGCAGTTGGGGATGACAAAGTGAGTGGGGTTCAAAGGCTGTATCAATGGAGGTGTTGTCTGTAGAAGGGCAGTGACCGTCTTACTATCCTTTATACTGGCCAGAAGAGCACATCTTCTAGTTTTGAACCCAGATCTTTGACAGATATTAAGAGGATGCTGATCCCGAGGAGAGAAGATGAGGAGTTAAAATTTATGCCCAGATTTTTAACTATGAAGAAACGTTAAGTGCCTTAAAATAAAGACTGTTCATTCTACTCATTCTATATGGCCTCAGAGGTAGATGCTATGTAAGTCCAATTGATAGAAATCATTTGTTGGCTCAGGATAAGGAAGATTTTTTTTTTTAAAAATTATTTTAATAGGGCACCTGGGTTGGTTAAAGCCTCTGCCTTCGGCTCAGGTCATGATTCCAGGGTTCTGGGATTGAGCCCTGCATCGGGCTCTCTGCTCGGCAGGGAGCCTGCTTCCTCCTCTCTCTCTGACTGCCTGTCTGCCTACTTGTGATCTCTGTCTGTCAAATAAATAAATAAATAAATAAAATCTTTAAAAAAAAAAAAGAGTCAGACCCCCAAGCACTGAACCATCTAGGCGCCCCAAGGGGAGTGGTGTGGGTGTTGTTGGTTTTGTTTCTGTTGTTTTAATTAATAAAATTGTTAAAAATGGTCTGGCTCATGAGGACGTTAACCCGTGGCCTTCAGAGGTGTTCAGAGAGAAGCCAAGTATCTGTTGGTCAGGGAAGCTATAGAAGGGATTCCTGCATTAAGAAGGAGATTGAATTTAGTTGCATTCCAACTCTTTGGTCCAGTGTTCTTCTGATGAGACTTCTTTTCTGTGTTCTCTTAGATGGAGGAACAAGTTCTGACACGAGTGCGGAGGAAAATTAGAAACAAAAAGTCTGCTCAAGAGAGCCGCAGGAAGAAGAAGGTGTATTTGGGAGGTTTAGAGAGCAGGTACAAGAGGGGGAGGGATGAGGGTGGGGGGTGAGGAGCAGAGGTAGTTGGAAGCACTGGGTTTTGAAGTGGGGATACAGGCCATATCCCCATATCCTATTATTTCCCCAGGGTCTTGAAATATACAGCCCAGAATCTGGAGCTACAGAACAAAGTACAGCTCCTAGAGGAACAGAATTTGTAAGTAACTCCCTAACATCGTCCTTTCTCCCTCCCATTTTATGCCATCTCACTCTTTCCCCTGCTCCACACTGGGCAGCTCCTACATGCAAGGTCTGGTGCTTGGCCTTTAGGGGATCTGATTTTAAGAAGCTCATAGTAACGGGGAACGAATTCACAAGTAACTTAGTAATTTACGTACTCAGAAAGAGAGAGGAGGGAGTAACAAAGACCCCGTGGAACCCTCCTGCACTGTTGGTGGGAATGCAAGCTGGTGCAGCCACTCTGAAAAACAGTATGGAGGTTCCTCAAAAAGTTGAAAATAGAGCTACCCTACAACCCAGCAATTGCACTACTGGGTATTTACACCAAAGATACAAATGTAGTGAACTGAAGGGGCATTTGTACCCCAGTGTTCATAGTAGCAATGTCCATAATAGCCGAACTATGGAAAGAGCCTAGTTGTCCTTCAACAGATGAATGGATAAAGAAGATGTGGTGTCTGTGTGCGATGGAATATTATATAGCCATCAAAAAACCAAAATCTTGCCGTTTGCCATGATGTGGATGGAACTAGAGGGTATTATGCTAAGAGAAATAAGTCAATCAGGGAAAGACATTATCATATGATCTCACTGATCTGTGGAATTTGAGGAGCAAGGCAGAGGTTCATAGGGGGAAAATGAAATAAGATGAAACGAGAGAGGGAGACAAATCATAAGAGATTCTTAATCTCATGAAACAAACTGAGGGTTGCTGGAGTAGAGGGGGGTGGCTGGATAATGGACATTGGGGAGGGTATGTGCTATGGTGAGTGCTGTGAATTGTCTAAGACAGATGAATCACAGACAGGTACCCCTGAAACAAATAATACATTATATGTTAATTTAAAAAAAATAACAAAAAAAGAAAACCCCATGGGGCAGATGATATTTGATGGTAGATAGGATTCTGGGGTGGGGATCAGGATAGGGAACACTCTAGGCAGAAAGAAAAAGGGCAAAAAAGAAAAGAAAAGAAAGTGGCATAGCGCAGTCTGGCATGAACCTGAACGTAGTGAGTTGAGTCAGAAAGAGAACATCGAATGCCTGGTGAAGACTGTGTAAATAGCTGAGTGGACAGTATAGAACCACTGAAGGTATTTGCAAAGGAGTTTAAATCAGGTCAGGACAGAAAGGTGTTTTAATGAGGAACTTCAAGCATTTTGTCCACAGAGAGGAAGAATCCATTTAAAAATAGGATAAAAAACAAAAGAGATCATTCATTGCACAGTTGGAGGGGCAGCCTTAACAGGATGGTTTCATTGTTTATCTCAGGGTGCCAGGCTAGGGGCTGCTCACTGTCCCCCTTCTTCTTCCAGGTCCCTTCTGGACCAGCTGAGGAGACTTCAGGCCATGGTGGTTCAGATATCAAACAAAACGAGCAGTACCAGCACCTGTGTCTTGGTGAGGATGGTGATGGAAGGAGAGATCCTTTTCTTGGGTGGCAGGGACAGGGCTGCAACCTAGAACCCTCCATTTTTTCCTGTTCTCCAGGTTCTACTTTTCTCCTTCTGTCTGATCATCGTACCTGCTATGTACTCCTCTGACACAAGGGGGAGCCTCCTAGCTGAGCGTGGAGGTGAGAGGCTTGGGAATACCATTCAGGAAGGGCTGGGGGAAAGCCTGGCCAGTCCTTGAGGAGTCTTTGTTTCCATAGTGTTGTCCCGCCAGCTTCGTGCCCTCCCCAGTGAGGATCCCTGCCAGCTGGAGCTGCCTGCCCTGCAGTCAGAGGCACCGAAGGACAGCTCAGACCAGGAGCTCCAGGCTCCTGGCAACTCTTGCTGCCTGATCTTCCACATGCCTCAGACTCCTGGTTCTGAGTCTCCCCTGAAGCTACCACTTCCTGTCCCTTCCTCAGAGTCCCCCTGCCCAGGTCCCGTCCTTCCCCTGCATGTAAATTTTACAAGAGGTAGGGGATGGCTCCCTCCTCACAGCCCCACATCTGTTATCTTACAGGGCAGATATTCAGGCTAGATGTGAATATGGGGGGCTAAGCCAGAGCCTGAGGTTCCTAGTCTGGGTCCACATGAAAGGGGTGGGAGGGGGCTAGCCTGAGCTCCTGTGTCCTGTGTCAGGAAGACTGAGAGTCCGAACACACCACACTTAACTGGCTTTCTGGGTCTTTTATTTGTACCCATGTAAATCTACCACCCCATGAATGGGCCCCGGGGGAATCAACCGACCTCCTTGAACATTTCATGCAGTGAGGGGATTGGGTGAGAGAAATAAATAAGTGATTCTGATGCTTGGGTCACTGTCAGCCCCTCTTTACTGGCCCGACTGGGTGGGGAGAAGGGAAGGGGCGTGATTGTCTTGGTGGCTCAGGGTTGCAGGAGACTTGGAGGGTAGGGGGAGTGATGAAGAGGAAGGCCAGGCTGGAGGCTGGGCTGTTAGAGCCTCCCTCCCACAGTCAGAGGGCTTCCTTTGGTTTTGCCATGGCTTCCTTTGGTCCGAGGTTAGGCCCTGTGCCCTGCTGGGCTCCTGGCTTGGAGGCTTTTTTATGCTGCTGCTGCTGCAGGGCCAGCTGCATGGCCCAGATGCTCAGTGGCCGCATGTAGGCCAGAGAGCGGAACACCCGCTGCTGGCAGTATGCTTCAGGGGTCTGGAAAGCCAGGCCCAGACGCTCCCACACAGTTCGGTAGCAGCCTTCAGCTGTCTGGAAGCCTTCCCAAGTCAGGCCCTGTAGGAAAGAGATGTCAGTCACATTACTTGGCAATCCCTGAATAGCTACTTAAGCTGCACAGATAGAGACAACAAGGCCTCTGCCCTTAGGGAGTTCCCAGCTAGTGGCAGAAATAAACCTGACCCACAGACAAGCCTGAAGGCAGAAAATGGAAGGCATGCCAGGGGGAAGGAGAAGCTTTCCAGGTGGGTAGGGCCCTACAGAAGTATATGATGGCTGAGGAAGTTTGCCAGCCCAAGGGACAGATGGTGGAGAAATGGAAAGGCAGTGCATTACCTCCTGGATCATGGTGGCTGCCAGCCCATAGACCACACCCACCCAGACTTCATCAGATTGGACACTGGATCTGTCAGGGACACCATGGGGCTGCATCCCATTCACAGCCCCCATGGCTCCTCCTGCAAAGGCCCGGACATTGAACTCGAAGATAGTCTGGAGAGCACAGACCACGTGTCGGGTAGGAAATACCTGAGGGGCAAAGGCAGAATTACGGTTTCTTAGATTTGCTTCCCACCTCCAGGAAAAACCCACCTTTTTGGCTCCTCCTGCTAGTCTTTCTCACCTCAGTGTCTCCTTCTCCTAGACCACTGGCCCTCAGGAACCACTGGCCAGCACACTGGTCAGACATGATGCTGCAAGACTGAGGCTGAGGGCTGCAGTCATAGTTGTAATAGCGGCCTGGGGTAGAGGAAGACCAAATAATGTTCCTTGTGTCCCCAGAGCTGCCTTAGGACTCCTTAGGGTCCTCCAACTCACCATTCCACAGCAGTCTCTCATAGGCTTCTTGGCCCCGTCTAAGGATGGAAGAAAACTTGTCCTGGACATCCTTTGCCCCACACAGAACAGCCATCTGGACCATCACAGCCACAGCTGCCAGCCAGAGTCCTCCACAGTAAGCACTGATCAGGGACACAGGTTTGGGGGTCAGATTGGCAGTTCTAGCCGCTCCCATGCAACATAACAAGCAATGAGTCATTCTTGAGCGTACAATTCCCTGGTGCCCAGTTCCCCACCTCAGGCACCCTGGAAATCCCTATTCCCCAACCTGGGGCCTGTGGTGATCCATCCATCATAGGTCTGGTCTGCATAGCCTCCATTCTCAATGAGTCCATCTTGGTCCTTGTCAAACTTCATTTCAGATTCCATCACAGCCTAGAGAGGGACCAAGACACTGAAGACCTAGATGAATGCTAAAAAGAGACAACACTAGCCAGCTGGACTTTCCCCCAGACACCAGTCATGCTCTTGGCACGCTGGCCATGGCACATGCATGTCTTACCAGACACACAGGCCACATGTCTCTCAGGAAGCCCTGGTCGCCCGTCAGGTGGTAGTCTCGATAAACCTGCAGCACAAACTTCAGGTTTAGGTCCTTCCAGTCAGCGGTATCGTGGACCACATATGCATTGACTCGGAGCCATGGCTCGTCATCTGTGGGAGGGGAGGAAACCAGACTGATTGGCATTGAGGGGGTAGAGTAGAGAGTATAAAGGTTGAGAGAGGGACATAAACTGTGGGGTGTAAGAACTTTTACCTGGGTCCCCAATATCATGGGGGATGACATTCCTCCTTTTCACAGGTGCCATTACCCCACTCATCAAGTACTGTCGCCGTGTCAGGTCCTCCCTGAGTGTAGCCAGAGCTGGGGGAGCAGACACACAAGGTGGGGGAAGGGAATGGGCAGACTTGAAGTGGGGCTCAGAACTGTGTTTATGACCCTAGAGGGGAACCAGTAAGCAGGATGCAGATACGTTGGGTAAAGAGGAGGGTGGAGACAATCTGGGGGACCACAAAGATTCAGGGGTGTGGCGGGCTAAGAGGGCAGAAGGGGCACAAAAGGGACCCTCACCCATGTCATACTGCAGGCTGAGCTCAAGTTTGGGCCAGAGCATGACGAGGGCAAAGGAAGCGTAAAAGTGGACGTCATATGTGTTGTACATGCGATATTCCTGGCCTGGAGAAAGGAGGGAGATACACGTGCCAGAATTCCTGCTTCCCCTTCAGTTCCCCTCCCTAGCTTGTCCTGGAGTTGGGGTTGGGGCACCAGCCTAGCCCACAGCTGCCACTTACTCCCTCATCCCAACCAGTCCCTCAGGGTAGGCAAAACCCACCATCCTGGCTTGTGGTAGGGCACTAACTGGCCCATGGTTATGGCCTGCCATACTGCGGCCTACCAGCAGCTCGTACCTTCAAGGTAGCCAAATCGACCATATTCTCGGAGGATGGGGCGGAGCTGACACATGCTCCCCACCAGCTCATCTGGTAGGGAGTCCTCGGGAACTTCCAGCCATACTGTGCCTCCATCAGCCAGGAAGTACAGTTCATTGAACAGCGCAGATTTGTACCAGGCAGGCAAGGATCTGAGGAGTCAGGAGGGAATGGTCTAATTTATTAGAATGTGGACCTCTCAGGAAGGGAAAGATTCTGGAGTTCTGCAGAGCAGGGGGCACCAAGTGAATTCCAGCCCAACTCTGCTGACTGGTGAGTGGAGACTGAACCAAGGAATCCCAACTGGAGTGAGTGCCCGGGAGAAAGGCAAGAGATCAGCCCCACTGGCACCTGTCATCCAATACTGGGCTCTGCCAAGCTGAGATCTTCTCTTCCCAGTCTACATATCTGCACAGGGCATAGTGGCTAAGGGCGGGTGCTGCATTCCCATCGCGGCCAAAGAACCTTGTGTACCGCCTGGGATGGAAAGAAAGGGGAAAAATGAGAACTGGGGTTCTAGGTCAGAGCTCTGGCACCTTGGATCCCTGTACTCTCTCGGTCCCTTCACCTGTAGTAGACCTGGCCCTTAGCTCCAAACATGATTCTGGGCATATCCCAAGCCAGTGAGAACTCCAGGCGGCACTGGCCTCGAGGTGGCAGCTTGCCTGTAACACACACAGCCCCAGCGATGCCTACTCCTTTCTGCGAGGGGGTGCTTTGGCCTGAGAGAAGCACAAGAAAAATCGGCATAGGCACCCCCTTCAGTCCCAGGGATCACTGATATAGGAAAATAAGGCCTATTTGTTACCAGGTCTCTCACCCCTCCTCCCAAGACAGGGATAACCTCTCTTCCCACACCTCCCTATTAGATCCCCCCATCACCAGTGGGGGAGTCCAGCTGTCCATCTTGAAGTAGATCTTGCCACACCTGCTGCCCAGTGCTGTCAGGGTCAAAGGCTGTGATGTGGGTTACCGTGGTATCCGCCTGTTAGGGGGCCAAACACTCAGGGGAAGCTCCACAAGTACGCTGGCTTCAGGCTACCTCTCCAGTTCCCGCTGTAATTCCCACCTCCAAGTTCTACAGGCTTAAGGGCGGTAGTGAGGACAGGACTCAGGGATGGGGTGCACTCGGGCCAGGTTGAGGGGAAGGGCATGGGGGCTAAGGTCTAGAGTAGGCTGGAACGTACCGTGAGCCGCGCAGCCACGGCCATCGTGTAGGGATTTGGAGGGGTTGGATGATGCAGCAGCAGCCCCTGCACAGTCTCCCCATCACGCTCCAGACAGAAGGGCTCATTCCACAATCCCCCGGGGACATCATCTCCAACCCCCAGTCCATTCCGCATGGAGAACATGATGGACACATCTAGGGCTTCGTCCCCTTCATTTTCCACATCCCACACAAAGACTCCTACAGGCAGGCTGCTGTCCTGGGAGCAAAAGATCGTACTCAGACGGTCCCAGTGTAGCTCCTCCTGGTCCCACTCCTCCACACCCAGGACCTGGCTCAAATACTACCCCTGCCCCCAGGGGACTCTCTTTAGTTTCCACTTGCATCTCCCCATATTCCCAGGCAGGCTGTCTTACCACTGAGTGGAGGTCCTGGAAAACCAGCATGATGTCATGTTCCAGTCCCCTCTCTTTCACAGATTATGGAATTTACAGCAGAGACAGATTTCAGGGAAGGGAGGGCAATGGAGGAAACACAGTGGGAGCCTCACCTGGTAGTCATGGGGCAAGATGGGTGTGATCTGGCGACAGGTGAGGGTGACATTCTGGCCAGGAAGCTGATAGACAGTCCAGGCTCGGGGATAGAGGGCGTGGTAGAATGCAAAGTACCCACACAGGCCCCAGTTCCAGCTGCGCAGGACACTTGGGCGCTCCACGGACAGGACTTGCTGGTACACAGTCTTCCCCTCCCGACGCAAGCAAACTGTGAACTAAAGAAGGCAGATAGGCTGGAATGGGGTAACCACAGGCACCTCAAACTCATCTCCTCTCCCCTTTCTGAGCCTACAGGAGTTGTCATTGTGCCACAGCCTCGCTCATCCACTTGGCCCCTCTCCCACACTTTGAGTCACCACCAGGTCCTACCTCCTCTCTCCGTGGCTTTCTCTCCCTTCTTACTATGGTGGTCTTTGTGCCCTCACCATATCTGTGTTTATGCTCTGCCTCCTCCCATCTGGTATCAGCGTGATCTTTCTTACACACGAATCAAGATATGTAAGTCTGTATTTATGTTTCAGTGACTCCCCATGGCCCTCAGGCTAAAGTCTAAACTCTTCTACCTGGCTTTCAAGGTCCTTGATCTGGCCTGTCCCTGCCCATTGTATTTATGACCTATTCAAGCACTTATACATTTCCTCCTTGTGCCTTTGCTCCTGCTCATTCTCCATCTGGTGAAACCTTTCATCCTTCAAAGCCTAGGCCAAATGCCATCTCCATCCTCAAGCAGTGAGTCATTGCCCTGTATGTTCCCCTACCTCTCTAGTCTAGCATGTTATAATGTTTTTGTTTACATTCTGACTCCCTGACTGCTCTGTGGGTTCATTGAGGGCAGGGCCCTCTCCAATTCACTGAGGCCCCCCTCTCTACTACGCCTCCACCACCAGAGACAGGCATAGCTGGCATGTGTAGAGAGAAAATGGGTAAAGTCTAGAGCAGTATTCCTTTTTTCTCAGCGTACTATCTATCCCTCTCATTTTGGTTCTTACATGGTCTCACAGTCTCCATTTTCTCAAAGTCCCATTCTAATAAAAATATAAGCTTCTGGAGCATAGGGTCTATGAGGGGTTAGTATCTCTTCCCTTGCTTGAAAATATGCATTACATTTTTAATGTATGTATACAATAATTTTTTATGTTGTTGGAATGGTAGAGAATGGTTAAGACCATGGCCTTTTAACCACAGTGAAAGCTGGTTCTGAATCCCAACATACTTCCTTTTGCCAACCACATGATCTTGGGCGTATTACTAAAATCTCTTTGGATCTCAGTTTCCTCCTCTATAAAATGGGCATAATAATAGTACTTACTTTGTAGGACTGTCTTTAAATATTAAATATCGTACAAAATGCATAGCACAATCTCTAGCACATGTTAAGTATGCAATAATTACTTTAACTCTAGAGTCATAATTCTGGAAGGCACTTCCCCTCAGGATACCTAATGGATGAGCCAGAGAGGAAGCTTGGGGCACTGGGCACTTGGGGCACTGGTAAACCTGAACTAGGAAGGCCATTGTCATTAATTGGACTCAAGGTCGGCTAGTCATTTTTTTTCTTTGAAGATGAGCTGAAAGCTGGAGGCATCCCTCAGACAGGAAATGGGAACGTGGTGGACAGCTCCACCTCTGAGGGTGCTGGAGAGATGATGATGAAAGGCAGACCACATGACTCTGGCAACTGAAGGCCCAGATGTGATGAATGAATAGAGCGAAAAGAAGTGAAGATTCTGAGAAGGGGAAAAGGCTAGAGAGTTATGCCTGGGAGAGGAGGGGCTTCCCAGGCTCTCAGGTCTCTCTCTGGAGAGAGAGATCAGCAGCAGAGGAGTGATCAGCAGCAGAGGAGCTGAGCTCAGGCTGAAGACTGGCAAATCAGGGTGAATAGTGGGTATTCTGTACATCTTTATTCCCCCGCATTTATAGACTTTTGGGTTTGTTTTCCCTTCTGGTCCTACTAAATACTCTTTCAACCAGGTTAAGTGATCTGGGAATTCCTTGCACCCTCTGTGGCTGGGTACTGGATTAGCTAGTGAAGCTGGGACAGTGAAGGACATAAGAGACATTTACTAGAGAAATGGAGGGCACAGGGAGTGCTGGGGCTGTTTATGCTTTTAAGAAATGTGTGCTCTTGGAGTATCTTATTCCTAGTACATCCTAGCACAAGGCTGGGCACACGGAAAGCATCCTGAAAATACTTATTAGAGTGAACCATGTGCATATGTGCACATCTAACGTCCACATCCTACACAGGCTAAGAGGTTCTTCCTGACCTGGGGTATTGTTCTGGACCTCTCCTCCATCTCCTGGTTCTTACTTGGTCAGCAATGACTGTCCGGTGCTGGTACATTCCAGGATTAAGCTGCCAACGACAGAATTGACCTCTCCAGCCTCGGGTGATAGTGCCTCCCCCGATGCCACCTAAAGGACAACCTAGAGGTAGAATCAGGATGGTTAGTGGGGCATGGCAGAGGAAAAGAAGCCCATTTCTTTCTAGATGATAAAGATGAGTTTTTCTGAAAACTACGGGAATATCATATCAATGCATTGTACACTTTAAACTTACAGGATGTTTTGTATCAATTATAGCTCAGCAAAGCTGGGGAAAGAAAACCCCAGCGATGGGGTGGTGCAACGTGCTTAAGCGAGAAGCCTCTTTGCCTAGCTCTGCAGTAGCCCCGGAGGCTGGGCCCTCTCTGTGCAGAGTAGAGCTGGGGTGAGGCTCACCATAGATCTGTCTCAGGGGTACACAATTGATGAGGTCAATGAAAGGTGTCTTCTTCTCCACCTGGGTCTTCCGGTACCACCACTGCAGGTACCTGAGGAGCAAGAGGCAGTGTGAGTGGAAGGGACAGGAGGTGGTACCTCCTGGGCTGCAGTCACCTGCCTCTCTCTAGACACCCAGGTGTAACTTCCCATTAAATGGGTCTGCAGAGGGGCCCCAGGGTGGCTCAGTCGTTAAGTGTCTACCTTAGACTCAGGTCATGATCCCAAGGTCCTGGAATCAAGTCCCACATCGGGCTCCCTGCTCAGTGGAGAGCCTGCCTCTCCCTCTCCCTCTGCCTGCCACTCGCCCTGCCTGTGCTCATTCTTCCTCTTTCCGTCAAATAAATAAATGAAATCTTTAAAAATAAATAAAAATATTTAGAATTTATTTATTTATTTATTAAATGGGTCTGCAGAAGACCCATTCCCTTCACTTCCAAATCTTTCCTCCTCTCTATCTCTCCACAGTTCAAAGTCCTCTCCTCTTCCCAGTCACCCCAGTTTACAGCAAGGAACTGTCTTTGTTTCTCCCCTTTGTTTCTCAGGAGCTTTCTGACCTTGCCTCACCTCTAATTCCACTACCACTGCTTGAGTTTAGCCCAGGAGCTTTTGTTTGAGGTGCTGAAAGGGCCAGTTTTGGTTTCCCAACTATACCCCCCCCAATAGGCACAGCCCACTCAGATAACTTTCTTCTTTTTTAAAGGACTATTTGTCTTCCTGGTTGTGAAAGGTGAAAATCTGGGAGCACCTGGGTGGCTCAGTGGGTTAAAGCCTCTGCCTTTGGCTCGGGTCATGATCCCAGGGACTTAGGATTGAGCCCCGCATCGGGCTCTCAGCTCAGCAGGGAGCCTGCTTCCCCCCACTCTTCTCTCTCTGCCTGCCTCTCTGCCTCCTTGTGATCTCTGTAAAATAAATAAATAAAATCTTTTTTTAAAAAAAAAGGTGAAAATCTGTAGAATATACCAGATGAAAGGTCAAAAAATCCCACCCATAGACAACCAGGATTTACATTTTGGGGCATATCCTTTTTTTTTAAAATTAATTAATTAATTTATTTATTTGACAGAGGGAGATCACAAGTAGGCAGAGAGGCAGACAGAGAGAGAGGAGGAAGCAGGCTTCTTGCTAAGCAGAGAGCCCGATGTGGGACTCGATCCCAGGACCCCGAGATCATGACCTGAGCGGAAGGCAGCGGCTTAACCCACTGAGCCACCCAGGCGCCCCGGGGCATATCCTTTTAAGTCTTTTTTAAAAGTTCAGTGTTTAAACTGTAAGGTTTCTGAGTCTGCGCTTTCATAACATCCTAGTAAAGCCTAAAAAAATCCCCACACTTTCCTGGTCTTGTCATAACTCCAATAGACAAATGATTCTGTTTGGGATCCAAGGCTCTGACATCTGTTTCAGCCTAACTTCTAATCTCAAGCCCTGTAAATCCCCATTCAGACTGGGTCCTCACTAAGCAACCCTTGCCCCACCAGACTCTCCCAATTCCACTGTCCTCCCTACCCACCTATTTTACACCCATCGTTCAAGCATATCACCTGTAACCATGTAATTGGGGTAAGTAACTCCTCAGAGCCTCAGTTTCCGCATCTACAAGATGGGGTACCTCCTATTCTACCTACTTCATGGAATGGTTGAAAGAGCAAATGGTGTAACAAGTGGGAAAGCCATCAAGTGAAGTATGAGTGTCAGGTATGATCGTGACCTGTACATACACTATCTGAACTCCCATCAGACACTGTCTTGTTATTTCTAAGTGTTCCTCATGTAAGTCTGACATACATTTACATTCCATGGGGAAAGGGATATTGACAAAGACTAGTTGATGACCCGCAGCTTCAACCACAGGCCGGGCACATGGTCTGGAGCTGGTTAAGTATTTGCTGAATTTACCAATAATTATATAAGCACTGGGGCACTAGACAGATGAACACAAAGAGGAGCAAGGGGAGATGAAATGTGATTACAGAATAGGGAGGATACATTCTGGGAGTAGGGGAAGGTATAAAGTCCTGCCGTTTTAGAGTAAACTGGACTTTGAAACTAGAGGCCAGAAAGAACTGGGGAAGAGAGGGGAGGGTGCAGCAGGCATTAGGGCAGCAAGGGAGAAATGCAAGACAGGGAGATATGCTGAACAAAGGAGAATCTTCATAGAACAAGCACTCAATAAATACTTATGAACCAATGGACTCTAGCTAGAAGGGAGAGCAATCAAAATGGAGTTCTTCCCACAATGAGGCCAAGAGAATGCTGGCTTGCTGCAACGCCTGATTAGAGTACCCCCAGTCTGACTTCCTCTTAGGGTTCACATCTCATTCCCTTAACTTGGCAGCTGGCCGTTCCTGACCTATTTGGCCTTCTCCATATGTCAGCCCCAATTTAAGAATTATCATTCAGAATTGTTCCTTGTCTCACTCCTGCTTTCTCCTCAATGCAGGACCATGTTCTGTTCTAAAAGACCTGTGTTGGTGATGTCCACCCTATCCTGGCATGTGGAGCCAAGGTCCAGGGGGCTTAGCACAGTTTCAGGCCTCTGACTCAGCTCACAGTGAGGGACTGAGGGGCTAGGATGCCTACCTGTTCCTGATCTCAGTGTCCCTACCACATGCACCCCAGTGTGCTTCTCTCAGCACGCTAGCCCTCCATCTTATTTTAACCCAGAAGCTTTGGGGGTCAAAGTTAGGCTGAGTCAGTTTCTGAAGTAGCCTGGAGGGATGATTGTTCTCTGGTACGAGCCACCCACAGGATCTAGCAAAGGAGCCAGATACCCAGGCAGTGCCAGGTCCTTCCCACTGCTTAGAGCTGGGGTTAGGTAAATGGGCTACCCAGCCCAGCCCTACAGCACTGACAGAGAGGGAAGGATCCCCTAGTTTAGAGGCTGTTAGGGCTGAGTTTTCCAACCTTTATACTTCCATCGCCACCTGTGTTTACAGTGTGGGTTGACTCAGGATGACCTCAGGGTGATGCTTTCTGTCCTCATATCCACCTGTTCCTGTTAATAGGTCGTGGCTCCTCATCACTAGCTTTTGAACTCAGAGGGGATCTGTAGGGATCTAAAGGAGTTCTACAGCTCAGGGTAAGCACGTGGGTTGTCTGTAACCCTTGGCGGAAAGGGCATCAATGCAGGCTCTGGAACACTGTATTACCGGGGACACTTACAGCACTGCCTCTCTGGCCAGAGGTCTTTGCTTTTTCTATCAGGGATTGGCTATCCGAGAATAGAGTGAACAGCACCTCTCACACCCTCTCCTTGGGGTGAGAGCAGGCAGGCTGTAACCCACTTCCCGGAGCCAAAGCTTGAGGAAAGAAACGTAATGTGTGCCTAAATGAGGCAGAGAGTACCCCAGCAGCTCAGGGTAATCAGGGTAATCAGGGTCAAGAACTTCCTCCTCCTGAATAAAACAACATTGTGTCAGCACCGCAGCAGCCAGACTATCCTTTCTCACCTTGCCACTAAGTATAGCAAATACCAAAGGGCGGTCTTTGGATAAGATGGAGTGTGTGAGAAGGAGCCTAAATGGGAAAGGCTGACTACAGGCCCAGATGTTCCTGTTCTTTCCTACTAGGAGGTTAAGTTACTGGGAGGATGGGGGTTGCAGAAATGTGATCCAGTCTCACCCCCTAAAACCACAGGCTTAGAATATGTTGGGGGTTGGGGGCCACTTGACTGGGACAAAGCACTCACCTGCTTTCTCACCCTTTCTCACCTCTGCTGGAAGGCTTGTGCTGGAACAAAGTGAAACCTAACATACTGTAGGCAATGAGATCTACTCACCGCAAGCCCATGCCCAGATGCTTTATCAAGTTGCTTAGGGAGACGTTGTTGGCATTAAAGGGTTTCCTCTTCTCTGCAAACTCATGAGCCAGGCAGATGCGCCAGCCAAAGGGAGGCACCTGGTAGCCCTTAGCTTTACCTTCATAGGATGCCATCAGTTGCCCAGAGTCCTCCGGACTGCTGCCGCCCGGCTCACTTTGGGGTCGATTGTCTTCAGGGCTCTGGAGGTCTGTAACCTGCTCAGCCTCAGTGCTTCCAGCATTTTCAGGGCAATAAACCTGTGGATCCCCTTTGGCACACCTCGTCTGCTCCGAGGCTGGGACTCCAGTTCCCATGTTCCCTGGATCCTGGGTCCGCACGACCTCGATGGTCCCTGGTCCCAAGTCTTTTGGTACAAAATACCTCGCCAGCCAAGTCCAGATGTGGGGAGTTGTGGTAGTTAGGTGTCGTCTCGGAGATCCGGGCGCTGGGGAAAGCCGAGGTGAACTGGTGTCTCTGTGGAGCCTGGGAGCTGTTGTTGCAGCGGTGTTGGCGGCAACAGCAATGAAGCCGCCTCGGGCTCCCCCTCAGTAGTCTTTCTGGGTTCTGGGAGGGAAGGGTCGGGCCTCGTCGTCATTGGGCCGCGGTGATTAGCTTGCCCGACCAAAGAGCTACCAAGTCCGCGGAAAGGGGAGGAGCCCCGGGGGCCAGCCCGCAAGGAACCGCCCCCGGGACCCGCCTGGGAGCTCTCGGCAGCCTCAGCCTGGTCCCCTGGCCGTCGCGCCAGGCCCTTCCCTGGGTGGGACGCCGGGTCCCGCCGGTTGGTGTCTGAAACAGCGCCTGCGCCCAGGTGCCAGCCCGTGGGAAGGTGACCCAAGGCTGCAGGACGACTCGAGCCCCTTCCGGTTGGGCCCGCCGGGCGTTTCCGGCCGGAAGGCGCTCTGTGGGGAAGCGGGGCTGAAGGGAAGTCCCGCCTCTGTCGCGGACGCCGCCACGCACTTGGCCTGGTTCTGGAGGGGCGGGCAGGTGAGGGCCTCGGTGTGCCGAGACCCAGTTTTCGACCGTGCGAGGTGCCCGGGCTAGGGGCACGAGGTGACGGGCAGCGGCGGCCTTGGGCTGGGACGTGGAATCTGGAGGGAGGGCGGCGGAGGCCGGTTTGGAGGTTCGGGGGTGGGTGGTAAGGGAACTAACTCGGCGCTAAGAGGGGCGGGGGTCTGGGGCCCCGAGCGAAGTCCTATCTTTACTGAGTCAGCTGCTACCCATACTTGCCATCCACCTCCCGCATCCCAAATCCAGATGCTTCTCCCAGACTCCGTGGCGGTGACTGCCCGTCTTCTCTGTCCTCGCCCCCAGGCTCGCTGCAGACGCCCCTCCCTGCCATGGTACTGACCTCTGACACCCCCACCCCCGTTTACCTCTAGTTCTCATTCCGGAGCTGCCATGATTGAAGTGGTAGCAGAGCTGAGCCGAGGTCCTGTGTTTCTGGCGGGGGAGGCGCTGGAGTGTGTAGTGACGGTCACCAACCCCCTGCCCCCCACGGCCACTTCTGCATCCAGGTAGGTATGCAGATACTGAAGGAGGTGGCTCTTCTGGGAGAAAACCTGGTATCTATACTGCTAAGCCAGAGCTCAGGTTGTCGTGTAGCTACACCACCACTTTCTTGCTCATTGTGTTCTCTTGTAGGAAAGGGCTGTTTAACAGAAGATGGGATTGACAGGGCCCTCCACACTCCCTTCCTTTCTTCTCCCCCATTCCCGTTTCTACCCATAGCGTACTTCTCTTTGTCTGATGGATTCTCTTTGGGGTTCTAGATTCCCTTACTCCTAGGACAGTCACCTGATGGTGTTGGTCTCCTCAGGGGGATAAGGGAGCTTGGGAGAGTATTTGTGAGGTCAGGATCGCCCCCCTGATGCTTTTCTTTTCCTCCTCCCGTAGTGAGGCTCTGGCCTGGGCCAGTGCCCAAATCCACTGCCAGTTCCATGCCAGTGAGAGTCGAGTAGCACTACCTCCCCCTGACTCCAGTCAGCCAGATGTCCAGCCAGAGAGCCAGACTGTCTTTCTGCCACACCGAGGTTAGAGATGGGCATTTGCCTTTGGAAGGGGGCGGAGTCATTGCCACCTGAGAGTGAATTTGTTAAATTGTTCTAGGGGGTGCTTCTAGTCTTTGTCATATCGGAGATGTGGAGGAAGGTATTTGTTAATGTTGGGGGTATAAGACTGATCCTATCTTACAATTAGAAAAGAGGGGTAGCTTACTTTGGGCTGCCCTTTGTTGGCAGTGCTTGTGGCCCCTATTGCTGCGCTAGCTTCATCCAGTACTGGACAATGGGGTCATTAAATTGCAGGGGTTTTTTTTGTTTTCTTTTGTTTTAATCTCTTTTAGGTGAGAGAGGTCAGTGTATCCTTTCCACTCCACCAAAAATCCTTTTCTGTGATCTGAGGCTAGATCCTGGAGAGTCCAAATCATGTGAGTGACTGCCTCCTCCCCACCCCTGGATTGCCTTCTAAGGCTCCTGGAGGGAGGACTTCTCTGGCTGCCTCTGGCTGCCCTGACTACTACTTCCCAACCAGACTCCTACAGTGAGGTGCTGCCCATAGAGGGACCACCCTCCTTTCGGGGTCAGTCAGTCAAGTATGTCTACAAACTGACCATTGGCTGCCAGCGTGTCAACTCACCCATCACTTTACTCAGGGTTCCTCTGAGGGTTCTTGTGCTGACGGGTAAGTAAGGATTTCTGGACGAAATCCAGGGCTTGGGAAGAGCCTCACCAAAGCAGAAATGATCTAAAGAGGGCTTGTGGGTGTGGGGGGCTGGAGAAAGGCTTCCTGGTCTAAGTAAAGGTGCAGGGGGGTTGGGGAGGGAGGTTCTGGACAATAAGTTAAGATGGGTACCTGGGGCATGGTTCCCATTACCTTCAGCCTTCACAGGTTGGAGTCTAAAACCTAATCTCTACTGTCCATTCCCTCCTAGCAATATTTTCTGCTCATTCTCTCTGTAGGCCTTCAAGATGTCCGGTTTCCCCAGGATGAGGCCATAGCCCCATCTAGCCCATTCCTGGAAGAGGATGAAGGTGGGAAGAAGGATTCATGGATAGCTGAGCTGGCTGGGGAGCGTCTCATGGCTGCCACATCCTGCCGCAGCCTCCGTGAGAATCCTTTCACAATTGGCCCCCTCCACCAATCCTCCCATAGTATTATAGATTTTCCTAATTGCCCATACTTCTAAGGACTCACTGATATCCCACATTATAACAAAAAGCCCCACCTTGGCCAGCCCTTGATAAGCTCCAGTGTGGACTCCACGCTTATAGTGTCCCATTCTCCCCAGATCTATATAATATCAGTGATGGCCGAGGAAAAGTTGGGACATTTGGCATCTTCAAATCTGTATACAGACTCGGCGAGGATGTGGTGGGGACCTTAAACTTAGGGGAAGGAACTGTAGCTTGTTTGCAGGTGAGAAGGAAAGGGGCTTTTGGGGTGCTGGGCTTGGAGGGCTAGGGAGGAAGGAGAAGGGCCTGCATAAAGAGGGGTGGTATATAGAAGTGAAGAGTGTGGTCACCCAGGGTCCTCTTGGTAAAAAAGCTTGAGGTTGGGCTCAAGCCTCTCATCTAGAGTCCGCACTTCCCAGTGCCTGCTAGCACCCACTTCTCTTCTTGCTCCCAGTTTTCAGTAAGCTTACAGACTGAGGAGCGTGTACAGCCCGAGTACCAGAGGCGCCGCAGGACGGGGGGTGTCCCCTCCGTGTCTCATGTGACTCATGCCCGGCACCAGGAGTCCTGCCTGCATACAACCAGAACCAGCTTCTCTCTCCCCATCCCTCTCAGCTCCACCCCAGGCTTCTGCACAGCCATTGGTGAGATCCTGACCATTATCGGATGGGGGAAGAGAGTAAAATGCCCTATTTCTCTAGAGTGTAATGGGTCCTGATTCTTAACAAATTCCTGGCCATACCCATACCCAGCCTTTGACCCTTAACACTTTTTCTGATTTCAGCCTATTTCCTAGATGCACTGACACTTAAACTTTTAAGAGCTTTGTGGGTGTTCTTCCTTCCCCTGCCCACTGTGACCCTGTGGCACATTGATCTCTGATGCTCTAGCATGTTTACGTCAAGCTTCCAAGTCCTGACTGTCCCATGCTGTGGTTATTAGGTGCTTGACCTTGCTGTCCTGATTGTCACATTTCTGGTTAACAGATTTCTTTAGAGAAACCCTTGATCCTAGCCCTGTGGCTTTTCCTCCTCTTCCCGAATACTGCCTTTTTTCTCATTCAGGAACCACATCCTACACTCGTTTTTACTCCTGGCTTCTAATGCCTCTGCCTTTATCTTTTTTTTCCACAGTGTCCCTGAAGTGGCGATTGCATTTTGAATTTGTAACATCACGAGAACCAGGTTTGGTGCTCCTACCTCCTTTGGAACAGCCTGAGCCTGTCACCTGGACAGGGCCTGAGCAGGTGCCCGTGGACACCTTCAGCTGGGACCTCCCCATCAAGGTGCTGCCCACAAGCCCTACCCTGGCCTCATATGCAGCCCCAGGCCCCAGCACCAGCACCATAACCATCTGAAAATGGATCACCGTGACACTATCTTTCTTCAGGATACTGAGAACTCAGCACCTGGACTCTAGTAGGACCCATTTTTCCCACGTGGGGTCCAATGGCACGGACACAAGAGGCAGGCTTTCAGCTGTAGCATTAATTTATTTATTCAGAATAAATTGGCAGCTGCTAGTGGTTTCCCTGGAAGTGGCAGCAGCAGTGGGCAGTCGGCAGAAGGGTGATCAGTTGAGTTTAGCTGGAGTGGGGAGCAGGAGCCCCAGGAGCAGGGGTGTTAGCTGAGCCCCATTCTGGGTCGGGCCCTCCTCCTTTGCAGGGCAGCCGAGGGTCAGATTTTTGCACCAGGGAGAATTGGCAGGTTCCTGCCTCCTGACGTACCTCACAGCCTGCAGGGAAGTCGATGGGATGCTGGGACCTGGGGAACCAAATGATCGGAAAGGATTCAGCACAGTGAAGGGCCACCTTTGTCACTGCCCCACACTTCTCTCTGCCAGCATTCCTCTCATATCTTTCCCATATCTTTAGTGCCCTCTTGGTCCCCCAGCCAAGCTCTCACCTACCATATATGGATTTTTTCGTTTCACAGCAGAAATACTTCCCCTCCAGACCCACCCCTACATCCCTCACTTTGTAGCCTGCAGCCTTATCTCTCAAATTCTTGTTGGTAACTTCAGGTTCAGCCTGCCTCGTACCTCTGTTCTGTTCATTCTCACATCACAGCAATCTGGTTACACCCTGGCCAGCCCTTAGTCACTCATGTCAGAGCCATTCTCTCTGGCTGTCTTTGGTCACTCACGTGTCACAGCAGCCCACACCGACAGGATGCAGACAGGTACAATGGAAACAGTCCTTGCGGAGCCAAGACTCACCCAGGGTAAAATATTTCCCTTCATAGTGGCAGGGGGCTAGGGAAGAACAGGAAATGTTAGTGTGTTTGGGGATTGGTGGTGGCCGACAGAATCGCTTGTGGTCTGGAATGGGAGAAAGTAAGTGCATATTGCCCCCACATTTAGTCTCTCCTGTTTCCAAGCTGGAGGGAGTCTGGGTATTCTGGTAGAGGATCATCTCTAAGCCCCCTCGCCCCAGCTCCCTCTCTCCTTGTCCTTTCCTAATGCCTCCCCCAGCTTTACCTTGAGCTTGAAAGTAGCACTTGCTGTGGACTCCTGGCTGCTGGAGGAGCAGAGAGATCACCAAGCAGATGATCCCCCGGCTTCCCAGGACCCCCTTCGCCTGTCCAGCCCAGAGCATCCTTAGGGTCATTCCTGTAGCACAGCCCTCGCGATCCCTTCTTGGCCTCTCTTCTGGTCTTGTCTCTGGCTTTTCTTTTTCTCCTTCGGTCTTAGTTTCTGTCTTTCTCCCCTGGGCTTCTGTCTCACACCATCTCCGTGCCCTCTGCTCTCACAGGCTTGGGAATGTTTATAAAGTGAGGACCCTGGCCCCCTGCTGAGTAGAGCTGGAAAAGCTGTAATTCTGTTTCCTGAGGTGAGGGCATGAAAACAAGAGGTCCAGCTTTAACAAGCTGTGAGAGCTGATTCATGCCCAAGCACAGCTAGGGGGAGGGAGGTGGCCATGGAAGGGGCACTGGACTGGGCATTTCCCCAGCAAGGAGGAGGGAGGGGGGGAGGGCCCCCAGGTGGTCCCCCCATCTCTTCCCTGACCTGGAGAGAAGGAAGCATTCCACCCTGCCCCCAACACACATACACACTCCAGGGGTGTGTGTGCTGGGATCCTTGCCTGGACCGGAGGGAGGCATTTCCTGGGGATGGCTAATCCTGTGCGCCAGCCAAACCAAGGAGTGCAGTAGGGTGCAACAGCCAGAGGCTCCAGGAGAGCGAACAGGCCCCCGGAGTGCAGAATATTTCTCTCAGACCCTATGGCAGAATCTCCCAGAAGTATCCTAGAGACATGGCTACCCCTCAGAGATGGGGAGGCAGGTGTCTCTTCCACAAGCGTCCTGAGGATGCATTGTTCAGTACCTCCAAACACCCAGTAGATACACGATCTTCCCATAGCTAGGGGTGGTACTTTCAAAGAGGAACGTCTTCAAATACCCAGGCGATATGCGTCACTCATTTCACAGAGGTATGCTGCTTTCCTCTTGTACGTTATGGAATGAGAATTGAGGAGTCCTCTGACATCCTCCTTCAGGTTCGAGAGACTCCCGAGGTGGGTGGTTAAGAGCATAGGTTATAGAATCAGACTAGTTGGATTCAGATTCTGTTTCTACTTAAGACTGTGACCTTGGGCAAACTACTTCACCTCTCTAAAACCTGTTTCCTTATCTTTACATTGGGATAGTAATACTAACTCATAGGGTTGTTAAGAGGCTTTCAATGAGGTAATACATGTAATGGTATTAGTACTGTCCCTGCCACATGGCCCCCAGAAAATAGTAGCTGCTGTGATTGGTGCTAGAGTTCAGAGACAAAATGGGTACAGTCCTTTGTTTAAATCACATTGAGCAGCTCTGCATAGCTGAGGGCTTCGGTTAGGGGCTGCGGTCTCCTACCACAGACGTCTGCCCTTTTCGCAATTGTGTTCCATGTCACCCTTAGCACCTCCAGTTTGAGAAACAGTGTTGCCGATAAACCCACTTTTCCTAGCTCAGTCCCCTCACTTCTGCCCTGGGAAGAGGTGTCCTTTTCTTATCCTTCCAGCTAACTTGGGGGCTCCAGCTTTTCATGTTAGGATTCAGATCTATTGCTGCCCATCCCCACTCATGTGAACTCTCAAGTTCTTCTTTCTGACCACTCTAATGGGGGCCATCTCTTTGCTACTAATGGCCCCTCTCTCTCAGTCTGCCACACTCCAAAGACCCTATCTGGGTTATTCCCCTCCTACGCTAATCACTTTGACATTCTATTTTTCCTTCTGAGTCTCCAGTCCCTTTTACTGCAAGACTCCCATTCCCTGTCACCCAGTAGATCAGATAAGAATACTTCTGACTGACCTTTTTAGAGGGCCACCCTGCCTGACCTCTTCACCATTCAGAAACACAACTTCATCCATCCACCTCAGATTCCCTGTCTGTCCTCTTCCAAGTAGATAGCTTAAGTGGATGGAGATGCCAAGTTGTACCACATGTTCACCCTAGTCAGGTCTGATACCTTTCTATTGCAGAGGAGTAGTGAGAGAAAAAAGAAGACTCAGTGGTTGAAACAGGGTGCTCTGATGTAGGCTGGCGTGTGGGAGGCATGGCCCTGGACTGCTCTCTTGGCTGGAGGAGATGGATGAGAAGGCTTTCTAGCACAAGGGCCCAGAAGTCTTGTCAGTGGTCAATAGCTCTGCCGCTGCCTTTCTGGGGAAGGGGGACAAGCTGACACCCTGGAAGTCTGGACCAGTCTTTTGCTCCTGCAACCTGGAACCAACCCAGTAGGGGGCAGACACGACTGGGAAGCTAGGAAGCTTGAAGGTGGTGATGATGCTGGAAGGCAAAGGGGGCCCAATGGGGATTGGTGTGTGAGGTAATGGGGACAGAAGGGAGAGCCGTCTGTAACGAAGAGAAGGTAGGCTTATGGGCAGGAGTAGGGGCTTCTGGAAAGAAAGGCTGGGGCTGAGCCAGGATCCCTCTCAGAAGTTGTGGGGCTGTGGGTGTCTGGAAGGTGTTGGTTGAACCCACTTGGATTCCAGCTGGTGGGTGTGCTCAAGTGTGCGTTTCTGTAGCTGCGCGGGGCTGGAGGCCACGCTTGTGGTTGCTCTGTGTGTGCGCGCTTGTCTGTTGGGGATGTCAGTGTTTAGGGTCCAATTTTGTGATTCCCGGGGCAGCGGTGGTTGGGGGTGCCAGTTGCAGGGGGCGCGGGGAGCGGCGGGGAGGCGGTGGTTGGCGCGCACTGGCTGCGAGCGCGGGGACAGAAAAAACATCCGCCGGAGGCCCGGCCGGGCGGCGCTCCAGCGGGGCCCGGCAGGTGCGCGCGGAGAGGAAGTGAGCGTATTCCGGCCGCTGGCCCTCCGGTGAGTCACTGCCGACCCCCCGCTGCCTGTCGCCGGATAGGAGGGACCCGCCGCGTCGGGGAGATTTGGGTGGCTGGAGCCCCTGAGGGTGGCTGGGTGGGTGGCGGAGCCCCGAGAGGGTCACTGAAGCGCCTGGGAGTTAAGCGGGGACGGGTCCTGCGGGGTCCAGGTCCCATTTTCACCCCTGGCTTGAAGCCCCTATCAGACACCGAATACAGAGCCTGCGACCGAATGGAGGCTGGCCAGGAACGTCCGCTGGGAGAATCTCTTGGGGGCAGGGAGAAGGCCCCAGAGAGCTGGTGGTGGGGAGGGAAAGGGGCCCAGGGGCAAAACAGCAAGTGGGCGAGGTGGTGTGGCCCAGGGAGGGGCGGATTGCGGGGCTGCGGAGCGAGAGCGAGGTGTACTGGAGTGCTGGAGGAGCGCAGCGCCAGTGTAGGCCTTGGCGAGCCAGAACCTGTAAATTAAGGTGACTTCCACATCAGGTAGGAAGGTGGAAATGGCCAGATCGCAGAGATACGGTCTGTCTAGAGGTCTGTGCACTCTGACAGTGGAGGCTAGGTTTTGGGGGTAGGGGACTTAGGGTTATGTAGGTACCATGTGGCTAGGTCATTAAAAGCTTTGAATGCTGGCGTGAGGAATTGGGATTTGCCCTCGCAGGTAGAATCTATGGCCTTCCGAGCCGGAAGAGTAGTGAGTGACTTAAAGGTGAGGTTATCTGTGTCTAACATTACCACCTGCCATTCGGTCTTTGCCAAAGAATTAGGCATTGATGTGCTAATTTTAGTAGTCATTTAAAATCACATAACTGCATATATCAAGCTATTAAATGTTGACGTTTTAAAAAGAGAAAGAGTTTAAAAGTCCGGATTCAGTGTTTTAACACCCACAGTGAGGCTGTCAAGATTAGTTATATGGCACTGCCATGCTTTTGTGCCTTTTCCCCCCCTCGCTGACTTGCGTGAATCTGTGTTTGTAATGCCTCAGTTCTGTATCAGCACAACAGTGCTCACTTCGGCAGCACATATACTGTATCAGCACAACACCTCTCATTTCCCCCTCCCTCATCTTACGGTCTTTGTTTTTAAGCTTAACTTTTCTCTGTGCAGCCCTATAACCTGTCCTGTGAATCCTGAACCAAGTAAAACATTTGTTGGGGGGGTGGGCATTAGGCTACAGTATACAAAGACAAACAACTCGGTTTTACCATATATATTAGGTCACTTACTGTCTTCTGTGGACATGTGTAACTATGAAGTTTCTATATTTACCCTGTGACTGATAAAAAGAGAAAGGTAAAGGTGTTTTATTCACAGTAGCATTTCTTTAACAGCACTTAGTCTGATTTCTAAAATCAACTCCACAATGGTATTTTGTACTTGTCTCAGAAACTGACACTAATTCTGTCATGATCTTTATAGTTTATTTTATTTCGGGCCAAAGGCAATTCTAAGGAACAGGATCTTTATGATTTATTTTAAAGATCTTTAAATCCTACAGTTGCCTTTGGCCCCAGACAAGAAAATCTGGGTCAGTTAATTAAAAAAAAGAAAATAATTTCCTATTTTGGACCCTGTTGCTTTCTCCTCTGCTGTTTTAGTCCCAGCCCTACCTTATTCCCAGTGGCTTTTGCCTTCATTCCTTCTTTGCTCTGCTGGGCATCTTTAGAGGAAAACTTCACACCAACTTCCCCTACCATAAATTCTATCCCTTCCCTCAACTCTACACTTCTCTTTGCCAACATACACCACTACTTCTTCATTGATTTTTTTTTTTTTTTTTTTAAAGCCTACAGCCCTTTCTGGCTCTTTTCCATTTTTAACACTCGTGTTGAAATCTTCTTTTTTTCCACCTTTCTCTTTGGTAAGACCTTAGATTTTTTTTTTTTTTAAAGGTTGGATTTTATTTATTCTGTATGATCTACTTCTGTCTTCCTTCCTCTCCTCTCACCCTTTTCTGATTCTGGACTGTTGGGAAAGCCTCTTATGCTTGCTTTCACCAAGGCTTCAACCTTCCCCTTAGATTAAGCTAGTCTTCCTCTAAGACGCTTATGTTTCCACTATTTTTCCTACAAGAATAAAAGTTTTCAAATTTATATCTACTACTGTCTCTTCTTCCACTATTTTGCATTCAGAAGCATGACATGGTCAGTTGTAGAGTCCGTTGGATGACTCCACTTAAGCTTGGTGTGCTAGCCACTGAAGAGTGAATTTCACAATTTTGGCGCCAGATTCCTCAGTGTTGACCAAGAAAGGATGTTACCACATGCGTGTGCATGAATTCTCTCATGTACACATAAACACTAAAATGCACAGATAATGTAACAAGTCAGTACATGTATATGAATATATATTCAGTATGTTACATTATAATCAAGCCAAGTACATTTTGGGGGGGAGGATGAAGATGGGTTAAGTTCATAGCTAGGGTAGAAAGTTAAGAGACCTCATCCTTTGGCATTCCCTATTGAGATGAGAAGGTTGAAAGAAGCTGTTCCTATGCAGATGAGGAGATCACATGAAGGAGACTGAGTTTCAGGAGTTGAGAGAGATGATAAATAAGACCGTGGGTGAGCAGCAGGGGAATGGGATGGAGGGGCAAGAGTTCCAAGAACATTCATTTGCTATACTTAGCCTGGTGTTCTCTTTGGCAGAGAATAGAAAAGATCCTCTGGTTCTAGTACCGATTTCAACTGTGGTCAAGTTTCCATTAATAACCTGTACTGAAGTTTTCCCACCTTGTCTCTGAACCATTGGTACCATTCTTAACAAGTTCGTGCAATTTTTTTTCTCCTTACAAATTACCACATTCATGATAGCCTGTACCACCAGTAATTAACCCCTAACTAACCACCATTAATGTTTGACTAAATTCCCTGTCCACTTAAATGTTTTCATTGTTCCTGCCTGCTCTATAGTCTACTTGTGGCAGTAGTGACTTTTAAAATTGTATTGATGACTCTCACTTTTATCTTATTTGTCAATTGCTCTTTTCTTAAAATTCTAGAATCAAAACTAGATACTTAGAAGGCATCTAGTTCTTTGTTAGTTCTGAAAGATGATCAAGTTGGTCTTTGCTTGACTGTCTCTACTGAATGAAACGGGTCACTTCCTTCTGCGGTCAGAGGCTGTCCCTTCTACTGTTATCTGGCTTTAGGTACTAGAGAGTTGTTAAACTGAAATCTGTCATGTTACGGCATCTCATTTCCCCCCTTAATTCTGCTTTTTGAAACAACATGGGGAAAAAATCTACTTGTTTTTCAATATGGCAGCTCTTTAAAGATTTGAAAAGGGTTCATTTTTTGTTAGCTATTTGTCTAAGCTTTTTTCTTTACTCCAGTGCTGTCCAGTAGAACTTTCTGTGGTGATGGAACTGTTTTCTGCCTGTCCTGCCTAATCCTTAGCCACTAGCCACATGTGGTTTTTGAGCACTTGAAATATAGCTAGTGTGACTGAGAAATGGAATTTTAAATTTTAGTTAATTTAAATTTAAATAGCCCCTTGAGGTGAATAACTTATGTTGGTACAGCTCTAAACTCTGGGAGTTAGTTTATTGTCATATGGCTTTCTTTTGGTTGCTCCGGAAATCTTACAGTCACTTCAAACATGGTAAAAATGTATGTAACTGGGCTCTTGATCTGCCTAAAGGCCAATCTTACATGTTGTCACAACTGAGAAAAAATGCAGACCCAATCCCCAAAGTAAAGTCAGATTTTACTGAAGGTTCCTTAGAAGGGGTAGAAGATAAAGGCTATATCTCATCTCTCGTACCCCAGAAACAATGCTTAAAAAAAAAAAAATCCTCATTTAATTTCTCTTTCCCAAAGAAAAAGAGCCCTTAAAGTCCCTCTCCCTCAAGTTGCTACCAGATCTCTCCCTCATCTTTTCTCTTCTCTCCCCAAAACATCTTTTGTCCTTCTCTTTGAGTCTTTTTTTTTTTTTTTTTTTTTTTTTTGAGCACGACCATCTTCTCCTTTGAGAAGAAATCTTAGGGGTGCCTGGGTGGCTCAGTCACGTGTCTGCCTTCAGCTCAGGTCATGATCCCAGGGACCTGGGCTTGAGGCCCACATTGTGGGGGCTCCATGCTCAGCAGGGAGCCTGCTTCTTCCCTCCCTGCCACTCCCCTGCTTGTGCTTGTTCTCTCTTAAATAAATAAGTAAATAAATAAATAAAATCTTAAAAGAACAAAAAAAAAGAATTCTTAGGTGTGCTCCTCTTTCTCCAACTTCCCTTCCCTTTCATTATTTATTTTATTTTTATTATTATTATTTTTTAAGATTTTATTTATTTATTTGACAGACAAAGATCACAAGTAGGCAGAGAGGCAAGCAGAAAGAGGGGGCGAAGCAGGCTTCCTGCTGAGCAGAGAGCCCAATAAGGGGCTTGATCCCAGGATCATGACCTGAGCTGAAGGCAGAGGCTTTAACCACTGAGCCACCCAGGTACCCTATTTTATTTTTTTTAAGATTTTAAAAAATACATATTTATTTGACATAGAGCAAGCAAGAGAGAGACAGAGAGCAAGCACAAGCAGGGGTAATGGCAGATAGGGGAGAAGCAAGCTCCCTGCTGAGAAGGGAGCCCAATGTGGGGCTCAATCCCCAGATTGAGATCATGACCTGGGATCATGACCTGAGCTGAAGAAGGCAGCTGCTTAACTGACTGAGCCAGTCACCCCCTCCCACCCCCACCCTGCCTTCATTATGTCTGCTTGATAAAATCAAAGAACTTTTTTTTTTTTTTAAAGATTTTATTTATTTATTTGACAGACAGATTACAAGTAGGCAGAGAGACAGACAGAGAGAGGGGGAAGCAGGCTCCCCGCCGATCAGAGAGCCCGACGCGGGGCTCGATCCCAGGACCCCGAGATCATGACCCGAGCCGAAGGCAAAGGCTTAACCCTCTGAGCCACCCAGGCACCCCAAATCAAAGAACTTTTAAAGGATCATCTTTCTTGGGGTGAAGGTGGGGGAGGAAATTAGGGCTAGAAGATCATAAAAAAAATATTTTTTCCTTTCTCGCATAATTCCCAATCTCCTCCTAGGAGTCTTCTCATTTTCTTACCATTGTTTAAGAGTCTTTATTTAGCTTTCTTTTACAAAGGAATCTCTATTGTCTTTTTTCACTCCGGATCTGTGCTTGATGTATCCTAAAGCTCCTTCTTTACAGTTCCTTTATCCATTTTCCTTTCCTTTTCTTTTTTTGCTTATGTTATTTTTAATAGGTTTCTCTTTACCAATCCTCTACATGTGGAGAGAGGCTGCGTCCATTGAGGGAGTGGTGTTCATTGTTCGCTGCTGTCACCCGGTGCCTTGTCCTCTCTTCATTTCCTTCTTGGCTCACCATCTTTGTCCATACCTACCTCCCATCATTGTCTGTTCTAATTTTTGTTCATTTGTTTTTGTTTTTAAGTAGGCTCCATGCCCATTGTGGGGCTTGAACTCAGGACCCTGAGATCAAGAGTCACATGCTCTGCTGATTGAGCCAACCACGTGCCCGTGTTGTCTGTTGTTCTAGTCTCCTTCTTATCCATATCTTTAATAACATTCACTGTTTTTTTTTTAAAGTGATTTTTGGGGTCTCATTTTTTTCCAGGGGTTTCACATAATTTTCTGTACTATGACCAAAATTGTGTATGTAGCATTGATTTCTGTGGATTGGGAATGGTGGTGCTGAGGAGCAGAATATCCTGCACCACGGCACTGGGGTTTGGGCTGGATAAGACTATTGTTTGGCGCCAGTCCTATGACCTGTGAGATGTTTAGGAGCATCCCTGACCTCCACTGTGATAGCCAAAAATGTCTTCAGGCATTGCCAAAATGTCCCCCTGGAAGGCAAAATCAGTAAGCCGCTCCCCATGTTTAGAACTACTGTACTAGAATATGGGCTTTCTGAAATTGATAGGTGGCTATACTTTTTCTCTCCGACTGCTGATTTGTTTGCTTAGCCTGAATTTTCAAAAGTGTGGTCTTTGTCTTACTTGGTAGGAGGTGGCTTCTTAAAATTGCAGGTTTCTGAGCTCATCAGAAACATTGAAACATTGAATCAGAAACATTGGAAATGGGGCGCCTGGGTGGCTCAGTTGGTTAAGCGACTGCCTTCGGCTCGGGTCATGGTCCTGGAGTCCGGGATCGAGTCCCACATCGGGCTCCCAGCTCCACGGGGAGTCTGCTTCTCCCTCTGACCTTCTCCTCGCTCATGCTCTCTCTCACTGTCTCTCTCTCTCTCTCTCTCTCAAATAAATAAATAAAATATTTAAAAAAAAAAAAGAAACATTGGAAATGAAATTTGGAAATCTGATTTTTATAAGACACTACACCCTCTTCTCCCCTAACCAGGTAATTCTTATGCCCCAGGCTTGACCTTCCTGTGGCATAACTGCTGCATTACCCACATTTTTTTCCTGCAGATCTTGCTGGTGCTCCAGCTTTGCTTCCGCTCTTGGCCCCAAGATGCCAACACAAATAAGGAGGCCTCAGGTTACCAGGACAACTGGAGCACAGGAAACTGTAAAGGTTCTACGCTCCTACAGGCATCATGGACTGTGGCTGCACTGGCTTGATTTCTCCTTAGGGGCTCAGTCTTACTTTCTACTTCCCATCCCCAAATTCCCCAGACTGGCAGATGCCCAGGCCCAAGCGACAGACCCTGATTTTACAGATCTGGTGGTGGAATACGCAACGGGTGGCACGGAGAATGGTGAATGAACCTTTCTTACTAACACTGATGATATTCCGTGTTACCTTGGTGATAATTGAATTTTATATGGTGGGAATTATATTCCCTTGCGAGTTGATGACATTACAGGTTTTGGAGTCAGAATGCTTAATTTATTTTTATTATTTGTAGTTGCCTCAGTGGACCTTGAGTCTTAGATCTTTTTGGATTCCTGGAGAGATGTTTTCACAATTAGCTTTGGGTCAAAAGACTTAGCAATCTACTTCTGATAAACTGGGAGCAGCTAATGTTAAGCAAGAAAAGAATAGTTACCAGATAATGAGTTTGAATTCTATTTACATTTCACCATAAAGCTAGTCATTTGTTTTAAGGAAGATCATCTGGTTTGATTAAGTCTTTAAAGCCCTGAATAAATGAATATCTGCTTGCACACCTAAGCACTTAGATGCTTAGAAAATGTTGAATCGATCTAGAGCTAGAGCAGGCCACCTCCATGGAGCTTCTTGGAGGGTTGGAGCAAAAGAGAATAAAAGGTGATAAGGCAGCCTTTATAGCTCTTTTCGAAAAGCTGAAGGATTCTCCTATGGAGGAGGGGCTAGATTTACTTGCTTTAGGTCCAGAAATTAGAATAAGCACCTTTATTTCAGATGACAGTGATAGAGTGACAGACTTCCACTATTAGTTGGTGAACCTCGAATTGGAATGAACTGATTGTTAGGCAGTGAACTATTTGTGACTGTATTGTTTATATGGAGGTTAGATTACTGCTTGCACAAGATTTTGGGTGAGAGTTGGGACATTAAATTGAGTTTGGCCTGGAAGGAAAAGCAGGCAAATTTATTGGAGGGCAATTTACCCTTTCTGTTATATGATTCTGTGGCAACTCTTAAAGTCATTACTGTTTTCCTAAGCACCTCTGCCAAGTTTACCCCCTTGAGTCATTGAATATTAGAGTTGGTAGTAGAATCTTTAGAAATTTCTCAAATGTTGTTCCCTAGTCCTCTGGAGATCACTCAAGAATGCCTCAGAGGTGGCTGAGAGAAATGAATTGAAGGCTAGCTAAGGCTCTGATCTCTTTACCTATGCTCAGCCAGAACAATCTTGCCTTGTTTTTTCCCCCAGAAAAAAAGGGTCCCATTGGGGGGAAAACTTGCAAAAGCCTAATATTCTAAGTTCTTCATTTTACTGACAAAGAAACTGTGATATGGAGCAGGGAAGGGTCTCACCAGAAGTCACACAGCTTATAAATTTCAGAGTTGGAATTCAAATTGAACCCTTCTAATCTTAATCTTCCAGTCTACTAGCCCAACTTCTTATAATTCAGTACAAGTTTCTCTTCATTTCTCTGGCCCCACTGTAATCCAGAATTTTATTTCTTCAGAACTGTCTTCTTTTAGCCCCTGAATTAGTCTCCCTGCTCTCCAATCTCTTCTTCTTCTAGTCTATGTTATATACATGGTTGCCATGTTATTCTTCTTTTTTTTTTTTTTTTTTATTTGACAGAGAGATCACAAGCAGGCAGAGAGGCAGGCAGAGAGAGAGGAGGAAGCAGGCTCCCCGAGAGAGCAGAGAGCCCGATGCGGGGCTCGATCCCAGGACTCCGAGATCATGACCTGAGCCGAAGGCAGCGGCTTAACCCACTGAGCCACCCAGGCGCCCCATCCATGTTATTCTTCTTGAAACATTGTCTTTATCATGGGATTTCACTGCTTAAGAACCTTCTCTAGGGACACCTGGGTGGAGGAGTCTGTTAAGCATCTGCCTTCAGCTCCAGTCATGATCCCAGGATCCTGGGATCAAGTCCTGCATCAGGCTTCCTGCTCATCTGGGAGGGAACCTGTTTCTCCCTCTGGCTGCTGCTCCCTCTGCTTGTGCACTCTCTCTTTCTCTCTGACAAAAAAGGAGGGAGATTGAAGAACAGTGGGAGACAGTGGAGGAAGGGGGGGGCACTTAAAATAATTATTTCTCCGCTGAGGAGAGCCTCACAGGGTGGAAGGGAAACCTGAGGAAGCAGGCTTGGAGCTGACAGAGAAGGAACTGCTTAACTGTCTTGCCGGATCCACTGCCACCCATTTCTTTGCTTCTTGCATCACTCTGCTAAAGAAGTGAAGTCCCAAGAGATCGTTTGATTGGCTAAGCTTAAACCAAGGGCCATCTATGGCTTTATCAGGGTATAGAGAGAAAGGGTCTAGGAGAAGGAGCCCCCACCCGCACCCCAAGAAAGTCCTTGGTTTTGGTGAAGGGAGGGAAAACTTTTGGTTTTCCTCTCCCAACAAAGATGTACAGAGAACAGGAGAATTAATTGCCTGAAATGACGGCAGAGTAGTCTTAGGAAGGGGGCACGGATGGTGGGAACTAGAAAGGACAAATGTCCACTGAATTCATCACCCCTCCTCTCAATTCTTACCTACACTTCCATCCTAGAAGTCTTTACTTTATCTTTCTTTACTTTTGGCTTAACCCAAGTCCTCAGGTTTAGTTTTAGCATTTACTTTGGAGACTAAGGTGCAGTGAGTTATGGGGATGAGGGAGAGAAGTGCAAGACAGCAGGTAGAAAGGGCAGTTGATGGGTTTTACTTTGTGTTCTGCCCTTCCTGTGTTTACATGAAAGCCTTTCCAGCGTCCGGCCATTTAAAAAATGATCATAATAAACATTTGTAAGTCAAGTTACAAATAAAGACTATCTGTCTGGCTGCTTCTCTGATGGTGGAGCCATTCTTCCCCTGTGCCATAAAGAGGGTAGCCAGGGAGGTATTTCTGCTCATCTCGTGTGTGTGTGTGTGTGTGTGTGTGTGTGTGTGTGTGTGTGTGTTCCTGCTAACACATCAGATGATTCTCCATGTTCTTTGGAAGGTCCAGACCCCAGTCAGAGCATATATTAGAAATGTTTTGTTTTCCTACACTGGGAATTCTTTACTTTTGAAGCATTAACTTCCTGATTTAAAAAAAAAATAGTTTTCTTTAACTGTTACCATTGCTTAGACCTGATTTTTAAAAAATTGACTTGGGTTAGGGGCCCCTGGGTAGCTCAGTTGTTTACGTGTCTGACTCTTGGTTTTAGCTCAGGTCATGATCTTGAAGAAGTGGAATCGAGCCCCATGTTGGGCTCTGCATTCAGTGAGTCTGCTTCAGATTCTCTCCCCTTCCCTCATGCTCACTCTCAATCTCTCTCAAATAAGTAAATAAATAAATAAAATCCTTTTAAAAGATTGACTTGGTTGGGTTAATCACGAGAGGGTGTGCAAATTCACACTCTAACTTCTATGACTTGGGAAGCAAATTCCCTAATTCCTTCCATTTCCACTGGACAGAAAATCCATTCCTTTGTATGTTGCAGCAGGCTGATGGATCAAGGATAATTCTATACTACCCATGGGCTGCTTAACTTCTATAATGATTTGCTGGCCAGCCACTATAGGTAACAAAAAAGACTTATACAACTCCTCAACTGTTGCAAAATAATTATTTTTTCAACTTTATGGAAATATACAAACAAGATGATGTATGTGTTTTAAGTGTAAACGTAGTGAGTTTTGATGATGTTTGCACCTATATAGCAATAATCGCGCCTCGGATAAACCTCATTGGCTACGATACTGCCACTGCGCAAAGCTGTTTGCACCTATATAATCATCTTCCCAGGTTGTAGAAATTTCTGTTATGCCCCTACAAACACAAATTCTCTTGTTATTCTTTCTAGTTTCCCATCCCCCCACCCCAGATATTTGCTGATGAGTACCATCTATTGTAGAGCTTCATATAAATGGAATCATACAGTGTGTATACTGTTCTTGGCTTCTCTAAGTCAGCATTATGTTTTTCATATTCATTCATGTTTTTGTGTATATAAGTAGTCCATCCCTTTTTATTGCTAAGCTGTATTTCATTGTTGGATACACCACGATTACTTCCCCAAAGATTATGGTACTGAATTTATCCAGTCATCTGCTGATGGACAGTTAGGTGGTTTTCCACTTTTTGGAAGCTGCTTGAACATTCATGTACTAGTGTTTTTGTAGATATATGTTTACATTGTTCTTGGATAAATACTTAGGAGTGAAATCTTAGATCTTGTGGTAAGTGAATGTTTATCCTAATGTAGGAGAAAAGTGCCAAACTGTTTTCCAAAATGCCTGTACACTTTACAATTCTCAGCATTGTTTGAGAGTTCTGGTCACTCTGCATTCCCATCAGCACTCAGTATTGTCAGTTTTTATTTTTTTATTTATTTTTTTTAAAGATTTTATTTATTTATTTGAGAGAGACAGTGAGAGAGAGCATGAGCGAGGAGAAGGTCAGAGGGAGAAGCAGACTCCCCATGGAGCTGGGAGCCCGATGTGGGACTCGATCCCGGTACCCCGGGATCATGACCTGAGCTGAAGGCAGTCGTCCAACCAACTGAGCCACCCAGGCGTCCCTAGTATTGTCAGTTTTTAAAATCATTCTAGTAGGTGTGTAGTGATATCTCATTGTGGCTTTAATTTGCATTTCCCCAGGTGATTAATGGTACTGAGCATCTTTTCATGTGCTTATTTTTCACCAATATCTCTTATTGGGTGAATGAAGAATTATACCTATCACAGAGCTGGGCCACAATTGCAGACTAAGCAGCAAAGACAAAAGAATGTTGCACTGGAGATCTGGGAACCCAGAGGACCACTTGCTCAAGGAGTCCAACTTCTTGCTGCACAAAGTCCCCTTCCCCTCATACAACCAGATCCATTCCAGACAGAAAAGCAGGGGAGAGGTGGCTCTCTAAGAGACTGAGCAACTTTAATTCAAGAGAGTCTGAGCAGTACTTACAGACTTTAAATGATCAGATCTGACCTTGTTAAACTGGTTGGGAACTTCCAAAGGATGTGGTATCGGCAACTGTGATGATGTACAAGACCTTCATGTGAGTAAAGGGTATCAGCTCATCCACCAGCTTTGATAAGGTAAGGCAGGACTGAATGTAGAATGATGCAGGCCTGTGCACCTGTGGCCAAGAGGGGCTGATTAGACCCATCTAGGTAGGCTAGGATAGATGCCAGAGGTGTCAGCTTGAGTTTCTCTATCTCCCTCTCCCCTACTCACTCAAGTGTACTCTCTCTCTCTAAAATGAATGTTTAAAGAAGTAGCTATGTTTATATGGTGACATTAATGATTTTGAGGTGATCATGTGGGAAGTAAGGGAACAGATCACAGAGCACCTTGAAATCCACAATAAGTTGTTTGTAGTTCATCCTATAAAGGGGAGGCCAGTCTAGGGTTGTACACAGAAGAGTGAGTTGGCCAGTGCTGCATTTTGGCTGTTTTATAGACAGACTGGAGAGGATCAACACTAGACTCTAGGAGACAAGTTAGAGGGCAGTTACATTGGTTCGGGTAGAAGATGGTGGTGGTTTTCCCTGTGTAGGGTAGAGCAGTGGAGAAGTGGATGGTTTGAGAGAATATTTTGGAGGTCTATCCAGCGAGACTTAGATGTGGACAGTGAGGGAGATGAGAATTCAAGGATGACTTTGAGGTTTGGCTTGAGCATGTAGGTGGATGATGGTGCAGTTACCAGTAAGAGAAATTCAGGGTGTTAAGATATTTTGGGGGAAAATCATGTGTCTGATTTTGGACATTGGGTTTGAAGTGCTTGCAAGTCCATCAAGTGAAGAGATCCAGTAGACAATTAGATATATTAATATAGAGCTGACCAAATCCATGCTTGGCACGTGGAAATAGTTATTGGAGTTATGCATGGGTGTGGATAGAATTATTGAGAGTTGAGTGGAGAAAAAAGAAAATTTAGAATAAAGCCTCCAGGAATACCAATGAACCCGAGGGACAGGTAGTGAAGGAAAAGCCAGTAAGAAACTGAGAGAGAGCTGCCAGGTTGTTGAAAGAAACCTATGGTATGGTGGTGTCACAGAAGTTGTCCCATTATAGTCTATTGTAGAGAAATGTCAGAGTGTTTGGCTGGACTCCTGGTGCTGCTGAAGTTACCTGTAATATCTGATAGGGTGGGTGGGCTACAGAGGATCAGAGGAGTAGACCCAGAATTCACCGTCACGTTAAGTGTCTCCCTAATAACATGGTGGCCTTCTGCCTGTCAAATCTGAAGAAACCTAGATTCCAGGAGGTAGCAGGGGGTCAGAGGAAGGAGAAGGCTCCCACACAGCTGTATTACTTTCAAAGCTCCACCTTTAACCTGGTCAGGTTCAGCAGGATCCAGGGGAATCCCTGTCTATTGTCCTGAACCATCCCACAAATTTTGTTACAACTTTACCACTTTCCCAAAGCTGATCCTCACCTTCTTTTCCGTCTTTGCCATTCTGATTCTGGTGCCTAATTCATTTCCCATGGTTCTTGGTCTTTGTTTTGGTTACTTTCTGAGTAGTAACTTCCATATATACACACTTATTTTTTTAAATGATTTTTATTTATTTATTAGAGAGTGAGAGAGTTAAGTGAGGGAGCATGAGCATGAGCGGGGGTGGGTAAGGAGAGGGAGAAGCAGACTCCCTGCTGAGCGGGAAGCCTGATGGGTTGATCCAGCACTCTGGGATTGTGACCTTAGCTGAAGGCAGCCGCTTCACTGCCAGGCACCCCACCATATATACATACTTCTAATAACCCCTCTGCATGGCTGGCAAGCCCCAGACGCTGCCTCTTTACCCACCGCCCCAATAAGCACTCACCACAGAGTACGGCCCAGGACTGTAGATACCCAGAGGTGTTAGTGGCTTGGACCCTTAGAAGTGTTGTTTTCTTCAACCATCTCCTTTTCTCCTATTTTGCTTGTCTGAAGCTTATTTATTAGATAGATCTTAAAGGCTGGTTCACCCTTCAGTGAGTCTTGGCTTTTATTGCTATTCTGAGCTACTATCTGGGCCTAGTCTTGCTTATGGCCATAAGGGTTTTGATGACCTTTCCTATGGAGTAATATTCTGTGGAGCTTTTTACCATGTGCTTGCTTTCCTGCTGGGATTAGGCAAAAATTAATAAAAAGTTCAATCTTCCTGTTCCAAAAGTCTTTTACACTCTTTGTTCTGTATATTGGGTCAGGAATACCTATAGCCCTTATTTCAGGACCTATGAGTAATATACCATAGGTCTAAATAATACATTTGCATGCTCCCTGTAGCCTGCAGTTTTTTTTTTAATTTTTTAAAAAGATTTATTTATTTATTTATTTGACAGACAGATCACAAGTAGGCAGAGAGGCAGGCAGAGAGAGAGAGGAGGAAGCAGGCTCCCTGCTGAGCAGAGAGCCCTATGTGGGGCTCGATCCCAGGACCCTGGGATCATGACCCGAGCCGAAGGCAGAGGCTTCAACCCACTGAGCCACCCAGGCGCCCCAAGCCTGCAGTTTTATACAGGAGAAACTTAAGTGCAGAAATCTGATTGGAGGGGCACCTGGGTGGTTCAGTCGTTAAGCATCTGCCTTTCAGCTCAGGTCATCATCCCACTGGGCTCCCTGCTCAGCCGGAAGCTGCTTCTCCCACTGCCTGCCACTCCCTCTGCTTGTGCACTCTCTCTCCCTGTCTCTCTCTCTCTGTGTTAAATAAATAAATAAAATCTTAAAAAAAAAAAAGAAATCTGATCGGAGGGGGAGGGAGGCAGTTAGAAAGTCTGTCTTGGGGGCGCCTGGGTGACTCAGTGGGTTAAGCCGCTGCCTTCGGCTCAGGTCATGATCCCAGGTCCTGGGTTCGAGCCCCACATCGGGCTTTCTGCTCAGCAGGGAGCCTGCTTCCTCCTCTCTCTCTGCCTGCCTCTCTGCTTACTTGTGATTTCTCTCTGTCAAATAAATAAATAAAATCTTTAAAAAAAAAAAAAAAGTCTGTCTTGAAGCTGAGTCCACAAGAGTAATGTGATTGGCTGACTAGGACTGACTACCAGCAAAATAATAAAACAAAGATGTGATTAATAAAAATATGTGCTTTCTTCATTTAAGTGAGTTTTATAAATGTAGAATCTAGAGTCTTAAAAAAAATCTTCTATTGGTCAATGAACTAATTTTCTTAGTTTATTCCTTCCCCCAAACAAGGTATACCATTGCCTGAGAATTTCACACATGTGCTTTGCTGACTTTTCTTCTATTTATGTATTTTTATTTGGTTTACTTTATAAAGAGGGGAAGGAATTTATTGCCTTTGATGCCAACAACTCATCCTCAGATCCTCCAAGCAATCTTTTCCTTGGTGAGTTGCATAAAATTCTCATCATTACTGTTGCACAATACTGGAATACCTTTTACATGTAGCAGTAACAGCACACATGCCCACACCCAGTGAAACAAGGTCATGTTCCATCAGAAATTATCTACGTTGAGGTGACAGGTGATGATGCCATGACTGCAGGTGAACTCACCAAGGAAATGAGCATGGAAAAAAGAATGCAGAAAGCTGAGGACCAGGGTAAGGGGGGAGGGGGTTGGGGGAAGCTCACAGTGCAGAGGACGAGGACCTTTGCTCCAGTAAGAGATTAGTGGATACTGAGATGGGAGGGTAACTAGGCGAATGAGCTGTGTTGGAAGTCTGGAGGGTTTCAAGAACTAGGTGGTGGTTAACAATGGCAAATGCGATTGAAATGTAAACAGAGGAACTTACTGTCATGTGTAAACCAGGAACATCTCTGTGTTCTTTCTCATCTAAATCATTTATAAAAATTTTACGCTAGATTATTCAACAAGTATTTATTGAGCTGTACACTAAATAAAAATTTTACACTAGATTATTCAATAAGTTTTTATTGAGCTGCACACTAACTGTGTTGCAGTTATATGAAAGAAGCATCAAATGTTTTAAATAAATATACTGGTAATTTATATATAAAAACTCCCATCAGTTTTATCTGGTATATTTGTTAAATGGAAACTACAGACCTATTTCAGTGAGATTAAAAAAAAAAATCTTTCGGGGGCACCTGAGTGGCTCAGTTAAGTGTCTGACTCTTGATTTCCGCTGAGGTCATGATCTCAGGGTCATGCAATTGAGCCACACATTGCCCATGCTGGGCATGGAGTTTGCTTACAATTTTCTCTCTCCCTCTGCCCCGACATTCTCTCTCCCTAAAAAAAAAAAAAAAAAGTACTTTTCTTAAAATCTTTTGGTATCCTTTATCTCTGATGCCTTTTTAAAGAATCTCATAATTTTTTCTTATTATAAGAGTAATACATATCGTTGAAAATGGAGTTACATAAGGGCACCTGAGTGGCTCAGTCAGTAGAGCATGTGACTTTTAATCTTAGGGTAATGAGTTCAAGCCCCACATTGACTGTGGAGCCTACTTAAAAAAAAAGAAAAAAAAAGAAGGGGCACCTGGGTGGCTGAGTCAGTTGGCATTGGAGTCTTGGTTTCAGCTTGGGTCATGATCTTGTGGTTGTGGGATTGAGCCCCAGGTTGGGCTCTGCACTCAGCACGGATACTGCTTTAGATTCTTTCTGCCTCTCCCTCTCCCTCCCACTCACTCACTCACTCTCAAATAAATAAATAAACAAATCTTTTAAAATAAAATAAAATAAAATAAGAATGAAAAATTATCCTCATTATTGAAGTTGTACCAGATTGTTCTCCCACTGGCTATGTATGAGAGTACCATTTTCCTGCACACTTGCTAAAATTAGGTATTATTACTAGAAATCTTTTCTATAGGTAAAAATAAAGTAGTCCTTCATTGTTATTTCAATTTTTTAGCCACTATAATATATATATATATATATATATATATATATATATATATATATATATAAAATATCATGGATATACTAGTGGCAAATACTTATTCTTTGAAGATAAATTTTACTTAAAAAGCTAAAAATTCTGAATTGATTTAATGAAGTGAAAAAACAGTCTGTGTAATATTGTTTTTGATTGACTGTGGATGTGACTCTGAAGCGGTCATATCCTAGTTGTGTCACTTAATGGGTAGCCTTGGGCAATTGGTTAACATCTCTAACAATCTCAAGCCTCACTATAATAGTACCTGTATTAGAGGATTGTTAGGCAGATTAAATGAGGTACTAGATGTGAAGTTCATGGCCCAGTAGTTGGCATATGGCACAAAATAAGTATTAGCAATAATTATTGGTGAGACTGATTTTCTTGTGTGACTCTTAAGCTGCAAGGAGCATCAAAAGTGGAGTCGCAGGAACATTTTTTATTTTATTTTAAAAAATATTTTGGGGGTGCCTGGGTGGCTCAGTCGTTAAGCATCTGTCTTTGGCTCAGGTCATGATCCCAGGGTCCTAGCACTGAGCCCTGCATTGGGCTCCCTGCTAGGCAGGAGGCCTGCTTCTCCCTTTCCCTCTGCCCCTGCTTGTGTTCCCTCTCTTGCTGTCTGTCTCACTCTCTGTCAAATAAATAAATAAAATCTTAAAAATAAAATAAAATATTTTATTTTTATTTTAGAAAGAGAAAGAGCATGCAAACGGGAGGAGCAGAAGGAGAGGGGGAGGGGGATAATCTCCAGCAGACTCCACGCCAAAAGCAGAGCCCAGTGCAAGGCTTGATCCCTGGACCCTGAGATCGTGACCTGAGTCCAAAGCAAGAGTCAGCTGCTCAACTGACTGAGCCCCCCAGACCGCCCCTCAGGAACAGTTTTTAAAGACATCCTCTTAGGAGAAATCATCTAGACTCTGAAGGATAGTGTTCTTCCTGTCAACAAATACCGTAAGTGCTAAGGGGATCCAAAGATGAATAAAACATGTCTTCTGTTTTCGAGTAGCTTACTGCCTAGCAGGAGCAATGAAATATACCCATACTGTTCTATGAGGCCAGACGCGAAAGCCTCCATGAAAGAGAGGCAGATAAAACACTGTGAAGGTTCAAGTAAGACAGTTCTCGACAGAAGGCAGCACTTGAACCAGATCTTGAAGTATTAAACTTGAATATGCAAAATATGTAATGGGAGTCGTGAGGGTACTCTTGGCAGAAGGAATCACCTGAGGAAGAAGGCAAGTAAAGCTGGAGATGGTGATGCAGGCATTACCGACCTCTGGCGCTAGCTAAAATCATGGAAGTGGGTCAGTATGTAATTGCATAGTCACAGACTTGGACGTGCAGAGATCTTAACTTTTGTTTTCAGAGCTGATGTCCCCCCCCACCCCCGCACACTAATAGAGGAAAACTTAGTATTGTATCTTTCTGGTATATTTGGTTCAATTCAGTGGTGTGTGTGCACGCGCGTGCGTGCACGCCTGTGCATGTGGAAACTAAGATTCATGATTTACAACTCCCAGTCCAATTCAAAGCTCCATCTCTGGGCTTTATGCCTGTTCCCTGCCTATTTGGTTCTCTCTGTCAGAACCTGTACATAGCCAGGTCCTTATAGGGGAGGCTTATACCCTTGTTATTGGTCTCATCTAGTTGTTTCCTCTCTGCAGTAGCTTGTCATGCCTTCCCCTCCCCCATGGTCGGTTCTAAGAAGATGATGGCCAGTGGTGGTATTTTTTTTTTTAAGATTTTTTTTTTAAATTTATTTGACAGATAGATCACAAGTAGGCAGAGAGGCAGGCAGAGAGAGACAGGAGGAGGCAGGCTCCCTGCTGAGCAGAGAGCCCGACGCGGGACTTGATCCCAGGACCCTGAGATCATGACCTGAGCCGAAGGCAGAGGCTCTAACCACTGAGCCGCCCAGGCGCCCCCCCAGTGGTGGTTTTGATGGATGGTGGTTTTGTTGTATGGTGCTTTAGCTTTTTCCATATATGGCTAACCATTTGGAAACACATCCACTGTAACCCTTACACCAGCAGGTGACCCCTGCACATCCTCTTGCTCTTTCACAGATCCTTTGTTGGCACACCAGCTCCGTCTGGGCCCATGCGAGCTTCAGAGTCCTTTTTCTCTACTCCTGGGCCCTCAGGTGATGCAGCCTCCAACCCCCAGCATCCCCATAGAAACATGTAATGCGCCATCCCTGAGAAGCTGGCCACTGGAGCTATGGACAAGGCAGGTTGCACGGACTCATCACTGGACGACCCAATGGGCAGACTAAGTGTGTGTGCCTCGGGTACCAGCCAAGCAGGGCTACCAGATAGATTTAGAGGAAAAGATCTGATGTATTTTTTAAAAAAAGATTTTATTTATTTATTTGACAGACAGAGATCACAAGTAGGCAGAGAGACAGGCAGAGAGAGAGGAAGGGAAGCAGGCTCCCGGCCAAGCAGAGAGCCCGATGCGGGGCAATCCCAGGATCCTGGGATCATGACCTGAGCTGAAGGCAGAGGCTTTAACCCACTGAGCCACCCAGGCACCCCGATCTGATGTATTTTTTAAAATGTGAAAGTAATTACTTTGTTAAAAATCAATTTGTTATACTTCTTTACACTTAAGGATTGATTTTATTTATTTTGGTGGGGGCGTGGTGGGGGGGTGGAGTGCCATAATCTTTCAGTGTTTTGGGTTTCTAAAGGCCTTAATCTGGTCCTATGCAGATCCATTCTTTGACTCATCCCAGATTTTAAGGAGGGATTCAATTATGTCCTGGTCCTTTTAGCAGCCCTTTCCCCATATTACCCTGAGGATGGGGAAGTAGGAAACCCATAATGCTCCCATCTCTCTCTCTTCCCCAAACGTTTTTTTCTCTCCTGTGTTCTTTTGGGAAAAGAGGGAAATCAGTTCTTTCTCTGTGCTTCTCTGCATAACTCATCTGGACTCACACCAATAGCAGTTAATTTTGAATTTAGCAGATTTTGGAATCAGGGTCTTTGCTCTCCATACCAGTAAATTCGTTTTTTACTTAGTTGCCACATTTAGGTTCCAGCCGGGGAAAACAGAAGTCACTCTAAGTGTTTATTTTTTAATTAATTTTTTTTTTTAAGATTTTATTTATTTATTTGACAGACAGAGATCACAAGTAGGCAGAGAGGCAGGCAGAGAGAGAGGAGGAAACAGGCTCCCTGCTGAGCAGAGAGCCCGATGCGGGGCTCCATCCCAGGACCCTGAAATCATGACCTGAGCCGAAGGCAGAGGCTTTAACCCACTGAGCCACCCAGGGGCCCCACTCTAAGTGTTTAAACCAGAGAGAATTTCATCCAGAGAATTAGCTATAAAAGTTAAAGAAGAGTTGAGAAGCCATTCAAGGGAAGGTGAGGCAACCCAGAGATTCCCAACAGCAGGAATCTTCTGTCATCCCTAGGCCGAAGGAACAATGGGAGGAGACCAGAGGCCAGTGTAAGTGAGAAGCTGGAAGCAGACAGCCCACCACGGGGCTGGCTCCATCCCAAGACCCTGAGATCATGACCTGGGCTGCCACCCAGGTGCCAGGTGCCCCCCTAGTTAGTATACTTCTTAAGTGTGGGTGGAGCAGGGAACTGTATCTCACTTACCTTTGTATCTTCTGACAGCCCCTCAACAAATATTTCTTCTATTGAACTGAACTTCACAGTTACTAAACTCTTTTGGTCATGTGTCACTGACTGGCTCCTCTTTTCGGACTTTGCAATGAAGAGATGAAAAGTTGAAAACCTTTGTGCACTAGTATAAAAGCAAATAATCTCATTATTTTAAAACATTTCACCTTCCAGAATATGACCTCAACCTGCTGGTGGTGAGGTCTAGTTCATTTTTGGGTGGTAAATATCTCTGATAATTACCATAATAATTAACATGTATACAATGCAAGACAGTTTACAAAGTACATTTATGTTTGTTTTCCTTATAAGGGGTTCCTTATAAGGAAAGGATCCTTATAAGTCTGGGGATCCTGGAATCTGTTTATTTGATCCCTGCCAGGTTATTGTAAAGCTTAGAGTCTAAAGAGAAACATTAGGGTTCTTTTCTTCTGAACCTCACACGAGGGACAACCTTCTATTCCCTTTTTGTTAGACAATTTTGCTACTCAGTAGCCTATGAGAGAGGTTCTCAGCTGTCATTTGGCTGGAGAGGCTGGCATCGTGTTACCACTCCATTTTTCTCTCTCGGGGACCTAGCAGGTGTTTGAGGACGATGTCTGACTCATCTACTCCCGTGCAGGTCTTATAGTCATACATATCACACTTGTTGTTTTTAGAGCCCTATTCTCATCCGACTGTCCATGTACGTACTTCTGTGTTTTAATAATCAGGCTCAGTCCTCAAGCAAGAGTCTAAATCAACCTTATGGTTTGTCTTGTCTGGTGTTTGGCCAAGATTGCTTTATGGAAAATCAAATTGCTTTCATGACTGCGTTCTTGGGCCAGAGACACCCCAACCAATCTTAGCTTTGTTTTTATCACATTATACATGAAATTATCTGAATCATGTTTGGAGAGTTTTTTAAGTACCCATTTCTTGTAAAAACATTCTAGTCCTAACTCTAAGATCTGCTAATATCGGATTACACTTCTATAACACTTGATGATTTTTTTGCCCCAAGTCACTGGTTTTCAGAAGAAGCCTCTCAGCTCTTGTCTTAGGGCATTTGGGTTACTGTAACAAACTGCCACAGACGGAGTGGCTTATAAACAACAAACATTTATTTCTCACAGTTCTGGAGGCTGGGAAGTCCAAGATCAAGGTGCCAGCAGATTCTGTGTCTGGTGAGGACCTGCTTTCTCATAGACAGTGGTCTTTTTATTGTGTCCTCACTTGGGTGAAGGAGCTTTTTGGCATCTATTTTATAAAGGCACTAATCCCACTCATGAAGACTCACTCTCATGACCTAATCACCTGACAAAGGCCCCACTTCCTAATACCATCACCTTGGAGGTTAGGATTTCAACATAGGAATTTGGGAGGACACAGACATTTAATCTATAGCAGCTCTGATGTCACCATTCCACTATCTAATATTTTAAATATTCCTAGTGCAGCTGTGAGGAATATATCATGTGGATTTACCTATTTAAGGAAATGCCATCTTTCGTTTTGATGTCCCATTATCTTCCTTTAATATATTTAAAGTATCGAGTATGCTTTATCAATATTAAATTTTTATACTTTTTGGTTTATGGTTAATATTAATTTTCAACTAAAGTTTTTGAGTAATAATTGTACATGTTACAAAATTAAAGAAATACAAAATAATATATAATTTAAAAAAATATGTCCCTTCTTGCCCCTTAGATACTCATTCCCCTTACAGAGGCAATCGGTGTTACTGATTTCTAGTCTAACAACTATATTTTATTTTTTTAAATTTTTAAATTTTTTTTAAAGATTTTTTATTTATTCACTTGACAGAGATCACAAGTAGGCAGAGAAGCAGGCAGAGAGAGGAGGAAGCAGGCTCCCTGGTGAGCAGAGAGCCCGATGTGAGGCTCCATCCCAGGACCCTGGGATCACAACCTGAGCCGAAGGCAGAGGCTTTAACCCACTGAGCCACCCAGGTGCCCCAACTATATTTTTAGGCATAATCAAATACCTGGTCCTTTTTCTGAAGTCCCTCAATTATTTGTTATATTTACTATATAGAAGGATGCATCATGGCATGATACTAAAAAATAAATTGAATAGTGTTAAGCAATCAGAATAGTTTGGATTAAATATTGCATTTAGAAAACTGGCATCTGGGGCGCCTGGGTGGCTCAGTGGGTTGGGCCGCTGCCTTCGGCTCAGGTCATGATCTCGGGGTCCTGGGATTGAGCCCCGCATCGGGCTCTCTGCTCGGCAGGGAGCCTGCTTCCTCCTCTCTCTCTACCTGCCTCTCTGCCTCTCTCTCTGTCAAATAAATAAATAAAATCTTTAAAAAAAAAAAAAAAAGAAAACTGGCATCTGACACGGACTGCCTCTGGGTATTTGTGTCCCTAAATTTCTGACCTTCTAGCATTTGCTTTACCTGCATAAATACCACTCCTTCCTCCTACATATATGATCAACTGTTACCTTCCTGCTTGCTTTCTCTTAGCCTAAAATTTGTTAATCTGGGGTCCTTTGGCCCCTTTGGATGTTTTAAGAGATCCTGGATCCTTGTGCCCCTGAAATGATATGCAGCATTTTATGGGTAATATGTATATGTGCCTTTTTTTTAATTGAGGGGACATTATCCATGGCTTTTATCTGATGTTCTATCCACAGTCTGTGCCTGTCTTCTTTATTCTGCCTGAACCTTTTTTTCTTAAAGATTTTATTTATTTATTTATTTATTTATTTATTTGAGAGAGAGAGAGAGAGCTAGAGCTAGAGAGCATAAGTGGGGGAGAAGGAGAAGTAGGCAGAGCAGGGAGCTTGACTCAGGACTCGATCCCAAGACCCTGGAATCTTGACCTGAGCAAAAGGCAGACACTTAACTGACTGAGCCACCAGGGTGCCCCATATTCTGCCTGAACTTTTAACTCCTGGTTCTTTCTGTCACTCGGAAGATGACCTTGCCTCCTCATTTAGGAATGTAGCTGAGCTGTTTATTTCATATACCCTTTCATTCATTCATTTCAGCATATTGTAGCAGATATTGAGTTGAGTCCTTCCTTTTGCCCTGGAGTTGGTGACTAGGTTCCAAAGATGGGGGACAAAGAAACACTAAGTAACACACATTCTAGAGAGAGTTGCTAGTAATTGGGGTCAGTCACTCTCTCCAGCGTTTATAAAGAAGGAGCCGAACTGGCCCTGGAACCTCCAGCCACTAGTCCCACCCATTCCTCATTACCCCACCTCACTCCCAGTCTGCATAAGATGTAAGATGACTCAAGGGGGAGGGCATCATGACCCTAGCAGGGAATGCTTTCCCTTCCTTTAGCCCCCAAACCAAGCAAGAAGCTATCAAAGAGAGTCTGTATAAAGGCGACTGATTTCTCATTTCCTGGTTGGACTGTTTGGACAGTGGATTTGTTCAGCTCTGCATTTATCTGAGAAGAGAAAAGCCAATTAGAGAGAAGTAGGGCAGGAAAGGGGGTTAGCAGTGGAATAACCTGTATTCCTTGTGTTCGGCTTAGCAAGGTTATTTGTGTTTCTTGTGGTCAAAGGGACCCTGAAAAGGATAGCTGGCTTCATCTATCTTGCTGGTAGCCCATACAAGAAGCTACCTGCTGAACGGAAGTTAGGAGTTGTTAAGGGAAATGACTTGGAACAGGATTGTCTACATTAGAGCACAGCTCAGTGGAGAGTCCTCATGGGACTTTATAAAGAACTCAGACAAGCACTGTATGAGATATCTGGCATTTTGATATCTGCCAAGCAACAGGCTCTAATGGCCTGTCATCCATGGCCAGGAGTGGTTTGCAATAACTGCTTTGTTTAGTAAAGAGACAGTTACTTCTTTCCTTTCTGCTCTCCTCCTGGTTCCCAACCCCTGAAGAGCTAGAGCCTCCCTAGAGAACCTTCTAGAGAACTAGAAACAGAAGAGGAGAAGCCATAGCAGGGACAATAGTCCCCTTTCTTTCTTTCTTTCTTTTTTTTTTTTTTTTAAGATTTTATTTATTTATTTGACAGACAGAGATCACCAGTAGTCAGAGAGGCAGGCAGAGAGAGAGAGAGGAAGAAGCAGGCTCCCCGCTAAGCAGAGAGCCCGATGTGGGGCTCAATCCCAGGACGCTGGGATTATGACCCGAGCCAAAGGCAGAGGCTTTAACCCACTGAGCCACCCACGCGCCCCATCTTTTTTTTTTTTTTAAGATTTTATTTATTTATTTGTCAGAGAGAGAGAGAGAGCACAAGCAGGCAAAGCGGCAAGCAGAGGCAGAGAGAGAAGCAGGCTCCCCCCTGAGCAAGGAGCCCGATGCAGGACTCAATCCCAGGACCCTGGGATCATGACCTGAGCCGAAGGCAGAGGCTTAACCAACTGAGCCACCCAGGCATCCCAATAGTCCCCTTTCAACTTCAGGTTCCTTAAGCCACAGCTTAAGCTTGGGTTGGAAGAGGGTAGATGAGTTCTCACTGGACCTGGGATGGGCTTTTAAACCAGTTGGATTGGATTGAGTTTTTACAGAACAGAAAGGGAACAGAGAGTTATAGAATCTGTCCATACTGATGAGTGAGAAGAAGATATTTGTCATGGCACAGATTAAGACTGTGATAGGGTGGGAGTTTATGTTTATGCCCAGCTGAGTTCAGTGGTCAACAAAGAAGTTAAATTTATCTATCACTAATTCCATCCTTGGATCCTGTCCCATTTTCCCTGCTGTCTCAGAGGAAATAACTAATTTTCTTGTAAAGTGAATCCCTTCAACTGTCCCCTTGTTTATTCATTGATAAAACATTGATACGACATCTGAAATGTATTGCTGGTGTTGAGGTACAAAGATTAAACATGGCAGAATTTTTTCCCTCATGGAATTCATAGTCTAGTAGGGTAGGTAGAAAGTAGCTACCTACTTTAAAGACGATGTAGTAAGGGTTACAAAAAGTGGCCTGAAAGGCCTCAAAGATGAGTGGTTAGTCAGAAGGCAAGGGAAGAGAGGACATTTCAGTCTGTTGGAAAAAAGATGGGCATGGAGTAGTGTGGCCCACTTAGGGAACAATAGAGAGTTCTGTATGTTTTGAAGGCTGCAGAGGAGGCAGGAAATAAAAGCTGGCACCCAGATCCTGATGGGCTAACGAGCTTGTTCTCTATCCTGGAGGCCAGAAGTTCTTAACAGCAGTGGTACTGCTCGTGGAGGGGTGTTTTGGACATTTGTGGGACATTTTTCATTGCTATAGTGATGGGAGGTGGGTGCTCGTGTCCTGTTAGTAGTTGGAGCCACAGATGCTAGACTTCAGTGTGAGAGCAGATCCATGTAACTGAGAATATTGTTTTAAAGCAGGTATTTTCTACCTTTCTACCTCTACTTTTCTACCTTTGCTACTAGGTCATGTATTCCACAAGAGAAGGAATTTTATCTTGTCAGTCTTTGTACTTCAACACTGGCAGTACATTTTGGTTGTCAAAAGCTCTGGATTCTGCATGATTTAGATCTCCTGAGTTCTGTATGATTCTCAAATGTTCCACCGAACATTTGTGTAGGGTATCATATATAAATAAATTTGGTCTGTTATTACTTGTCCTAACACTGATATTTAATCTAGGTTTTTTTTTTTTTTTTAATAGGATGGCTTCTGATCTCTTAAATCCTTATTTACTCGTTCTTTAAAATTAGGTGCAAAAACATGTGAGTGCTTCCTTGAAAATTCTTTTTTTTTTTAAGATTTTATTTATTTATTTGACAGACAGAGATCACAAGTAGGCAGAGAGGCAGGCAGAGAGAGAGAGAGGAGGAAGCAGGCTCCCTGCAGAGCAGAGAGCCCGATGTGGGGCTCGATCCCAGGACCCTGGGATCATGACCTGAGCCGAAGGCAGAGGCTTTAACCCACTGAGCCACCCAGGCGCCCCGCTTCCTTGAAAATTCTATCATAGTTCTGTCCAATCACTTATGTATTGAAATGCCTACTATTTTACCACCAGTTACTGTCTTTTACTTCTGTTTTCTATTACAGCTAGGACATTTCATTGGTGTTTTGAAATTATGTGTATAGATAGCTTATATTATCTCTGAATTTCATTTTAAGTTAATAAGTTGCTGTTATTTAAAATATTTATTAGCAGAAGGGAAACTAACATCTTGATAGGATCAAGAGTTACTATGTAGCCATTGATTTTCAAAGTGTTGCTTTATTTTATCTTTTAAAGTAGACTCATGCCCAATGTGGGACTTGAACTCATGACCCTGAGATCAAGAGTTGCATGCTCTTCAGATGGAGCCAGCCAGGTACCCCTCATAGTGTTATTTTGAGCCACAGACCTTTAACTTTTTTGCTCCTGAGCTCCCTAAAATAATAATAACCCCCTTACACAATTTTAAGTTGAAATCTCACATTTATAATCCAAGCTTACCTTTATGTATTGTTAATAGGAGATGGAAAACATTGATCATTTTTTTTTAAAGATTTTATTTATTTATTTGACAGAGAGAAATCACAAGTAAGCAGAGAGGCAGGCAGAGAGAGAGGAGGAAGCAGGCTCCCCGCTGAGCAGAAAGCCCGACGTGGGGCTCGAACCCAGGACTTGGGATCATGACCTGAGCCGAAGGCAGCGGCTCAACCCACTGAGCCACCCAGGCGCCCCAACATTGATCATTTTTACAAGTCGGAATGAACTGAGGATTGACTGTAATTGTAGCAGATATCTCATGGCAATTCAATAAAGTAGATTTTTAGCTATTTTCTAAAGCACACTAAATACTAAATAAGTTTTTTACCTTACCTGTGGTTTTTATTTAATGAATTTTTTGATGACCTGCAGAACTTTCCAGTTACTTTTTTTTTTTTTTTTTTGGTTGATTTGTTTTAAGTTAAGTTACTGGGGTATAATTTATATATAGTAAAATCCAATTATTTTAGTGTATTTCAGTTACTTTTAGGGCAAAATATATCACTAATGTATCCTTTGGCTAATGAATTCCAGCCTGGGCTAAACATGCCTTTTTTTTTTTTTTTAAGATTTATTCATTTATTTGGAGAGGGAGGGGCAGAAGGAAATGGAGAGACAGTCTTTTTTTTTTTTTTTTTTTTTTAATTTATTTGACAGGGAGAGAGACACAAGCAGGGGGAGCTGGAGAGGGAGAAGCAGGCTTCCCACTGAGCAGAGAGCCCAAGGAGGGGCTCAATCCCAGGACCCTGGGATCATGACCTGAGCCAAAGGTAGATGCTTAACAACTGACCCACCCAGGTGCCCCTGGAGAGACAGTCTTAAGCAAACTCTGCACTGAGTGCAGAGCCCAACGCAGGGCTTGATCTCAAGACTCTGACTGAGATCACGAACTGAGCTGAAACCAAGAGTCGGACACTTTAACCAACTGTACCACCCAGGCACCCCTAAACCTGCCATTTCCAGTGCTGTTTTACCTTTTACAGAATTATGTGTAGGGTGGGGAAAAGGCAGGAAGCCTATCAATTTAAGGCACCTTGATTCATCTTTCAAAGTTTTCCTGGATCAATGTCTTCATTTATATATCCCTTTGCTTGGTGTCCCAGCAGTTTTCACTCCCTAGAACAACTCCTCATCCTTAGCTTTGGCATGAGTGAGGGACATGGCTTTCTTTCTTAAAGCAGGAGGTATGTGTGAGCACAAGGTTGTTCTTTGGCAGCTCATTTAGGAATGAGTACATATGGAAGGTGAGGATCTGGAAGTGGATTCCTTGAAACCATCTTACATATATACATTTTGGATAATCGGTGCTCCCCACGTGTGAAGGGGAGACGTCCAGAGGCCCGGGGGCTCTGCGTGGAGAGCCACGAAGGGCAGGGGGCATGGGCGTCTGGGCCTGCCACTGCTATTGCTTCTGGAACAGCTGGGCTTCATTTCTGTTTTACATTTAAATTTGTGGTTTGAAGGAAGGGTTTTTTTTTTTTTTAAAGATTTTATTTATTTATTTGACAGAGAGAAATCACAAGTAGGCAGAGAGGCAGGCAGAGAGAGAGGAGGAAGCAGGCTCCCCGCTGAGCAGAAAGCCCGATGTGGGGCTCGAACCCAGGACCTGGGATCATGACCTGAGCCGAAGGCAGCGGCTTAACCCACTGAGCCACCCAGGCGCCCCTGAAGGAAGGGTTTTGATACTAAAAATAACAGCTTGAAAAACACATCTTCCATGGGGAACCATTTAAGGATTTTGAGCAGGGAAGTGACATACTTGGGTTTTTGTTTCAAAAGGTCACTTTGGCATCGGAGCACATCATGGAGGATGACTTGGAGGGACGTGAGACTGGAGCCCCAGAGAGTTGTCACAGATGCTGTCGAAACAGTCCTAAAGGAGAATTGTACCAGCTGATGACTCTGGGCTCCATCCCAGAGCGGGGGCATCCACATCTGATGGAGCAGGGGCTTCAGGGTTTGCAGACCCCTAGCTCCTTCTCACATTTACATTTTTCACCCTGGCCTTTACCTGTGAGACCCCCCACCTTAGCATAGTCTTTGCCTTCTTCCACTTCATCCTATGGCTCTAGTCTGCCACCAAGTCCTGTTGTTTCTTCCTTCCTATTATAGCATATTTGTTTTTCTCTCTCCATTACTATTCCATCACCCTAGATCAGGCACTTAGCAGTTCATGTTGGATTTCTCCAGGAGCCTCAGAATGGAGTTTGACCTCTTTTCAGGTCTTCCTGCTTTTAGTCTGTCTACCAACCAATTCTACATGGCCCAAACTAGCTACTCTTTTGGTTTTTATGACATATTGTAGCCATGCGAAAAGAGCACAGTTTTGTCAGATCCTGTTTCAGATTTCTCCTCCTCTTCCCAGTCTTTGGCTTCTCTAGGAAATTCTAAGTAGAGCGAAATATTTAAAAAGTGATTAATACATTTCCATTCTCTAGAAGCTGTTGTGGTCATGTTTCCTTTGCCACTGCTTTTTTTTTTTTAAAGATTTATTTATTCATGAGAGAGAGGGAGAATGAGTGGTGGGCGGAGGGAAAGAAGGAGAGGGAAAGGGAGTGAGACTGTAAAGCAGACTCCCCACAGAGCACGGAGCCCCACACAGGGCTCCATCCCAGGACTCTGAGATCTGGACCTGAGCTGAAACCAAGGGTTGGATGCTTAACTGACCGAGCCACCCAGGCACCCCTCCTTTACTTCTTTTTATGTGACATATTTGTGGGGCAGGAACATGTGTCTCTTTTTCTCAGTGAAAGATTTTGTAAAGACAGTAGACTTTTAAGTGGAGTGGAGAAAGAAATATACACAGAATATTATATCTGAAGCTTTATATTATCCAGTGCTCCCAGTGGGAGCTAAGTAATTACTGGGGTTGGTAATAATGCTGAAGGATGGTATTAGGAACATAGGGAAGCAGTATATGTATCTGGGAAAACATGTCACGTGTGGAAGAACAACGGAAACCACTGGGAATGCATAGAGGTGCAGGTCCAGGCTTTAATGGAGTAGATGGGTAAAAAATAGGGTTCACCTGGGGCATGAACTGTCGTGAAGATAAACACACAGTTGCTCCTCCTGACGTTCTTAAACTCAAGAATCCTTAGAAAAACCACTTTTTCACAAAACTCGTGTTTCTGGCCCTCAGAGTCTGGTACCAGTTTGACTTTCAGCATACATATCTAGACAGGTAAGTTAGAAGCTGGGATCTGATTTCTGATTTGAAAGTACTTTATTTAAAAAAAAATTATTTATTTATTTTTAAAGATTTTATTTATTTGATGGACAGAGATCACAAGTAGGCAGAGAGGCAGGCAGAGAGAGAGGAAGGGAAGCAGGCTCCCTGCTGAGCAGAGAGCCTGATGCGGGGCTCCATCCCAGGATCCTGGGATCATGACCTGAGCCGAAGGCAGAGAATTTAACCCATGGAGCCACCCATGCACCCTTGAAAGTACTTTAAATTCAAAATCTTTTTAACTGATGTGTGAATACAAAGTAAAAACCCTTGACCCTTTAAACAATAATAGCAGCTCTTGAAAGATATTGAGTATTATCAAGGTCTGAAGCCATTTTGTGCACTGCTGTATAGAACATGAGGGGAGTAAGGAGGTGTAGAGGAGTGGGCTATATGAGTGATAATGGAGTTTGACCTGTTTTCAGGATTCTCTTCCCTCACTGGGGTTAAAAGAAGCAATGTAGAATTTTTGTAAACTCTCTCTTTGCCTTCAATATGTTTCATTGTGTTTCTCTTTTTTACACTGCCTCTTCCTCTCCCTTTATTGAAATGCTGTTTCGAAGTGTATCTTTTCTTCTTTATTTTATCCCGCTTTCCATGGCTGTTCTCTGCCCTCTGTTGGCAGGTTCCTTTGGACCTGTCCATGTTGTATGCAGGAGAAAATTCACATATAGTTAAAGGCCTTTTCTGCATATTAGGTCAGTCAAGCAGAGAGAAGACTGGAAGGTGTGTGGTTTCTGTTTTTCATTTTGTTTTGTTTTGTTTTTGTTCTTGTTTTCCTGGAACCCTTCAAGTCTGGAGACATGGTCTGGAGGCATGGTCTGGTGTGGAGCAAACCTCAGGGTCCAGAGTTAGCTGTGAAATCAGGTAATTTCTAACATTGTTCAGTACCGAACTGGGAGTCAGTTTGGGGCCTCAGGGCCTGCCACGGAGAGGATTAGCATGAGCCTAAATCCCATGGTAGCCCCAGAACTTGGCAAGGGTTTTGAGCTTCCTTTGGCCTGAGTGTGACTGGAGGTAGGATTTTTTTTTCCTGCTGAGGAACCGGGCATTTTGGAAACCAGAGCAGCTTTTAGCAGCTAGCTGATTTGATGCTTGGCAGTTTCGTAGTGGATGAGAAAAGAGGTGTTTGGGCTGGGCCCTATTCTAGAAGAAATTATAGGTGGTGTCTGCGAAGTAGTGGGAGGCCATACCAACCCTACGGAGAGAAAGGTGGAGCCTGGCTGGGTGCTGGTCAGGCTATCAGGGTCTTTAGATTGCTCAGGTTTTCTATGAATTACAATGAGGTTGCCAAATACAGCCAAAATCTTTTTGTCCACATCAATGAGAACAGTGATCACTTAGATAATGGGAATAAATAGACAACCAAAGTTCTCATTTACATAATATTTTCAGTCTCTCCTCAAAAATGAAAAAAACAAACAAAAACCTTTCACTGCGGGGCGCCTGGGTGGCTCAGTGGGTTAAGCCGCTGCCTTCGGCTCAGGTCGGAGTCCTGGGATTGAGCCCCGTGTGGTCGGGCTCTCTGCTCAGCGGGGAGCCTGCTTCCTCCTCTCTCTCTGCCTGCCTCTCTGCCTGCATGTGATCTCTCTGTCAAATAAATAAATAAAATCTTTAAAAACAACAACAACAACAACAACAACAACAAAAAACCTTTCACTGGATGGTAATAAGAAACTGGATTAAGCAATTAACTTTTATTTCCCTGCCCTTTCCCACTTTCTAGTATTAGTGGGAAGGAAAGGGGCAAGATGATTAAAAGTTTAATCCATAGCATAATGAAGAGTTGTTCTTAATATTCAGAATAATGACATATCATGTACTTGAACTTGTGTGGGAGTCTGGACAACAGTGGTGTTCGTCCTCACTAGGGTCTGCTGGTGTTCCAGAAAGACTTGTCTCTGTCTTTGGTGGTCTTTTATCCTAAAAACATGGCTTCGTACAGTAAGTTCATGAGTTAGCACAGTATCTGTACAGAGCCCCACCTTGAGAATATCTAGATGGAGTTTTACCTGGATTCTGGTCTCTGCTATTAGAAGGCCATGTAGGATTGGAGGAGGAATGGTTTCCCTTTCTGGGACTTAGTTTTCTGTTATTTTTTTTTAATTTTTAATTTTTTATTTTTAGTAGGCTCTATGGCCATCCTGGAGCTTGAACTCACAATTCCAGGATCAAGAGTCACATGCTCTACCAACTGAGCCAACCTGGGCTCCCGGTTTTTAGAAATAAGGTTATTGAACGATATATTTATAAGGCTCCTCCTGGCCCTGAAATTTAGTGATTCTGGCAGAGATTGTGTCATTATAGATTTGCTTTTTTTTTTTTTTTATTAAACTGCATATCATTGCTTAAAACATATCATTTGGTTGATGTGATCTGAAGTTAGAACCATATTTTTTTCAGGTTGTCCCATCACCCTTTTGACTGTTTTGTCCTTCTCTTCCTTGCTCAGATAGGACAAAATTCCTTTTTATTCACAGTGTCAGGAGCTAGACTTGGAGTTGTCATCCCTCTGTGTCAAAGAAGTCCTAAAGCTTCCATTTCTACTGCACTTGGGCAAGTTGTTGCTGGGGGCTTGCCTTTGGCTTCTGCACCCCATGGATTCCAACTACACACTCCTCCAAGGTAAGGGCTACATTATTCAGCTTTTCTTGTACTCATCCCTACAGCTTATGCAAGTCAGCCAGTGTTCAATTAAAGAAATATCACACCTAAGAATAAAATGTCATTGTTCTTAATTTCCCCCTCAAAACCACTAGGTGTCGCCTTCATCTCGGAGAAACTAGGCCCCTCCTCTCCCCCTACACACCTACACCCCTCCCTTTACTCTTGGAGCTCTCAGCTTCTTGGCACTGTGATTTCTGGAGAAGAGGCTTGAAGTGGGGAGACAAACTGGCTCAAAGAGAGGGGAGGAAAATGGATTTATATGCTTCTCCTTTATGACAGTTTGAGAGACATTCCCCAAGGTCCCATAGCAGTTCCTCCCAGCAACCATGATATCATTCCTCATAAGCTGTTCTTGGGATCAGATTGGCATGCCAGATATGGGGTATCTGGGGAGAGCCTTCTAGGTTGGTGGCTTGGGAGCAGGGTGGAGGCCCAATGGGGATACAATGGGCTTCCACTGTTGGTGGGGAATGTTTTGCTTAGTCAGTCTGTGAGCTGTTATCAGGTGTAAGCCTGGGCTGTGCAGGGAGACAAAAGAGGAGTGGCCGTCCCGGGGCTGGGTCCCTAGAGCAGATGGTGTGGTAGAGGCCTAGTGGGCTACAGCGGGCCTCTGAGGACATGGGAGACTACAGAAGGGAGCATGGGGAAGGAAGAGGGAGGTCGGAGGGTTGAGTTCTATGGAAGGAAACCCACCCAAGGACTTTGTAAGGACTCAGGAAAAAAATCAGCCATCGGAGTCCGTTGGTCCTGGAGGCACCATCTGCCAGGTAGCAGGCATGTCTTCATGGTGAAGGAGTGAGAGGTTCCTGGCAATGGGAAGGGTGCTATGGTTTACTAGGCGGAGGACTAGTGAGGATACCAGATATTTGGGGATTCCTGACTGCTTTCTGGATACTAGACTGTTGGAGAGACTCAGGGGAGTTGAGAGATTACCCCAAGAACAATGGGGTACACGTATGGGGAGAAGAGGAATTCTGAGCTTGTGGCATCGTGCAAGATGGGGAGAGAGTGGCGGAGTGGGCCAGGGGCTTGGGGGGAGACAGGGGTAGGCCCTTAAAGTGAGAGGACACCCAGGAACCTCACCGGCCTGAGAGGCCCTTGTGTGGAGCCCCCGAGTTGTCACTGGGTGGGTAGGAGATCTGGGTTGTCCCTGGGCGTCAGGGAAGGGGGTGGGGGGAGACAGCAGGCGCCGGAGGGTGGGGCCCGAGGGGGAGGAGGAGGGGCCGCGGGGGGGAGGGGGCGGGGAAGGCGCGGGGCGGGGGCGGGGGCGGGCGGCCTGCCCAGGGAGTCACACTCGGCCGCCGCCGCCGGCGCAGGGAGCGGAGACGGGCCCCGGCCGCGGCGACCTGACCTGGACAAGCGGCGCGCCTGGGGGCCCAGGCAGGGGGCGGGAGGAAGCGCTGGGCAGCGCCGGCCGCCGGGGCCCAGGAGGAGCGGAGCAGAGAGGAGCTGGGACACGGGCGGGGCCGCCGCAGCTCCGGATGGGACCAGCGCCCTGGGCCCGTTAGTCCAAGCAGGAGCTTCTGGAGAAGCCTTCACAGGGAGATTTACCCCTGCCTTTCCCTCTCCTCCCGCCCAGGCCTTGCTTCGCTCCCCGCCCGCCCATGGTCTTAGTCCTTCCGCGGCGCAGACCCCCTCCCACCTTACCCCCTTGGTCCTCCTTTTCGCAGTTCTCAGCCCTCCCAGCCCCTTCAGCGGGGAGGTCCCCCAGGGCCTTTTCTTTGTACCAGCCTCCCCCCACCCCCCACCCCCCAGTCTCTGATCCCCTTTTCTTTCTCAGCTTTAGCAGGTTCCTTCACCTCTCACAGTCCCCATCCCAGTCGCAGGCCCCCTTGGTCCCTCCCTGTTCGTGCCACTCTACTCAGCCCTCGCTCCTTGCCCCGGGCTGGTAGACCCACTCCCTGCCTCTACCCGTGGGGTTTCGTCCCATCTCCCCCTCTCCCATCCCCACCGCTTTCCGTATACCAGCCTACCTAGCCTACCCCACTTCCCTTCCCGGCCACCTTCCCCAGGTTCCAGGCTGGGCTGTGCTCGTGCCTCCCCCCTAGGCCAGAGTGGCACCAGGTTCTGCGGGTGCTGGGGCTGCTGCTTTCTCCCCATGGCACTGCCATCACTCCTGCTGCTGCTGGCGGCCCTGGCAGGTGGGGTGCGTCCTCCCGGGGCACGGAACCTGACACTGGCGGTGGTGCTGCCGGAACACAACCTGAGCTATGCCTGGGCCTGGCCACGGGTGGGTCCCGCAGTGGCACTAGCTATGGAGGCGCTGGGCCGGGCGCTGCCCGTGGACCTCCGGTTTGTCAGCTCTGAACTAGACGGCGCCTGCTCTGAGTACCTGGCACCACTGCGCGCGGTGGACCTCAAGCTGTACCACGATCCTGACCTTCTGCTGGGCCCCGGTTGCGTGTACCCTGCTGCCTCTGTGGCCCGCTTTGCCTCACACTGGCGTCTTCCCCTGCTGACTGCGGGTGCTGTGGCCTCTGGTTTTGCAGCTAAGAATGAGCATTATCGTACCCTGGTGCGTACTGGCCCCTCTGCTCCCAAGCTGGGTGAGTTTGTAGTGACCTTACACGGGCACTTCAACTGGACGGCCCGTGCTGCCTTGCTGTATCTGGACGCCCGCACCGATGACCGGCCTCACTACTTCACCATCGAGGGCGTCTTTGAAGCCCTGCAGGGCAGCAACCTCAGTGTGCAGCACCAGGTGTATGCCCGAGAGCCAGGGGGGCCGGAGCAGGCCACCCACTTCATCCGGGCCAACGGGCGCAGTGAGTGTGGTCCAGGTCCAGGTCCAGGTCCAGGTCCAGGTCCAGGTCAGGGTTGGGGGGGAAGAGGGTCGCCATAGCCCTGGAGCTTAGCACTGGGAGAAGGTGGATGGAGGTGGGCACTGAGGAGCTGGTGGCTGGGGTCAAGAAACACGCGTGGACAGAGCACCTGTGAGAGGGTGAAGGCATTCTATTAGGGGAGCTCGTGGACGGCACAGGCAGCTGTAAACCAGGGATAAGAGTTAAGGTAGAATGAGAGGTGAATCCTGTGTCAGGGAAGAATGTGGGATTGGGTGGAAATTGAGTTTGGGGAGCAGTGTGAAATGAGTGCCCTGGAGTAGTGCATGTGTATCCATCTGTGAACAGAGATTTCTTAGACTGGGGCACCAATACCCCTTGGTGGCAGAAAAATAGTGAGGACTCCGTAAATGAACTTTTGAGGTTCGGCAGATTTGTCTGGGAAAGACAGGGTAAAGCTGACACTGAGAGAAATTCTGAGCAGTCAGTGCTTTTGAGCCTAGAGAACAGCAGGGCAGTGCGGAGGGCTGGGTTGGGGCAACAGTCAGAGCTCTGGGAAGAGGAGGGGCTTAAAGCTGATAGGCCCCTTCCTCTGGGGTCTGGAGTCACACTCTGACCTCTGCCAGATGGTCCATAAGGCCCCAGGGTACTTATGACATAGACTCCAAGGGGGAGGGATGGGGAGCATATGTTGGGTGGTTGATAGGTTAGGGCACTCTCTTCCTTGCTAAAGATGGAAATGCAGATGGTTCAGAGAGGGGGCTGTGTGGGGACTGGATCCTTTCTAAGAATTCCCCTCTGTCTTGTACCTGTTCTCAGTCGTGTATATCTGTGGCCCTCTGGAGATGCTGCATGAGATTCTTCTTCAGGCCCAGAGGGAGAACCTGACCAATGGGGATTATGTCTTCTTTTACCTGGATGTCTTTGGGGAGAGTCTCCGTGCTGGCCCCACACGCTCCACAGGCCGGCCGTGGCAAGACAATCGCACCCGGGAACAGGCCCAGGCCCTCAGAGAGGCCTTTCAGGTATCATTTGGGCCAGACTTGAAGGAGGGGGAAGAGGAGCTTCTTTGGACATTCTCTGTCTCTCATAAGACCCGCAGAAACCCCAGACATTGGGCTGGAATTATGAACTATAGGAGGGAAATGAACAGAGGCTTTTTAAGTTTCATATCATTCTTTCCTACTTCTCCACTTTTGTGGCTCTTTTGGTGTCGGCACTACCTCCCAAGACCCCAGAACACTCCTAAGTCCCATACTGTGAGAGAGAGAAGTTCTAGAAAAGACCTGGTTCCAGACCCTGAGAGGACTTCCAACCTTTCTGGACAAGTGAGGCATGATTGTAGTACAGTTAGCTACAAGTCTGAGAAAGATGATGCTTGTGTGTCCCAGAACAGACACTAAGAACTTGAGGGGGTTCAGAGGAGGGAGACTGAATGGGTTTAGGAAAACCTTTTCATAAAGGAGTAAGAATCTATTATGACTTGGAAGATAGACGTCATCTTCCTAGTCTGGGTGGGAGAAAAGATGCAGCAGCCTCAACAAAGAGAAAAAGATAGGAATGGGCATATTTGGGGGACCAAGAAGACACTGACCTGCCAAGAAAGAAGGTTGGCTTGAAGCAGATATAGGAAATAATGTTGCAGAGGTATAATCAAATTAAGGAGTGCCCTGAACCTAAGATTAAGATACTTGGACTTGAATGTGGGGTCCTTGAGATTTTTTTTCAAAGAGAAATACAGAGACAGAATTCAGGTTGGGTTAGGAGAGGAGGAGGCTAGAGGCAGTAAGCTTGCCTATACTTGGGTCTTGAATAGGGTGAAGTGATATGGGTTTGAACGACAGTGGCAGTAGTAGGAGTGGAAAGACATGAATTTACAAAATAATTTATGGGGGAAATTGACATGACTCCATTCATTTCACTCCTCAAAACTTTTTTTTTTTTTTAAGATTTTATTTATTTATTTGACAGAGAGAGATCACAAGTAGGCAGAGAGGCAGGCAGAGAGAGAGGAAGGGAAGCAGGCTCCCTGCTGAGCAGAGAGCCCGACGCGGGACTCGATCCCAGGACCCCGAGATCATGACCTGAGCCGAAGGCAGCGGCTTAACCCACTGAGCCACCCAGGCGCCCCAATCCTCAAAACTTTTAATGACTGACTTTCTACATAATAAAATCCTGACTCCTTATCACAACGTTTCAGACCTTCTACAGTCTGTGTTCAGCTCAGTTTTTCAGTCTTACCTCCTGGTGTCCCTCATGCCCAGTACTCTAACCAAACAGACCTCTCTCAGTTCCCTAGCCTCTGGGCCTCCCTGTCCTCTTGCCTTTGTGCTCTTTGCTCCTTTTTTCTGGAATGTACTTCCTTCCCTCATCCCAAATCTCTGCCTCTTCAAATCATACCCACAAACTGTTCCCTGATACTCTCACCAATTTTTCACTATTTTATATATATATGTGTTTCTTATTTATTTATTCACATCCCTCCTTTTCCTGAAAAGGATTTGAGGGGGCCTATGGGGAATCTCTGAGTCTGAAATTCAGTAGATGTGTACAAGGGCTGGACTTTGATTGTTGTCTTCCCCAATGAGTAAAGTTTTATGTGGCTATCAGTATAGATTTGGTTGTATCTGACTGTGAGTGACATGTCTGGGTCTGAGTCCATGACTGTCACACTTGAACATGGGCCATGGCAGGATGGGTTTCATTTATGCTGTAACTTTTGCCTAAAAGAACCTTCTTACCTTTGTCTGTCTGAATAATATTTATGTGTTCTCTAAGACTCAGATGAGTTATTTTCTCTTTGAGGAAACAATCCTTGATTTGGACTGGATTTCCTATTCTTGTGCTTAACTCTGTCTTCTGTAGAATTTACCGCATTGTTCAGTTGTTTGATTCATTCAAAGATTGACTCATTCTGTTAGTATCTAACAAACCCCTATTATATCCCAGTCACTCTGCTAGGTACTGGTATACAGTGGAGAATGTAACAGATGTAGTCCTTGCCTGGAGCTTACATTTAGTAGGATGGACAGACACTAAATAAGCAAATAAATACAAACTTAGGATGACTTGCAATGAATGTTACTTTAAAAACCCACAAAAAACAAAGACCAAAACAAAACAAAGGCCTCTCATGTAAAGGGAATAACAAGGGAATTGTACCTTAGCTAGTGTGGTCGAGGAAGATTTCTATGACTCTCCTAGATGGGAGGACTCCATAGCCTTTTGGGCTGTATTTTTTTTTTTGTGGAAGGAACACCTCTCTTTCCTACCTGGGAATTCCTGCCAGGCAAGGAAGGGGCCCTAGCACTTAGGGTAGGGGGAAATGAGATCAAGTCAGCCAACAGTCAGATAAATTAATTCTCACTCACTGCAGGCATTATTCAGATAGAAAAACATAGGGAGATTTTGCTAGGACACAAGAGAAGGGGGAATCAGCAATCAAGACTATGCTGAGGGAAAGATCAAGGCTTTGGCGTGGGGTGAGGGTAAGGGGGTAATGGGGTGTTCTCTGGAAAAGCTACTTATCCTGTTCCAGTGCTGAAGCAGGGCAGGGGGTGATGGAAGTTGGGTGGTCAGCTCCAGCCAGGGGTGAACGAGTAGAGAGCCCTTACCCTAGAGATATCTGGGCTATTAGGGGAGAGGGCTCTGAAATTAAGTATATTGATATTATTTTTCTCTCTCATTAAGCCACAGCTGCTTGATCATTCTCAATTTGCCTAGCACATACTTACTGAATTGAAGTAAGGTGTGTGTTGGCGAGAAGTGGAGATAGGAATAGGAATTGGTCTACAGAGGAGTGGAGCTGGCAGGTCCCATAAACCAAGATGATCAACCAGGATAGGGAAGAACAAGTAGATACAAAAGAACTAAATAAGCAAATGACCAGTCTGTAAGGATTCCGAGGCCCAGGTTGTGCATTTGAGGCCTTCCGGGTCTGAAACCTAGGCAGAGGTCACAGCCTAGGTGACCAGTATGGATTGCATTACAGAGGGGGACACCAGCAGCTAGAATGGAAGTAAGCTCTGAACCAAGGGCTGTGTAAGTCGACTTTCTCCTGCAAAGAATTTGTTTAAGCCACTGTTGATAGCGCTTCCTGCCATGGCGGTAGAGGGCCTCCAGAGTAGGCCTCAAGGCACAGGCTGGCATCTAGCTGCATTTCTGCCTTCAGCTACGGCTAAACCCATTTTTGGCAGCTTTTGCTTGTTCTTTTCTCACCTGGGGTGGGTCCACTGTGAAAAGGGACACCATTACCTGCCTTTACCTTCTTCTCTCTATGTAGCTCTGAGCAAGCACAGAAATTCTTTGGAGGGTCTTCTTTTTTCTTTGCTTTCTTTTCCTCTTTCTTTCTTTTCTTTCCTTCTTCTTCTTTTTTTAAGTAGATAGGAACCACAGCAAGACAGTTTAGCATAGCAGTTTTCAAAATGTGGTCTTGGGACCCTGGGGGCCTTTGAAATCCTATCAGAAGGACCACGAGGTCAAAACTATTTAAAACGCAATACTAAGATGTTTATTTGCCTCCTTTCTCTTATCCCTCACGATTGTACAGTGGAGTTTTCCAGAGGCTACATGACGTGGGCTGCTCTTGTCAGCCTGGCAGTTGGAGAAGGTGTACTTGTGTATTCTTGTGTCTTAATTCCTAAAATGGAAATACTGATAGATGTAATCCATAATCTCAAAAACTCTTTGCGGTCCTCAGTAACTTTTAGTTGTATAAAGGGGTCATGAAATCAAAAAGTGTGATAACAGCTAGTCTAGGAAACAGAGAAGACTAGAGAATTATGAAGTGCTTAAAAAGCATTAAATGTTATCAGCATTTATTATTGAAAAATAAATTGTGTTAACACAATCTTTTTGAGCTTTTTTACATTTTTAAACATTGTTTGTCAACAATATCCTACCCTTCTATTTTTCTTTTATTCTTGAAATAGGTATTACTGAACAAACTTTTCCAACCCCATCCTCCTTTTAAATTCCAGCCCCCTTCTCCTTTTAAATTTTACCTGAGTAGGGGAGAGTATTACAAGAATGTGATCAAGGACCCTAATGCTCCAGTAAGAATAATTACACTATGAAGCAAACACTAGTCTAATGTAATGAATACATACTAGAAACCAACTTTATTATTTCCTTCCTAGAATGAATTGATATAAAATAAATCATGTATAGGTGATTTATCTAGTATCTCCTTGTCCACATGTACTTTCAGTGACAGGAATGAACAAAACTGGTAGAAGTGAATAGATTTTAAGCTATCATTTCACAAAATGCGTTGATCTGAATGATGTCTTGCCCAGTTTCCCATCCAAGGCAAAGGCTGGTCTCAGTCACTGTGCGAGCCTGAGGTGTAGGCAGAGGCTAACACGTCCATCAGCTAAGGAAGGGGCAGTGTGTGACGCCAAGTGGGCGTCCTAGTGAGAGACAGGGATGCGCTGACCCAAGGCCAGTGAGCTGTGGGCCCAGCTGAGATTGAGTGTGTCATTTGTGTAGCTGTGAAATGCATGTGGGCATATGACTCTGTGTTTTCTCTGTGACACGTGTGTATTACTTAGTGACATATAGGACCACACCAGTATGCAGGAAAGGGCTGCTTAGGGTGGGTGTTCTGCACACGTTAAGTGAATGGACCCACAGCTTTTCACTGACAGAAATGTTGTCTCTAGGTATTGTCCTCGGGTGTCCTAGAACCTGAAATCTGTTTAATTCACTGGGTGGAGGCACTGTGTCCAAGTGGCCCAGAGGAAAATATCAACATTTTACTGATCACATGAACAGTAATGAACACCTCAGAGAGGAGCTGCTGATCTGTGTTGTCCTTGATAGCGAGTGGGTGCCCAGAGAGGCTGGGGTGGAGCAGCTGTGAGGGCTGTGGCAGCCTGGCAGGGAGGGCTACCTGGTGGTAGGGGCTTCAGGAAGATGAGGGGCAGGTCTGGGGGTTGGAGTTGATATCTATTTCCCAGGTTCCATCTTTCTAGAACTGTGCACCTTTCATGGAGGAGTGCTACTCCCATCTTCCCCGATGTGTTAAATACACACCACACGTACATTGCACACGCAGGTACACGCACAACTCAGAGCTTCGTATCCTTTCGCCCTTCAGACTCACCTGTGTATATTGTGTATCATGAATATTTCACCGAGCTTCCCTGTCCTGCTTCCTCTCCTCCCCAATGCCTATCTTGAATTCTGTTCACTCTCTCCCATGTGCTGTTGGTACAGACAGTATTGGTGATCACTTACCGAGAACCCCCAAATCCCGAGTATCAGGAATTCCAGAATCGTCTGCTGATAAGAGCCCGGGAAGATTTTGGTGTGGAGCTGGCCCCCTCCCTGGTAAGTAGATCTCGCTTTCCTGAGATTTGGGCCAGGCTTTGAGGAAAGCCTCTTCTCCCTAATTCAGCCTTGGCCATGGAGCCAGCCCAATTTGGGGACCATCTGCTGTCATCCAGGGTTTTCCCTTCTGCTCTTCTGTCCAGTGAGGTAGGGATGGCATGTTAGGAATGAGAGGAAGGAAGGAAGCAAACCAGAGAAGAGAGAAGAGGTAGAAAGAGACCCCAGAGACAGGAAAGGGGGCTGGGGAGGGGCCTGGACATTTGGAGAGCCCTGCTGAAGTTACCACCCCTAGATGAACCTCATTGCTGGCTGCTTCTACGATGGGATCCTGCTGTATGCTGAGGTCCTGAATGAGACAATCCAGGAGGGAGGCACCCGGGAAGATGGACTTCGAATTGTGGAGAAGATGCAGGGACGAAGATACCACGGTAATGGAGAGGGTCAGGTGGAGGCCAGAGTGCTGTGGTTGGGCCAGGGAGCAGAATAGGCAGAAGAAAATACAGATGCCAGGGGCAGAGAAAGAGTTAGGAAGGGTCAGAGAACATGGTGAAGGTGGCCGTGTATTAAGAACATGGGCTGGGGCGCGTGGGTGGCTCAGCGGGTTAAGCCTCTGCCTTCCGCTCAAGTCATGATCCCAGCATCCTGGGATCGAGCCCCGCATTGGGCTCTCTGCTCAGCGGGGAGCCTGCTTCCCTTCCTCTCTCTCTCTGCCTGACTCTCTGCTTACTTGTGATCTCTATCTGTCAAAAAAAAAAAAAAAAAAAAAAAAAGAACATGGGCTGGGAGGGATCCGAGGTAATCGGAGGAATCGGGCACAGGAGAGAGGCCTAGGGTAGATCTCAGAGGAAGGGCTACTCTTTTCTGTCTTAGGTGTAACTGGACTGGTTGTTATGGACAAGAACAATGACCGAGAGACTGACTTTGTCCTGTGGGCCATGGGAGACCTGGATTCTGGGGACTTCCAGGTGATGGGGGGAGGAGGCAGGGAGGAGATTGTAGGCCCTGAATAGCCAGCTTTCAGGGGTTTGGTGGGGCAGAAAATCCAAGGTACTAAAGGCAGACACTTGTTGGCTGGAGCTCTGTCCTGGGTGGGTGGTAGGCTGGGGAGAAAAGCAGCCAAAACACTGGGGTCTTGGGGAGAGGCTGGTGGGAGCAGGCCCATGGGCCCAGTTTTCTCCTTCCTCACAGCCTGCAGCCCACTACTCAGGAGCTGAGAAGCAGATTTGGTGGACAGGACGGCCTATTCCCTGGGTGAAGGGGGCCCCCCCCCTGGACAATCCCCCCTGTGCCTTTGACTTGGACGACCCATCCTGTGATAAAAGTGGGTGTGTGCAGGGGCTGGGAGTCATCCTTCCTCCCCTTACTTCTATCCTTTCATCTCCTCTCCCTGACTCCCTCTACTTGTATACCCCCTCCTCACTCCTTTCCCTCAAGAAATCTGACTGCACCCTGCACCCTGAGCACCACCCCTCCCCATCCACAACTCCACACAGTCTTTCTCAGGGTCCCTTCCCTCCTTCAGCTCCACTTTCAACACTGGCGATTGTGGCTCTGGGCACAGGAATCACCTTCATCATGTTTGGTGTTTCCAGCTTCCTCATCTTCCGGTGAGTCCTGGGCTTCCCACTGACCTGCCCCTCCCTCCCGCCGCTCAGCCTTCTGGAGGTTAGCGGGACTCTTAGCTTGATGGTCACCTCTTAGGCCTAACACCTTCTTCTCTAGCCTTTCTCATTGAGCTTTCAGCCTAGGTGTTGTTTTCCCCCTTTTGGTCCTAGACTGAGCGTCTTAAAAAGGGGTTTTGCATGGGGTCTTCTAAGGGCAAAGGTGAATTTTCTGGGAATGCTACCATTTTAAGAACTTTGACCTTCAGCCTCTGTGTTTTGCAATGAGCACAGGGCACATATCCTTGTGGGGTGGGGAACGCAGCTTCCTGTGGCAGACCTGCTCCAAGTTCTCCCTCTGGTGTAACAGTGGCGGCTCCGGGAGCTGCGGGGAAGCCCCTGCAACCGCACTGTTAGCTCATGGGGTGGGAGGATCGGGCTTGCCAGTCAACTGAGGTGTGCAGTCCTTACAGAAAGCTGATGCTGGAGAAGGAGCTGGCTAGCATGTTGTGGCGCATTCGCTGGGAAGAACTGCAATTTGGCAATTCAGAACGATATCATAAAGGTGCAGGCAGTCGCCTCACACTGTCGCTGGTGAGCTCTGGTCTCAGCTGTCCCTTTGCTTCCCTCTGAGTGCCTGTTCTTTTGTACCCTGGACCTTTCCCAGCACATTGGCTTGTAACGATAGCCCCTGCACTGCCACCATCATCTAATGTTCCTTTCATCCTTCCGCCTCCATGTTGCCCTTGGCCCCAGCGGGGATCCAGTTACGGCTCGCTCATGACAGCCCATGGGAAATACCAGATCTTTGCCAACACCGGTCACTTCAAGGTGAACAGTCATCCGCTTGTTCTGGTCCCCACCATTTCATCCTGTCTCATCCCCATCTGTCACCTCTTGCCATGCACCTCTGCCCCTCATAACCTTCCTTTCTATGTCTAGCTGAGCTCCTGGATGTTCCCACACTTCTCCAGGATTTCCTACCTCCCAAGAACTCCTGATACTAACTTCCCTTTTCCCCTTTTCACTCCCACCATCAGGGCAATGTTGTTGCCATCAAACATGTGAATAAGAAGCGCATTGAGCTGACCCGGCAGGTCCTGTTTGAGCTCAAACACGTATGTAATGGTGTATGGGTTAAGGGTGAGGGGTAAATAGGAATGGAGAAAAGAGGGGAGGGGGAAAAGGAGAATAGTAAAATTGGGTAGGAAGGCAAGGGGCTTATTTATAAAGGATTTTAAGTTGTAGGTACAATTAAGAGAAAGGTCCTGTTCAATGTAGTGGTTTATTTCTGTATCTAATTTTTAATCTCTTTCAATTCTTTTTTCCTCTCCCACTTTTTGTTGTTCTTGTTAGATGAGAGATGTTCAGTTCAACCATCTCACTCGCTTCATTGGTGCCTGCATTGATCCCCCCAACATTTGCATTGTGACCGAGTATTGTCCTCGGGGGAGTTTACAGGTAAAGGAAAGGTAGAGATTTTAGGGATGGGGGAGATAAGCACATGTTAGCTAGTGGGCCTAGGATAGTCACATAATCTGTTCCATGTCACTACCAGGATATTTTGGAAAATGACAGCATCAACTTGGACTGGATGTTTCGTTATTCCCTCATTAATGACCTAGTTAAGGTGAGTCTTCCCTGCTCTTCCTTAAGAGTTCATCTGCTTTAAAATGTCTTTCTTTCTTTTTTAAGATTTTATTTATTTATTAGAAAGAGACAGAGCGCAAGAATGGGGCAGGGAAGGGCAGAGGGAGAAGGAGACTCCCCTCTGAGCAGGGAGCCCTATGTGGGGCTCCATCCCAGGACCCTGGGATCACGACCTGAGCTGAGGGCAGATGCCTAAATGACCGAGCCACCCGGGTGCCCCTAAAATGCCTTTGTTTCTTGATCTTTGCTTTCAGTTTCTCCTTCTAGTCCTATGAAAGTCCCATTCTCTCCAGTTCCCCTTATTCTAATGATTGGATAATAATGGGTAAAGGTCTGGAGTTTTTTTTTTTTTAAATTTTTTACTAACATACAATGTATTATTAGCCCCATGGGTACAGGTCTGTGAATCTCCAGGTTTATACACTTCACAGCACTCACCATAGCACATACCTTCCCCAATGTCCATAACTCCACCTCCCTCTCCCAACCCCCATCCCCCCGGCAACCCTCAGTTTGTCTTGTGACATTGAGAGTCTCTTATGGTTTGTCTCCCTCCTGATCTCATCTTGTTTCATTTATTCGTTTCCTACCCACCACATTGCGTCTCTCCTTCCTCATATCAGGGAGATCATATGATAGTTGTCTTTCTCCGATTGACTTACTTTGCTAAGCATAATACCCTCTAGTTCCATCCATGTTGTTGCAAATGGCAAGATTTCATTTCTTTTGATGGCTGCATAATATTCCATAGTATACATATACCACATGTTCTTTATCCATTCATCTGTTGATGGACATCTAGGTTCTTTCCATAGTTTGGCTATTGTGAACATTGCTGCTATAAACATTCGGGTGCACGTGCCCCTTCGGATCACTACATTTGTAACTTTAGGGTAAATACCTAGTAGTGCAATTGCTGGGTCATAGGGTAGCTCTATTTTCAACTTTTTGAGGAAACTCCATGCTGTTTTCCAGAGTGGTTGTACCAGCTTGCATTCCTATCAACAGTGTAGGAGGGTTCCCCTTTCTCTGCATCCTCGCCAGCATCTGTCATTTCCTGACTTGTTAATTTTAGCCATTCTGACTGGTGTGAGGTGGTATCTCATTGCGGTTTTGATTTGTATTTCCCTAATGCCGAGTGATGTGGAGCACTTTTTCATGTGTCTGTTGGCCATCTGGATGTCTTCAGGTCTGGAGTTTTTAATTGGGGGAGATTTATCTGCCACAAAAAGTCCTGCACTTGAAAAGAATTTTTGTGATCCTGCCTTAGATATCTCAGATCGTGTACCATCATCTTTTTTTTTTTTTCAAACCTCCAAGAGTTTATATTAAGATTTCTTAGCAGGATAAAGATGAATGGGGTCTCCAAACATAATTCTCTCCTGTTTTTTCTCATCATTTATTCTCTGACCGACTTGGGCATAGCTGCTCTTTCCCCCCCCCCCCCCCCAGAAAAACCAAAATTAAAAAAAAAAGAACACTAACTAGTAAAACTAAGAGAAACGAAGGAAAATTATACTAAACCTTTGGTATCTTCCCATATATTAGTTTTTAGCTATTTTCAAGTGACCCCAGTGGTGCATGGGTTTGCAAAGGTATGAATTTGAATCTTGCATGGGTCAGACAGGTGTGTAGAGCAATTCCTGCAGCCAGTGAGCTAGCCTAGTGGGTCACTTGTACCACACCTGAAGCTGGCTTTGGTTTATCTGTTTAATTCTCATGAGATTACTTAAAACAGTCTTTGTGTGTGAAAATTTGCCATCATGTGAGAGATAAAATATTAGGTAGAGTTGATGTGGTGGCTGACTGTGATGATAATATAAGAAAAACAGGACTCTTGAGGGAACTCATGATTTTTAAAAAATTAACATATAATGTATTATTTGCCCCAGGGGTACAGGTCTGTAAATCATCAGGTTTACACTTTTCATAGCACTCACCATAGCACATACCCTCCCCGATGTCCATAACCCACCCACCCTATCCCTACTCCCCGACCTCCCACCCCGCAGCAACCCTCAGTTTGTTTTGTGAGATTAAGAGTCTCTTATGGTGTGGAGAGAATTCATGATTTAGTGGAAAAGTGTTTTAGAACAAAGCCAGAAGTCTAATCCTTTCTGTATTCACAAATTTGGTGACTCTCGAAGGTTTTGTTGCTATCAAAAGGAATAAAAGGAAGGCGTTCACAGACACTAGAGTTATGAATTGTGTAGGTCCAGGGCCAAATATTTAGACAGAGGTATTTTGGTTAGCATACAGAACACTGCCTCCTTTTTCTGTTCCACCTTACCTGACTTGCGAGGGCTCCCAGGGTTTCATTTTGGGAAGCACCATTCTGCCTTCTTAGGACCTACCTTATAGTCCCTCATAAGCAAAAGTTTTTCTCTTCTGGCTTCTGTGTTGGCTTGGCAGCTGTCTCCCACTTTTGTCCATCGTCCAGGGCTTTACTAATTGATTATTTTTTCCACTTTCTCTCTTGCCCAGCATTCTCTCTAGTAGACTGCTTTCTTCCTCCATCCTGACTTGCCTACCCAGACATGGCTGTATGTTAAAGTTTGCAAGTGGCTAGTTTTCCTCAATGCATCTAGGTACTCGGGATACCGGGGTCTCTAGCCACGTCTTCCTAAGTAGTGGCCATACATTTGAAGCCATCACGAGTGTCAGTCATATCATGCTTGGAGTTTATCTTCATAGTTCTGTTCACTACTCAGAAGACTGACTGCCCTTTCCAGGGCAATAACTTATAGCTCCCCTTGTCCCTCCCCTTAAACATTTCACCTGTCCCTGGTGCTGTGGTGCCAATATACTGTTAATGGTACCAGGAAGGGATGACTCTCCTATTCTGTCCACTTCCGTTCATAGAAACTTACTGTAAAGAACACCTTCCAAAAGTAGCTTAGTGTTTTTATGGTCCCAAGCTCTTTAGACACCTAGTTAATGCCCATCTCATGGAGAAGGGGGTATCCTAAGCCGGATATAATCCAAACCCATGACTTGATCTGTATCCTGCAGGGCATGGCCTTCCTCCATAACAGCATTATTGCATCCCATGGGAGTCTCAAGTCCTCCAACTGCGTGGTGGATAGTCGTTTTGTGCTCAAAATCACAGATTATGGCCTGGCCAGCTTCCGCTCAACTGCTGAACCTGATGACAGCCACGCCCTCTATGCCAGTGAGGCCCTCCCCCACAACCCACTTTTATATTTTCCTCTGGCCTTGACCATTTCCACCTAGGGAGTATGGGAGAGGGAGATGGAATGACAGTAATATGGGGAGTATTATGGGCTTGGGGACACTCTTTTTTTTTTTTTTTAAGATTTTATTTATTTATTTGTCAGAGAGAGAGAGAGCGAGCACAGGCAGACAGAGTGGCAGGCAGAGTCATAGGGAGAAGTAGGCTCCCTGCGGAGCAAGGAGCCCGACACGGGACTCGATCCCAGGACACTGGGATCATGACCCGAGCTGAAGGCAGCTGCCCAACCAACTGAGCCACCCAGGCGGGGGACACTCTTTTTGAGGACCTGGCCAGCCTGTTCCCTCTTTTCAGAGAAGCTGTGGACTGCCCCAGAACTGTTGGGCGGGAACCCACTGCCAACCACGGGCATGCAGAAGGCTGATGTCTATAGCTTCGGGATCATCTTACAGGAGATAGCACTTCGCAGTGGCCCTTTCTACTTGGAGGGCCTGGACCTCAGCCCCAAAGGTGAGAGTCAATCTACTGCCCATAGACTCCTCTACTTAGGGGACACTGTTCTTCATCCAAACCCTTTATCACCCTCAGAGATTGTCCAGAAGGTCCGAAATGGTCAGCGGCCATATTTCCGGCCAAGCATTGACCGGACCCAACTGAATGAAGAGCTGGTCTTGCTGATGGAGCGATGTTGGGCCCAGGAACCCACTGAGCGGCCAGACTTTGGACAAATTAAGGGCTTCATTCGCCGCTTTAACAAGTGAGAGGGCACGAAGGGGCATGGGCTCCCCAGGGATAGAAGCCTCATCAGTTTTGGTGGAGGAGGTGGGGCTGGTGGGGCAAAGAGGGTAGGTTGGGTAGGAAGTCTTGGGAGTCTTGAGAGAGTGGGAGCAGGTACCATATCCTGGCCTCCCCCCAGGGAGGGCGGCACGAGCATATTGGACAACCTGCTGTTGCGCATGGAGCAGTATGCCAATAACCTGGAGAAGCTGGTGGAGGAGCGCACACAGGCCTATCTGGAGGAGAAACGCAAGGCTGAGGCTCTGCTCTACCAAATTCTACCCCAGTGAGACTTTGGTCACCTTCCCAGATTTTCCTTTGGTATTCTGCGCTGTTGGGTTCTCCCTGCTCAAGCTCCTGAGAACTCACTTCCCAGCTCTTAGAACCCTGCTTTGTTTCATCCTGACGCAGTGAGACTTTTTGGCTATAGCCTGTGTGTTTTCATTCTGTCCCTGAATGAGATATGCTGCCTTCTTCCTGGCTTCCCATCCCTTCTTTTTAGGACACGGCTCTACCATGCCTTTGCTCTAGCAAGTGGATATAGGACAATCCCAATTTGAGACATTTAGCCCCCATCCCCAGGGGTCCCCTTCCAACCCCCACCACTTAAATACTTTACCTTGAGCTAGTCCCGTCACCTTTCTTCTCTTCTGCCCGGCTTAGCTTTCACATTATAATGTGTCTCTGCTCTGCCACGCACTCATTTCCTCTCTCCTCCCATCCTCTCTCTCTGAGTTTGGCCCTTGCTTCCTAGTTCAGTGGCAGAGCAGTTAAAACGGGGAGAGACTGTACAGGCTGAGGCCTTTGACAGTGTTACCATCTACTTCAGTGACATTGTTGGCTTCACAGCTTTGTCAGCAGAGAGCACCCCCATGCAGGTGAGAACCAGGAGTGAGAAGTAGGGGGCGGGATAGGGATCTGGGGGAGCTTCGTTGGGGGCATAAGGAGCCTTGATAGTAGGGGAGATTCATTTGTTCTGGAGATCCCATATTTTTGTTAGGGCTCATGGGTTAAGAATTCTTAGAAAACTAGGCTCAAGTCTCAGGGACTCTACTTTCCCATCCTTGTTAGGTGGTGACACTTCTTAATGACCTGTATACCTGCTTTGATGCCATAATTGACAACTTTGACGTCTACAAGGTGAGAGCTGGGGCTACCCTCCTTTGGAGACCACTTTGAAAACCCAATCTCTCCAAACCCTATATGCCTTACCCTGCTCGATGGTCAGTTTGCCCTCCTGGCTCTCAACACCCTAATACTGGGGGCTCTTTGTAGACAAATGAGGCTCTGGCCCTCTTACTGTATCTTTCTGATTTCTTGTGAATCTTTAGGCTTCCCTAATCAGAACGATCACAGGATTTAGCCCCCATCTGCCACTTTTTGCCTAGGGTTATAAATACAGCCTATCCATCTTTTCTCAATCTCTCCATCCCTTCTAGACATGGAAGAATCATATGGGATGTAGGTACAGAATGATTTATTAGGGCGAGGGACAGGCTACCTTGTAAAAAATTTTGTTAAGTCATTGAGTTGGCACAGAGCGAGCTTTATTATACTTCAGAGTAAAAACCATTGGGATTTAGGTGTTGATTTTGTGACTAATTGTGTGGCCTTGGGCAAGTAACTGAAAATCTCCTTGAGTGTCAGGAATTTTATCTATAAGTTAGGAATAATAGATTTATTGTGGAAAGTGTCTAATACTGCATAGTTAATACTATTCCTGTCCCTTCCCTTTGGACTTACTCTACCATGTCTTTCATACTGTAATGTAGAACTCCCGTACACTCTTCACCCAGAATCACCAGTTATTTGTAATGTACCTCACTTGCCTTATTTTTAAAAAATCTATATAATTATTTTCTGGATTATTTGAGAGTAAGTTGCAGGCATGATGCCCCTTTATCCCTAAATGGTTCAGTGTCTAGTTCCTAAAAACAGGCCATTCTTTTGTGTACTTCAGTACAATTAACAAAGCCAAGCGGCTGCTTTCTTACCTTGCACAGTTCAGGCTGTCTGAGGCCTATTTCAATGGGCCTGCTTGCCCTCCTCTCCAGCCTCTGTGCTCTTCAGGGCAGCCCTGTTTTCTTGCTTCCCATTTCCTGACAGCAGAACTTATTTGTCCATGTCTTGTTGCAGAGCGGGTATCCATTCATTCAGCAAACATTTACTGAATGTTCGCCATGTACAGGGGTAGGATAGGAGGATTTAAAGATTCCCTTAAACTGAACCCACCCACCTCTACCCCCACCAATTCTCACTTATTTTCCAGTCAATGTGCTGGCCTCCCAGGCTGTTCAGTTGACTCACAGTGGTGTCCAGCTTTTCTCCTTCTATGCTTCTCCATTCCCACTGATACACATAGAGGTGACATTTTAATCCCCATCTCAATCAGGTAGAAACGATTGGAGATGCCTACATGGTGGTATCTGGCCTCCCAGGCCGAAACGGTCAGCGCCATGCCCCGGAAATTGCTCGTATGGCCCTAGCATTACTGGATGCAGTTTCTTCCTTCCGCATCCGGCACCGACCCCATGACCAGCTGAGGCTACGCATAGGGGTCCACACGGGTAAGGCTGACTTTCCCCCCAGTCCTTGTGTCTGCTTTCCCCAGGCTCTCCCAACCTGTTTCTTCTCTTAGGGCCCGTCTGCGCTGGGGTTGTTGGCCTGAAGATGCCCCGCTATTGTCTTTTTGGAGACACGGTGAACACTGCTTCCCGCATGGAGTCTAACGGTCAAGGTAAAACATCAGCCCTCAACCCCAGCCTTAGCCTCAATGTGTGTTGTCCTTTTCTTCTTTTCAGAGTTCCTCCAAATCTCTCAATCTGAGAGACCACAGTTCCTGACTGCCCCATCCTTGGACATATTTTGGTTCTAGTGCCTGTGCCCTGGGAAAGACTGAGAGCCTCCTGAGGGGTGGTGGTCTGGTAACGCTCTCTCCGATACCGCCAATTCTTCTATTGTCTTTTCTTTGATTCATCTCCCCACCATCCCCACACCCCATCCCACTCCAGCCCTGAAGATCCATGTCTCCTCTACCACCAAGGATGCCCTGGATGAGCTAGGATGCTTCCAGCTAGAGCTTCGGGGGGATGTGGAGATGAAGGTGATGGCAGGCCATGAGGAGGGATCAGGGAAAGGGAGGATGAAAGCAATTATGGGACCAGGGGGGAAAGACAGAGATGAAGGAATACCATAGAAGAATCTGAATTATCTTCACTCCCCCACTTCCAGGGAAAAGGAAAGATGCGAACTTACTGGCTCCTAGGAGAGCGGAAAGGACCCACTGGACTCCTGTAGAACCTACTTCTTCCCAAGTCAGACAGTCTCCTGCTGCTGGTACCTGGGTGGGCAGTGGTCACCATCTCTCCACACACCAGAAATGGACATTGTTGTGTAAGATGGAAACCAACATGCACAAACCCTGCCTTATATGGAAGTTGTTGCTCTTTGCAGCTCAGCCTTGTACATATACCTGCCTCGCTCTGGCTAGGTTCCCTTCTTCCTTACCTTCTGTAAATATCTGTATTTAAACCAGAATATTTTGGCCAAATATAAAACAACAAAAAATGTCATGATGTCAGAGTCTGGGTTAGGGGCAAGTCCAAGGAAAGGTTATGGGATGTGAACATGGTAACGCGTGGACTCACTGAAATAGCAGTCTCAGGGTGAGAGAGAACCCTTTATGGAAAGCCCCTTCACCAAGTACAGACAGAATCGCCTTCCTTCCCACCTCTCCAGTACAGACGGAAATGGATTCTGTATTCCACACCCCTCTTCCCGCCTCAACTCTTAGTTAGTAGTTCTACCCATTTCCCCACCCTGTGCTCCCTGACAGGCAAGGGAGGATATTTCTCCCAGTTGGTGGGAAGAATTCTCAGGTTCATAGGGCAAAGGCTGCCCCAGAGACAAAGGCACTGGTGTTGAGAAACTGCAGTTCTTCCGGAATGGTGTGTCCAGTGTCTTGATGTTACTGACACCCTAGGGGAGAGCCAGAATGAGGACAGATCCTGCTCTGCGCCAAGCCTGAACAGAACAGCCTCTTCCCCTCCTTCTTCTCCCCGACTCCCAACACCCTCACACACCGGTAGCTGCGGTGCCCTCTGTATCCAAAAGGTTTCAGGCTGCTCCTGACGGTAGTCATGAGGCTGTAAGGGAGAAAACCTGAAAAGCTCTTGGTTTGAATCTTCCTCTCTTAACCTCTGCTACTTTCCCACAGCCCATTAGAAGCCAGCTGTACAAGTGGGATGGGATAAACTCTCACCTTGGTTGGGGCAGGAGGCCCGGCGTGTACCAGCTCCTTTTGGTAGTCATGGTGTGTCACAGACTCGACCTCAGAGTGCTTCCCTGTGGGTTCCTGCTCTGCCTGCACCTCTTTACTATATAGTCCTGGGAGATGTCAGAGCCATTCTTTCCAGATTTTTGTCTTCCCCCACCCCCTTTACCCTTCTCCCAGCTTCTTACCAGATCTGATGATGCAGGAGCATCTCCAGCATGGCTTCCCGCTTTCCTGTGGGAGGGCAGGGAGTGGAGAGAGTGGGGGAGTCTGGTTAAGAAGCAGGCCCAGAAGAAACAAATGTGAGAAAAGGAAGGAAAATCGTCGGGTTTTACCCTTCTACCCATCAGACAATCCATAGTCCTACCAGAAATTCTTTCCTCTCTCTTTTCTCTAATGGGCTCATGCCCATTCTCTCATGCTTCCCACCTCGAATTGGTTGATAGTAGTTTCGTGGGGGCTGGTACGAGTCTTTCTGGGTGGTGCTGAAGGACATGGGTGACTGTTGCTGTGGGGTCAGCAGTCCCTGGTGTCCATGTCGGAAGAAGAAACTCTCAGAGCCATCCTGCATGCTTGGGACTCGATCCAGGTGGTTGGTGGCTCTCTGTGGGCCCCAAGGTGAGTGACCAAGATATCCTTTATGGTACCCACCCTCATAATAAACTACTGCCTCCCCCAGGAAACTGGGGGCAGTCTTCAGGAAAAGGCTGAAACCTTAATACCTCCTCCTCCCAGTTGTAGAGAAGGCAGTGTCCCCGTGGCAATGTTTCTTTGAGAACCTTACACTTCTCTTCAACTTGGGGGGTCTTCCATTGCCCTCGTGCACCAGGTTCTGGGACTTGCAAACTTTTCCAGGGTTGTTTCTGAGGTTCCCAGCAGCAGTAGTGATTCCAGCAGGAATAATTAGGGACCAGCTCTGCCCCAAGGTTTCTGAAGTTTGGGAGATTGCAGAGGCTGAGCTGAGGGTCATGGCCACGGTCTGGACTAGGCCCAGATTCAGTGGCAGGACCAGGGCCAGAATCAGAACCAGTCCCTTGACCAGAGTCACAGCCAGGGCCAGAGCCATGGCCAGGACCAGAACTGGAGCCAGTAACAGGGCCAGGACTAGAGCTACGGTCATTTGTAGTACAGGGATCCTGGGTGAAACGGGAAGCATAGACAGGCTCAAAGCCAAGTCTCCTCTGGTCTATCTTGTGGGTAAAGCTGGCTCCAGTGCAGGGCTCCCCAGGAAGACTGTCAGAGGAGCGGTCCATGAGAACACTCGGCTCAGAGTAGCGGACTCGGGTCTTCGTAGATAACGCATCGGTTTTGGCGGTGGAGGCAGCTGCAGATGCAGTATTTGCAGCTGCCAGGACCGACCTAGGACGGCCATCCAAAGGAAACGGTTCTGAAGAAGACCTGAGCCCTCCAGCGCCAGGCTGCACGTCCAAAGATCTAAAAGGAAGCGAATACATCAAAAGCGCAGCCCAGTAAGTCGGCTGACCTTTCTTGTACCCTTACACCTGCAGCCAAAGCTGCCGCTCTCACCGAGACCGCGATCCCTTGGTAGGCTCAGTGGTCTCCATCTTCCGGCAGCAGCTACTGGGTTGCCATAGAGACGGCAAATAATTCCAGGAGTCTGCGCAGAACTAGAGTTGGGCGGAAGTGTTGGGGGGGGGGGTGAAGGCAAATTCTCTGCGGGGCGGAAGTCTTCAACCTGTGGCTGTCTGGGAAGTTTGCTTTCCATTTAGACTCCCTTCCGCCTCAGCCTAGCTTTTAAGGTTCCGCTGGCCTACGGCCCTGTCTTCTACACTTAAGCGTGATTCTTTTGAGGCTTTCTAAGGTGGTTCTTTGTGTTGGAGACAAGCACAGGGCTGGGGTATCAGACTAAAGCATACTTGGTGTGCTTGTGTAGGGGCAACAGTAACTTCCCCTTAGTTCATTCTCAAAAGTGGAGGTAGTCTTTTTAAAATGTTTAAGGTTGAAAATACATTAGACAACTCAAAAGCAAAACGGTGAGACATGGGGATCAGTCAAAGGGTGGCAGCCTTTTTCGTGTGGTTACTTCTTCAGTAAAAGGCCCTCATGTTAAGGCCATCCTCCTCTCAGACCCCCTAGAACTTGGCTTGGCATTTGAATGAGGGCCAGGATTGAGCAGGTCTCCTCCCTGGGTTTCAGTCTCTTCCTACTCACACAGGCTTATTCCTACTGCTACTTTTCTAGAAGCTTGACCCAGGTGGATCATTAGTCATGAGGACTCACAGACCTATAGGCAAATGCTTCTTTAACTACAGGATGGGCCTCCTTAATGTCTCTCACTCAGTCCATAGTTGATAGAGATCATTGTGTTTAATCAGTGTTCTTTCCTATTTGTGGTATCTTTATATATTTAAGACAGTGATCCAAAATCGAGGGAGATCAAGTTTATTAGCATCATAGGGTTCATTCCCCCCCACACTCCAAGCATCCAGGTCTGGGGTTCTTGGTCAGTTGGTAGGTTCAACCTGGAGGCCACTGGAGCTGTCGACCCCCAAGTACGTGAATGTGCAGATGATACACAGACTGTGCACCCAGCTTCCCATCATTTATCACTGAAATAGAGCGTGGGGTTATGGAACATGGGAAAGGTCAAAGACTAAAGATCAGACTGAGGGACAGGTTTGAGAATTTATAGGTGAGGGGCTCAAGGACCAAAAGTTACTCACCAAGTCGGTATCCATCTCCCAGGCCCTCAGCCTTTGCTGTCTTCTTGGCCACAAGGAGAAGGTGTCCTAGAAGCTACAGGGAAAGGGGAGGGAGACAGGTGGCTTCATTTACAGGGAGGAAAAACCTCTAGTTGTTGTCCAGGGCTCCCCTGCCCCAAAGCCAAATGTTGGCTCTGCTCTTCCCACCTGCTGGTCCTCTTCTTCAGCCTGGCTAATCCGAGGAATGGGCTTCTTAGGAATGACAAGGAAGTGCACAGGAGCTTGAGGCGCCACATCACGGAATACAAGACACTGGGAGTAGTGACAGGCCAGAGGCCACCATGTTACTTTTTAACAGGCTGATGTATCTCACAAGTTCCTAAGGGGACGAACCCTAAAGGCACCCCACCTGCTGGTCCTCATATAGAATATCAGCTGGGAGGCTTCGATCCAGGATCCGGGAGAAGACCGTTGGGGCTGCTCTCTTAGGAGCTGTCTGCTGAGCCTTGGCCACTTCATTTCCATCAGTCACACCTGCAGCTCCTCGGACCTGAAGGTGTGTCAGACATACCCGAGGGAGGGAGCTGACAATACCTTTCCCATATAGTGAGTCAGGGCTGGCAAAGGCTGGGTTCTGTTAGTCATTAACTTCATTCTTCTAAGAACCTATTAGTATTTCCCATCCAAAAGACAAGTTCCTGAATTTCAGAACATCAGCAGCAGAGAGTAGGGTTATAGTGCTGAGCTTGGTTAGATAAAGGCCGTATTACAATGCAGGATTCAGCAGTGCAATTGATTCCTGTTCCTAACATGTCTAGTAAATTTAGTTACTGTTCGGAAGAAAGGACACAGGATGAGAACTGGACACTTAGGTCCCAGTTCTTCTTTTACCACTGAATTACCTTAGATAAATCCCTCCTCTTGGCTTTAAATATAAAATAAAGGGAGTGGTTTGTATCACCTTTGAGACCACTGGAGCCCTTTCCATTTACTCACACCTTGTTACTAAGTTTCCACTTATTTCCATTACCTGTTGCCTGATCTTTCAGTTGTGTTACCCGTTTTATTCAAGTTTGACACAAGCACGTCTTGATGTCAGATCTGACCTCTGTGAATTTTAACTTCAGTCCCTTAAATCAGTGAAGGGCAGAATTATGTGAACTCAGCAACCCCAGCCCCAGGGGATTGTGGGTAGGGAGGACCCAGTTTCCCAGGGGCTCAGAGAAGGCTGAAGTCAGTGTTGTCACATTGTGGGAGAAAGAGGTGGGATGAACCTGACCCCTCTGACAAGTGGAGAAGATGAGAGGTTAATACGCGTGCTCAGGCGGCCAAGGGCCTGACAGGGGCAGGAGACGGGCTCCGAGAAGACAAACTTCACTTCCTGCAGGGGGCGCCGAGGAGGCTGCCCGGAGCAGGCGTTCGGTCACCTGGGTTTCAGGTAGGCTTAGAAGGCAGCAGCCAATCCACTGACCCTTCGCGACCTCGGCGCCCCCGCCGGTGCAGGGCGTCGGCCACCGCTGCCCACCAGCCCGACCTCACTGCACAGCCCCGGAGCTTGCACCACGGGAGGGGCGCCGTTCCTTGCCCGGCGTCCGGGCTCCGTTCCCGCGAGGCCGCAGGGCCGCGCGCGCCTGGGGGAGGAACGCCAACCCCTGGCCCGGAGAACGGCAGTGCCCGCGGGACGCCCTCTGCGCTCCCACGGTCGCTTCTCACCTGTGCCCCCCGCGGCCCCGCCACCGCCACCGCCCTGCGCGCCACGCACAGCCCAGCAGCCAGCGCCAGGGCGGCCGCCATCTTGCCCCTCAGTAGCCGAACCTTTCTCCGAACCCCAGTACGCGGGCCCCGCCGCCAGCCCGAAGTGGGTCCGCCCGGGAGCCAGTGAGCGGCAGCCATTGGCTCCGCCAGCCGCCGCGAGCTAGCCCTACCATCCCATTGGTCGCGCTTCTGGGCCGCTCGCTGCCCTTTAGCCCAGAGGGTGGTGCCGTTCACTCCGCTGGCTCCGCCACCACCCCGGAGGCGGAATCTTTTCATCCCATTGGCTTCTTCTGCCAGCTGGAGGGCGAGTGTTCCACTCCATTGGCCTCGACTTCTGGTCAGAGTGAAGGTTCCTTCGCCATTGGGCCCCCTAAGTAGTTTCGCCAAGAGAGTATCTCACTCCATTGGAAGGCTTAGACCACCAGGTGGGATTTTCCTCCAATTGGCTCTGCTGCACCACACTCGTGTGGCACCAAGCCCCTAAGGTCGTGGCCCCTCTCCCGGCATTGGCCAGGAAGAGGGCGGGTTCTGTGAAACCTCGGCGCTGGCTGGCTCCGGGAACCACCGCAACCCGCGAAGGCCAAGACCACGGAGGGGGGCGGGGCGGCGGCTCCAGGCGAGTGGGGCAGAAGGCGAATTGGGAGGGGGGTCCTTTAACTGGTGGGATAGATACCCAGCTTCCTTCCTAAAAGGGCATTTCAGCCCCTTGAGCATTTCAGAGATTTTTAAAATTTACTCATCTAAGGGCAGTTTCTCCTTAGTTTATGTTCTTGTGTCCAAACACCAAGATTGAAGATTCTGCAGTTTGTTTTCAGGGCATTCCCCCCCCCCCTTTTTTTCCCTTTCTTTTTAAACGGGGGTGCGACGGGAGGGGCCTGTCTTTGCCACACGACTAATAAGCAAAGGCATAGGTATCCAGTGTTCTTTCCTAATCGGAAATGGTTAGCCTTGCTCCTGTCATTTTCAGTTAGTCAGGTTTGAAGAACAAGGGAAAATGCCTCAGTAGTATATTTTGTTTTGCCGGAATATATATTTTTGACAGAAGGAACAGGGGTCACAGAGTGCTGATATACTAACACAGTTAAGTTTTAGTATGACTTCAACACTTAGGACAAAGCCACCACTGTATCTTTAGGTTTTTTTTTGTTTGTTTGTTTGTTTTAGCTCATGTCCTTGACATAGATAGGTGCTCAACGATTGTGGAATGAATAATATTTGGTGTTTCATTTGCTTTCATAATATGTAATATGTTTAAAATATATATGTTTAAAACATGTAATGTTTAAAATGTTTTAAAATATGGGGCGCCTGGGTGGCTCAGTTGGTTGGGCGACTGCCTTCGGCTCAGGTCATGATCCCGGACTTCCAGGATCGAGTCCCGCATCAGGCTCCCAGCTCTTTGAGGAGTCAGCTTCTCCCTCTGACCTTCTCCTCTCTCATGCTCTCTCTCACTCATTCTCTCTCAAATAAATCAATAAAATCTTTTTAAAAAATGTTTTAAAATATTACATAATATGTAATATTTCATAATATGTAATGCCCCTGACAATCAATTTTCCATATTATTAGTCTATGTAAATATACTTTGTAATGTCTGCCTATTATTTATTAGTTTTTAAGATTTTACTTTAGTTGAGAGAGAGAGAATGAGCGGTGGGATGGGGGCAGAGCGAGAAGACAGAAGCAGACTCCCTGCTGAGCAGGAAGCAGGATGCCTCAGCCCATTCAGGGCTCCGTCCCAGGACCTGGAGATCACCACCTGAGCCCAAGGTAGATGCCCAAGTGACTAAGCCACAAAGGCACCCTCTGCATATTGTTTGAATGAGTTTTCACAGTAGCCATTCCTTTACTGCTGACTCTTGAATTAGTTTTAGTGAATGGTCATTATGGCGCTAATTGCATATCACCAGCCAAGAACTCTTTACTTCCAGAGATAGTAACCACATTTGCTATAGCTGTATTATTGTTAGAAAGTCCTTTTATCCTCCAAAGGGCAGACATTTGACCCTGTACTTTCCTCTAGGAGTTCTAGCAGTCCAGATTGCATCTCTTCCTTTGGAAGTATAGCTAGCTTCCCCAAATGTGGGGAAATGAAGACTGGCCTTTTCTGTGCCCTAGAGGTTACATGCAGTTCTCTGTGGTGACTCTGAGAACGCAGCAGCCCATAGAGCTGCTTTGGAGAAGCTCAAGAGGTAAGAGCAGCTGGGATCTAGGAAGGGGAAGGAAACTGGCCAGGCATGGTAGACGACAACAAAGTGCTTTGAAACTGGTTATTTCTTTGGGTTCTCAGGGAAAGCAGGTAGCACAGTGATTATTCTTTTACAGAGCCAGAAACTGAGGCCCAGAGACGGCTTGCCTAGGATCACAGAGCCCATTAGAGCCCGAATCTCCTACTCCTTGTAAAAATAACTATGATTCACTGATTTGGGCCACAGTCACTGGTTTCAGCCTCTTGTCCACAGTTCTTTACTCCAAGTCTTTGTGATCCCTGGCAGATGCTCTCATCTAAGAGCTGCAGCTCTCTGTAGGTTCTGACCAATGTCTCCTGTACTGATCCCCACCACTACATCAGCTACTGGACCTCATTAGAGACTTCTGTTCCTTTGTTCTTTTTTTTCAGTTTGTCAGTTGCTTCCTGGCTTTACGTTCTGTCCATTTGTGTGGTCAGCTCTCCCCACATTCTCAAGCCTTCTTTTTGACTTTCCTGATAATCCTTCCTGACACCCTCCCATCATCAGCTATCAATCTAACTCAATCTAACTATTGTGTTTCTCTTCCTCTTTAGGTTCCTGCTTCCAGCTGTACTTGAATCCTCAACTGCCCACTGATTAGGTTTTTCTGTGATTTCCCACATTAGCCTTCCCAAATCTTCTCCTCTCTCCTACTCCCCACTCCTACCCCTTGCCTTCATGACCAGCAACTGACCTTGTCTCCTACTTCACAGGGAGAACTTCCACAAGATCCTGCTTCCTGCAGCTCAGTGAAGGCCCATCATTTTCCTTCTTCTTTCCTCTTGGTCTTAGGAGGTGGTGGTTCTCCTGTCCAGAGCAAATCCCTTCACCTCTGCCCTGATCTCATTTCCTCCCTCCATCTCTGGGATGTCTCACCAGGCATCTCTTTCTCTCTTCGGTATCCTTCAAGATCTTCCTTTACTGGTTCCTCCCCTTTTTCCCTCCTAAAAATTGTTTCTTGATTCCACATCTCTCTCTGGATATTGTCTGACTTCTCTCCTGCTCTTTTCATCCAAGCTTCCTAAAGAAACTCTTTCAGACTTACTGGGTTTGGTTTCTGCCCCCACTGCATCACTGAAACTACATTATCTGAAGTGCCCAAAAGACCTAATTGTAAAATCCAGTGGACATTTTTCAGTCTTTATTACTGGCATCTCCAACTGCATCCAACACCAGTGTTCACTCTATTCTTCCAAAAACCCCCTCCCTCCCTGGCTTCCTTGAAGCCACTCTGTCCTTCTGATGCCAGACTAGCATCTCAAATGTGGGTTTGGTGGAAGCAGTTGGCTTGATCCAGCCTGTCTCCTTTGTGGTCCTCTCTCTTGCCCGCATTATGTGTAACTCTAAGATCCTAGGATCTATCTGCCCCATACAGAACCAGGCCAGATTCCAGGGACTTCCCTTTTATTGATGATTTGAGCCAGGTTCAAAGAGGCCTGCGCCAGGTGTTGATAGTGTCTGTGCCTGGAGGAGGGAAAAGCAGAGGTGAAAGGGTCAGGTGTGGGAGTCAGACATAGGGTCTGGCCAGAGGCTGTGTGGGCCAGGAGGCCCCGGGATTCTGCAGTGGGAGCCAGGACGGCCAGAGGGCCCCTGCTTCTGTAGAGCCTCAGAGTCAGAGTTGCTGACGATGGCTTCTCGGAAGGTAGGCATCTCTGCAAAAGGCATATAGTCTGCTCCTGGGGGTAGAAACCGGTGCAAGTATGGGGTGCAGCGGGTGAGAGGGTGAGGTAGTCCTGGAGGGGATGGTTGAGGGTGGGAGCACCTTCCTGCCGGCCTTCTGACTAAGACCCCCACTGTTCTAGGTTGCCCCCTCACCATGAGGCCTCCCTCCTCGTCGCCGGGTCTCCTCAGTCTCAAAGAAAGTCTCATGTTCCTCCCAGCGACGGTCACAGGCCGCACAGAGGAAATTAGACTCAAAGCAATTGCAGCAACAACCTGGGGCAAGGAGGAAGCCAAGACAAGTATAGGGAATTGGTGTTTCCCCCTAGGCTGACTACATTCTCATCTCTTCCATACCAACCACAAACACAGGTTTCTTCTACCAGTTCCCCTATCCTTATTCCCAAACTATTTGCATCCTACCCATGCCCACCCCTGTACTCCCCTCACCCTAGAAATTACCTTTCACCCTGCAGGGATGGGACCCAGTAGCTGTGTGCTCTTCATGGCTGTGTTTGCAGCGACATTGGGCCCTCCAGGCCTTGGGGTCAAAGGTAGCTCGTCTTTTGAGCCAGAACTCACCCACCTCCTCTGGGCGTGATGGGATAAAGCAGAACATGAGGCAGCGACACTGGCCCACATTGCAGGGCACGGATATGTCTAAGGGAATGGGGAGAAATGTCTAATGGGAATGGGGAACACCTAATAGATCCAGGCCTTCCCATGCCAACTCCCCCCACCCCCCATACCAACACACACACTTTTCTGTCATATGGCCAGAGTATAGTTATCCCTTCCCCTGACAGAGGCTGGTCAGTTCTCCCTACCTGAGATGATCTGGTGCTCTTTCAGCAAGTGTCCACAAAAGCATTTGGACTCATCTCCAATCCGGAAACAGTCCCATAGATAATGGGGGCAGCGCCAGCCAATGTAGAGACCTGAGTATGGAGGGATTAACAAGGAAAAGTGAGAAGGAAAAATAGCGCAAGCCCCCTGCCCAAGGCGTTCTCACCTCTCCGCCTAGATGTATTCACCTCCACCCATGAAGTTCCCATCCCCACCCCTTTAGACAATTTCCCACCAGGTTTTCTCAGTGTTCCACAAGGGTTTCAGTTCCTTTCCCACCCCAGGATCCACTCCATCTCTGTTAGCCTGTCAGAAATGACTGAAGACCATCTTCAAAATTATAAATGAAATTTTATTTGAAGATGAACATGAATCTTGCCAAGTTCTCTGTGACTGTGAAGATTCCCATCTCTTCCCCTTCCCACATTAAAGCCCAACTTTATTTTGTTTCCTTGAAGTGTCTAAGGTGAGGGAAGGGAAGATGACTGGCCAGGTGTAGAGGAGGTGGTGAGGACTGGCACCTCAGAAGCATGGTTTTTGAAGGCACCAGAGGCAGAGGAGGAGGAGTTTGGGCAGCTCTCGGACCAGGAGGAGGGCTTTCCTCACTTTTCAAGGTTCGCACCTTCATATTTCCTTTTTGTGTTCCTGGTGTTACGGAACTAATGCTGTCTGCGAACTTGAGAAGGTCTGCCTATGGTTCTCCAAGAATCAGGAGAAAGAGGTAGGCCAGAAGTCATGAGTGGTGAAGATCAAGAAATCGAAGCTTGTGAGGCTAAGACGTGTCCCTGAGAGCAGGCACCAGTGAGATGCCACAACCCTTGAGAGCCTGGTTTCCACAGTGGGATCTGAAACTGGCTTCACAGGTCGGCAGTACTACAAGGCAAGGGTGGAGCCATGTAAATGTGGGAGGAGAGCCAGAGAGTACATTCCACTCAGATTTTCTCACCCTTTAGGAGACCTGAGAGTACTCCAATTTCTAGGCAAGAATCCTGGATGAGTCCTCATGGAATGGGACATTCAGCCATAGGACCCATTCCCATTGGGCTACAGTGAAGTGTCACCTCCGCTAAAAAGTTTTCCCTGACTTCCTCTTTCTGTCTAGGGGCCCATGATTTTGACTTTTCCCGCTACTCCTATCACAGTACAATGCATTGGAATCGATTTTTTCACTTATGTTTCTCTTAAACTAAGTTCTTCTAAGGAGGGGTCTGGCTTTTCATTTGCATCTCTTGTCCTAGCTTAGGGCCTGGCCCGAAATAGGTGCTCAGAGAGCACAGACTCCTTGACTGAGTAAATGAAGGAGGAAATTCCTTCAGAAGGGAAGAGAGACCCTGTATTATAGGCATATCCCTGAGGTTAGTGTCCTCTGGTCTTTGACTTTGGCCAGGGCCACAATTCACAATTCTGTGCCTAATTGTCAGTCTAGGTTTTCTTGCCTTACCCATGGTCTTTAAGGGTCTAAAGCCTGTCCAGATGTGGCTTTTGGCTTTGCTACTTCTGTCTTGATACTGACAGCCCACAGTGCCAGCACCCCATTACACCAGCAAGGCTTGGTCGAAGGGGCAGCGTATGGGCAGAGTCACAATGGAGGTGAGCGGGGGCCAGGATTCTACTAGAGGAATTCTGAATTCCTTCTAGAGGCTGAGCAGATGAGGTGTGGAGGTGAAGGAGGGTCAGTTCCCATAGATTGAGGTCCTGCCTGGGGGCCTGGGAGAGTCAAGTCCAAGTAACGATATAGGAGTCAGTGTTCAGCTCTCAGATGAAGACTAGAGTTTTAACAGAGACTGGTGACTATACCTCAGACTCCATTATAGGTGTCCGTGCTCTTAAAGTGGGACAGTTGACATCAGGCCATGTAGTCCAGAGTGGAACCCTCCTCTCTCTGCTCTGATTCCAAACACTCTTCCTGTTATAAGTGGACAAGGACTGGCAGGGGGAGGAGGCATTATCTGGGATGCCATTTTGACTCTGTACAAGGTGATTCTATGTAGTTTCGCCTTAAAAATCTTTGCCCCAAGCATTTTCACTGCAAACATTTTCACTGCATGATCAATTGGCCATAGACAATTTAGCCACAAAAGATAAAATTACAAAAAAAAAGGACATTCATTAAAAAGGGCATAATGAAACATGGAAACTGAATATCAAAATTAAAAATGGCTTTATTGCAAAATGCAAAAAAATTGAATTTAAAATGAATTTAAAATGTATAGAACAGATTCATGGCAATAGCATGCAAATAACTCATTTTATTTTGTGGATCGTACCTAACCACTTGTCTTCAAAGTCTTAAATTCATAGTAGTATATGTTTTTGTTTTTTGGTTGTTTTTTGTTTTTGTTTTTGGGTTTTTTTTGGCGTGTTGATTCATCAGTTTGTTTTTGTTTTGTTTTTTGCTCATTATTCATCACTTTTTCTTTTTTTGCTAAAATTTTCCCTTTCACTAAGAGGTATCAGTTTCCAAGTACTAGGATACATATTTGTAACTGAGCTTTGTATTATGTTCTGAAAGCTTTCTACACTGCTCTTTGTTCTCGACAGATTGTCACATGTCCATTGATAGACATTCCAAAGTTGTATGGGAAGTTGTGTGGGTTTAAAACTCTGTGTCACTGTGTAGACACAGTGAATTATGAAGCCCAAGATTTATGTAATATAAAAATAAGAGAACTGGGGCGCCTGGGTGGCTCAGTGGGTTGGGCCGCTGCCTTCGGCTCAGGTCATGATCTCAGGGTCCTGGGATCGAGTCCCGCATCGGGCTCTCTGCTCAGCAGGGAGCCTGCTTCCCTCTCTCTCTCTGTCTGCCTCTCTGTCTACTTGTGATCTCTCTCTGTCAAATAAATAAAATCTTTAAAAAAAAAAAATAAGAGAACTGTGTCAATGGAGAAATGAAACCAAACTCAACCAGTTGATGAAACTAACAAACTGCCAAACAAAACTACCAACTAGTTATTTTTTTTATCTTTTATGGCAAATTGCCTTATGGTCAATTAATTTTGTGGTGCACTATTTGTGGCAAAGGTGTCTATGGCACAGATGTTTACTCTGAAAATACCAGACAGGGACAATTGATTCCATGCTCATATAATATTTGCGTGATAACATCTCTTTTTGCTTAGAACATCTCCATACAACATACAGCTATTTTTACGTGAAGGATGTCTCCAGTCCAGACATATAGTCAGGTATCTCCAGACTTTTTCAACAGCATGTTCCACCAGCTCTTCAAGTGTGGTACAGCCAATTATTCCTTTCAAACCTGGCCCTCAAGCTTTGTCTTCTGTTCATCCAAACACATACTTATCATGCATCTTTTCTGTTTCTCTAATGGCATCATCATCCAATCAGTATCTAAGCCAAAAACCTGGGGGTCATTCCAGGCATGTCCTTCTCTCTTATCCCATACATCCAAAGATCCAAAGGTCAGTTTTACCTTCTTAACATTTCTTGAACGTTCTATTTCTCTCCACCTCCATGCATCTACTTCTCACCTGGATTATTATTACCACTGCCCAATGTAGTCTTCCTATGTGCAGTCTTATCTTTCTGAAGTCTACACTACTGCCAGAGCAGTCTTTCAAAACCACAAATTTGCTCATGTTATTGTCCCACTTAAAACCTTTTGGTAACTCTCAGTTGCCCTTAGGTTATAATCCCAACTCTTGAGCTTTGCACAGAAATGCCTGTACACTTCTGCCCTTCCAGAGCTGAGCTCTGAGCTCTGTTCAACATTTCTTGCACTTTCCTACTGGCACCTTGCCCTCACTTTTTACCTGTCCCCCTCTTCTTACTCATCTTACAGATTCCAGCTGAGAAGTCATCCCTTCCAAGACTTATTCCCCGAGCACCCAAGATTAGGTGCCCTTTTTTTTCTGCTTATGAGACACTGTGGACTGACCTCACTCATAGAAATTATTAGAATGAATTATAATTATCCTTATTGGTGTCTCTCATTCGAGTACACATTTTGTTTTAAAGATTTATTTATTTGAGAGAGAGAGAGAGAAAGCATGAGAGCAGAGAAAGTCAGAAGGAGAAGCAGACTCCCCCTGGAGTTGGGACCCCAATGCGGGACTTGATCCCAGGACTCTAGAACCATGACCTGAGCTGAAGGCAAATGCTTAACCAACTGAGCCACCCAGGCACCCCTAGAGTACACATTTTTTGAAGGATTTTGTTTTTGACATCCCACCAGCCACTGCTTCCACACCTGGCTCAATGCCTGGCACACAGCTGGTGCTCAGTAAATGCTGACTAAATAAAAGAAAAGCTTACATTTGATCCTTCTCTACACAGCACACATACTGATTCTCTAGGGACTCAAGATCCCCAATATTAGGAGGGAACCCTAAATACCTTTTTCAGGATTGAATGACACTTAAATTACTACATAAAGCTGCCTGTTTAAACAGGAAAATGAAGAAGCTCCATGTGGAGAAGTATAGCAGCCTTGAAAAATGAGGAGCAGGCAGGAGGTTCTGAGAATGACCTTGCATTTCCAGGAAGAATAAGGGTGACAGAAGATGTTAAAATAAGCAAACAAAGCCATTTCAATGCCTGAATTAAGACAGATGAGATCATTGTGACTTTCTTGGCCAGGGGGACAGGGGGAAGGGTCCCAGCATGAGAATGAGGAGAGTAAATTGCATGAGGAGTGAGAAGACATAGGATTGCCTGGTTGTCTTTATATCTTAGGCCCATCTAGTTTCAACATAACCCTCTTACTATCATAAGGGGAAAGGAAGTATGAAAGACAAAAATAAATGAACTCCTGTCTATTGAATTGTCTAGAAACCCCAGAATCTGCAGAGCAGGTCGGGGTGGCCTTCATTCTGAAGGTATTTGCTATAGACATGAATTTCAGCAACACAGGTATACATGCTTGCACTGGGGGGCATGGGTTTCCATCTGCACACCTTTTATACGCAGGCATACATAAGCACAGCATGCCACTTATGGGGCTGGCAAGAGTACTGATTCTGGGCTGAGACTTGGAATCAACAGGGCTTGAAGTTCCCACTCTCCTCCTTGGTGAAGAGACTCACAGCTTTTGGGTACCTAGGTGATAATGAGTCTGGCATGCTGGGTGACAGCCTTTTAGTGAAGTTCCACCAAGGGGACCAAGGCCTTTTGCCATGTCAGAGCCACAAGTCTCCTGGACTGTCTAGGGTCCTGGGCCATCTCTGCCTTAAGGTCTGTTTGGTCCAGGCTTTCAGAGCCCTAGAGGTGGGTCTAGTGTATGGCCATTCTTTTTTTTTTTTTTTTCCTTTTAACAACTTTAGTTTAGCTTCCTGTCCCTCCCTGGGCTTTATATGAATATCCCCACTTTTTTTTCTGTACCATGCTATCCACATTGGCCCACCTGGCTTCTCCCCTCCTAGATTAAAGGCAGTTAGCATTGCCATTTCCACAGGGGACAGCAATCCATTGATCAGGGCAGGTTCCCTGGTCCAGTTGGATTGGAGGATGGCCATGGCCTGTCACAGGCTTCTGAAGGGTTTTCTGGGCTCACCTGTCTGGATGGCACTCAGGGCTGCATTCTTCTCCCATTGGAAAAGATAGTTCATCTGAGCACCGAACTTCTCTCTGGGCCTTGCCTTAGCCACTTCCACCAGCTCTGTTTGCTCGGCAGGGACCACTGGGTGGGCTGTGTAATCTGGGAAGGGAGAAGCTGAGTAACCAAGGAGAAGTGTGGAGGCCCTAAAACTAAGAGAAGAGGCCAGGTTAAAGAGTAACCCAATCCCCTCCTCCTGGGGCAGGTATAAGACAGTGATGAGAATGGGGAAAAGTGCAGGCACAATTACGGCTAAATCCTTTCTTCCCCTTCTTCTTGCCCGGCTGTTGTCCTGGCTGAGCTGTGTGTGCGCTGCTGTCAGTGGCCTCCACCTGCTCCTTGTCCTCTCCTTCCTCTTCCTCTTCCTTTGCAGATGTGTCCAGGTGGACCGGGGCTGAAGGGCTTGAAAGGGAGTGCTTTTGAAGGCTCTCATACTCAGAGATCTGGCTGGACTTCCTTCTCCACAAGACCTCACTGGGAGAATACTTAAAGAGGTCTTCCTCCAGAGTATCAGGGGAAGATACAGGAACATGGTCTTGTGATGAGGTATGAGAAAAAACACGTTTCTCTGGGTCCTTAAAGATGAGAGTCTCCAACAGGGTCTCAGGCATAGGGGTTTCCAAAGGGTTCTCAGAGTATCCTACAGGGGTCTCAGAGATAGAGGGCTCCAAAAGGGTTTCAGAGGTATAGGTCTCTGAAGGGGCCTGGGAAGTGGATGGAACCATAGGCGATTCAGAAGTGTGGGCTTCTAAAGGGGTCTCAGAGATGGAAGTTTTCAAAGAGGTTTTGGATGTGGGGGTCTCTAAAGGGGCCTGGGAGGTGGATGGAATCATATGAGATTCAGAGGTGTGGGTCTCTAAAGGGGTCTCAGAGATGGAAGGTTTCAAAGAGGTTTCAGAGGCATGGGTCTCTAAAAGGGCCTGGGAAGCAGGTGGCACCATATGAGATTCAGAGGTGTGGGGCTCTAAGGGAGTCTCAGAGATGGAAGGCTCCAAAAGGGTTTCAGCGGCAAGGGGCTCTAAGGGGGTCTCAGAGATGGAAGTCTCAAAGTGTGTTTCAGGGATAGGGGGCTCCTGTGATTCTTTAGCAGAGAGGTCCTTTGAAGAGGGGTGCTCCTCTGTATCCATGGTGCTATTAGGCTCTTCTGTGACCTTGTCTGCTTCCATCTAGTGGTAGAATAGGGTACAGCCTTCATTAGGTTGGGACTGGAGGGTCTGCAAGTCAGAGTACAGTGGGGGTTATGGAGTTAGGATAAGGATTTCTGTGCACCTGAGATATAAGGGGGAAGCAAGATGAACTTCGGTGCCAGGAGGTTCTTCTGTGTGCCTAGACCCCATGTGACATGTGGCCACAGATTGTGAGGGAGCTGGAATTTAGAGAGAAAAAGGCTGAAACGGTCAGAATCCCATCAGTAGATGGTAATAGAGGACCGTGACCCAGGAGGGAGACTGAACATAGCAACTTGACTAGTCCAAGAGCACGTCCTGGGCCTTAGGACCATAGAGGTCAGGCAGTAGAGTTCTAGAGACTGGGATACCAAGCCAAAGTGGGGGTTTGCTCCTGAGTACAAGACAATGCCATGATGCATTCGGCAGGGCCCTGAGTGCAGTCTGGTTTTGTCTAGAGACCACATACACCCTTCCTTGATGATGTCACTCAAGTTCAAGGCTTCAGTTACTTCTAGCTGGTATGTGGATGATTTCCTAAATCCATACTTCCAGCTCAGACCTTTTAATCCCTGTACTTAACACTCATACCCATGGCTAAATGGATGTCCGGCAGGGCATGAAAGCTGAACTATGGGAATTATTTTGGTCTTTTTTTTTTTTTAAAGATTTTATTTATTGATTTGACAGAGAGAGATCACAAGTAGACAGAGAGGCAGGCAGAGAGAGAGAGAGAGGGGAGCAGGCTCCCTGCCAAGCAGAGAGCCCGATGCGGGACTCGATCCCAGGACCCTGAGATCATGACCTGAGCCGAAGGCAGCGGCTTAACCCACTGAGCCACCCAGGCGCCCCATTTTTGGTCTTATCCTTTCCCCTCAAACCTCATCTACAAATAGGCACTAAGGACTGTATTTCCTATCTTCTAAATAATTCCAAAATCCACTCTCTTTTTTCTTTTCCCTCTAATTTTGTTCAAGTTCTCAGAATTTTCTACCTTGATTATATAGTAACTTCACCCCTCTGCCTCCTCCAGCGTATTAATCCACTCAGCCATTCTTTCACTGATTTATGTAACTTTTGCTTTTATAAACAACTCAATCTTACACTTTCACCTAGGCACTGTGCTAAGCACTGGACTCAGTTGAAAGAACCTGGGAAGGAGATCTGGCTAACCAAAATAACAATACAGATGAGTTGGTGTTGTGCTGGGGTAAGGTCAGGACGCTCTGGAGTGGGGTGTGACAAATTTGTCTTGGAAGGATGTCCAAAAGAAGTCAGTCCTCATTAATGACCCAATGGAGATCTTTCTAAAAACATAAACCTAAAAATGTCATTCCTTTGCTTAAAAACACTCAATTGGGGACGCCTGGGTGGCTCAGTGGGTTAAGCCTCTGCCTTTGGCTCAGGTTATGGTCTCAGGGTCCTGGGATTGAGCCCCACGTGGGTTGGGCTCTCTGCTCAGCGGGGAGCCTGCCTCCTCCCCCACCTCCGCCTGCCTCTCTGCCTACTTGTGATCTCTGTCTGTCAAATAAATAAATAAAATCTTTTTTTTTAAAGGATTTATTTATTTATTTGACAGACAGAGATCACAAGTAGACAGAGAAGCAGGCAGAGAGTGAGAGGAGGAAGCAGGCTCCCCCGTTGAGCAGAGAGCCTGATGCGGGGCTCCATCCCATGATCCATCCTGGGATCATGACCTGAGCTGAAGGCAGAGGCTTTAACCCACTCAGCCACCCAGGCGCCCCAATAAATAAAATCTTTAAAGAAAAGCAAAACAAAACACTCAATTGTTTCAGCCTAAGGATTAAGTTTAAATTTCTTGGCCCTGAAATTCAAGGCCTGTCATTATTTGCAATAGAGCCTAAGTATTCCAGCCTTAGCCTTCTGTTGTCCTTACTTTCCCGCCATGCTCCAGAGATACTAAACACACCACTTACCACTCATTAGAGTCTTTCTAAAGGGGAAGTTTGGGACATTAAGTAGGGAGAGAGGTAGGGTGATAGGAATCTGACTAGGCATTCAGCAAGAGGAAAAAGATAATTGAGGGTGGAGAACCAGAGGATGGGAGAAGAAGGAGAAAAAGAAGGGGAAGAGGGAATTGTGGGGAGTAAACGTGGCGGAGGGGGAGTGTAAGGATGAAAAATACAGAATTGGGGGGGGGTTGGACTGAGTTGGAAAGGGGCAGAAGGTGTTAGGAGGGGAGTGGTATGAGAGTTTGGAAGAGGAGGCTTTGGAGAAACCACCTACCTCTGGGCTTTGGCTTGGCTGTTACAAGTCCTTCCTTAGGTCACAATCTCGTCTTAAGCTGGGAAGGGGAAATGTTAGCGAGGGGTGGATAGCTCTTGGATGAGACCCGCCTTGCGGTTGCTATGTAATGAGAAGCCTTGCCTTCAAGTCTACCACTTGGGGAGGGAAGTTGGACACCTGCAGAAATTTGCAAAGGAACTCTGGCCAGACCTGGGGGAGGGCGGGACGGGGAGGGATGAGGGGTTCCGGGGCCGATGAGGGAGGAGCTTGACTGAAACCTCTGGAACCCGGGCCGGGAGCGGAGGGATCCGTCTCCAGGGCAACCGGAACGCCCAGGAGTCTCCGTGGCAACAGCACTGGTCTCCAGAGGAGGCTGCATTGGACCCGGAGGGGACGAGCCTAGAGGGTTCACTTCTTTTAAAGGGGTTTGCGGGATCTCTGTGAGAGTGTTTGGATAGTCTGCGGACATCTGGGGGGACGTCCGTAGGTGTCTGGGTTTGTGAGGGTCTCTGTAGGGTTCCTATGAGATGTCTGTGGTTCTATCACTGGGGGCTGTGAGGATCTGAGGTTGGCAACCGGGCTCCGAGGTTGGGGTGAGAAAGGCAGGGGATCAAGGGGCTGGGGCGGAGTCTGTCCTCGGAGGCCCGCAGAATCAAGTTGGAGACCAATAGAATAGGGCAGGGGGTGGGCTATACTGAGAAGAACCAATCGAGCTAATAGAGGGGCGGAGCGTCATAACTACGTCAGACTGAGGCCGCCGCCGCGGGGCCTGGTTATCGCCCGTCCAGCGCAGCCCGGAGTCGCCCAGGCCTGAACTCCTACCCAGGTCCCCGGCCTGGCCTCAGCCGGCCTGACCCCGGCCCCGGGCCCACGAGGACATCGAAAGCCACTCCCTGGGGGTGGGGAGCGGAGCCGTGGGTCAGCTCCGCGCGCGACCCGCGCTGGCCTGTCCGGCCCCGCCCCCTCCCCCGGCCATGGCCCAGCCCTTGTCCCGGCCCCTCGTCCTATCCTCATCCAGCCCTTGGCCCCCAGCCCCGCCCTCGCCCCGCTTCCCAAATCGGCCCCTGCCCCGGCCTGGGTTCCAGCGAATGCCCAGATCCGAGTCTCAACCCAGGCCCCCTCTTCAGTCCAAGTCCCAGTCCCTGTGGTTGTCCTGGCCTCCAACCCCTCCTTTGCCCTTGTTCCACCTCCTGTCACAAATCCCAGCCCAACCCCTGTCCCAACCCCATTCCCAGTGTTTGCTTAAACCCGGGGCGCAAATCCTGCCCTTGCCCCAGTCCCCATTACAGCCCCTCCTTCCATCCCATTCCCTGCCCTTGTTCAAGCCCCAGTGCCCAGCACAGCCTAATCCATTATCTCAGCCTTTGCCCTCATCTCTGTGTTTACCCAAGTCTCTCCCACTACCCACCCCTTTCTCTCATACCCTGCCCCTCTCCCAGCCTCGACTCAGGTCTGGGCTCCAGCTGCCGCCAGCCTTATTGCTGCTGTTGCTGTTCTCTGTCCTTGGCCCAGGGGCTGGTGAGTGCAGAAGCAGGAAGATTGAGGCAGGGATGGGGTTCTGGCAGGGAGGGGTGGACTGGAGGGATTCAGGAGACTTGGGACCTGGGCAACTAGATCACTGGGGAAGAAGTAGGGAGAAATAGGGAGGAGAGAGATCTTACACAACTGAGAGAAACTGGGAGGGTAGGAAGAGAGGAAATTGTGGGCTTGAGGCTCAGCATGTGCCTAATAGTCCCCAGGTCAGAGACCCTAAGGTTTTCTTTCCTGGTGGCATCCTGACCCTGCTTTGACTCTTGCTTTTCCAAGAAGGAAAACTTGGAAGCTTCTTCTGCAAGGGAAGTTCTATGGGGGAGGCATGATCCTATATCAGAGAGCCTCTAGTCCAGTGTGGGAATATCTAGCCTGAACTTTGAGATACTGGGCATGCATTAAAACAGGGTTAAGAAAACAGTTTTGAGAACAGCATGTAGCAAACAGATGGACATGGGTTAGTTTTCTTCTTGTAATGAGTCTTATTCCAGATAAGTTTGATTTGCTTAGGAATAATTCCTGATACTTTTATTTTATTTATTTTTAAAGATTTTATTTATTTGTTTGACACAGAGAGAGACAGATTACAAGTAGGTAGAGAGAGAAGGGGAAGCTGGCTCCCTGCTGAGCAGAGAGCATGATGTAGGACTCCATCTCAGGATTCTGAGATCATGACCTGAGCCGAAGGCAGAGGCTTAACCCACTGAGCCACCCAAGCGCCCTCCTGATACTTTTAGAGCAGTCTTGAAATACAGAGGCCATTTTATAGATCGGGAAACTGAGGCTCAGTTATGGGGCAGTTTTCCCAAGGTCATACAGCTTGTAAATGGCAGTACTGGGGCTAGAAAAAGTTTCCTAATTCCTGTTTCATACTAGTGTTTTTTGTTTTCACTGCAACATATGCCTGTTAGGAAAATAGACCCAGTTGAGAGAGGACTGAAAGCACAACCTGTCCTGTCTTCTGTCTGCTCACACAGGTGCTTAATCCACAAACTCTTCCTCATTAGCCAATTGTTAGCCTAGGAGCACCATCCAGGGTGCAAGTGATTTGGAGAAGGGGAGGCCCAACTTCTTAATGGGTGGAAAGTGGGAGCAGGAGGGGGTCCTGGCTGTAGGAGATAGGCCATAAAGTTGGCCCCATCTTTTTTTTTTTTTTTAAAGATTTTATTTATTTATTTGACAGAGAGAGATCACAAGCAGGCAGAGAGGCAGGCAGAGAGAGAGGAGGAAGCAGGCTCCCCGCTGAGCAGAGAGCCCGTGGCGGGGCTCGATCCCAGGACCCTGAGATCATGACCTGAGCCGAAGGCAGCGGCTTAACCCACTGAGCCACCCAGGCGCCCCAAGTTGGCCCCATCTTAAGGAGATGACTGTAGTCTTCATGGCCTCATAGCCCCCAGTCCCCTCTGGCACTCTAGATAGGATGGAGATGTGCCTAAGGGAGTCTTTGGCAAAAAAATAACAGAACAGCTGGGGTGGGAGTTGAGTTTCAGTGAGCTTTGGGGACCTAGTTCAGTGTATAAGCTTGAGGAGATCAGTACAGGCCAAAGGTCATGCCCCTGCAGAAGTGTCCAAGCTCTATATGTGTGTTCACTGGCATCTGGGTACCTATGTGTTTGTGTACCTGAGGGGACTGGGGAAATGCTGGTCATGTGCAGTGTGTATGCATGCTTGTGGTTAGTATGTTCTGTGGCGTGCATATGAGGCCCTAAGTCCTCCGAGTACCTATGTTATAGCGTGAGGGGGAGAGTACGTGTTGTGGCCACACATATTCCTCTTCAGCTCTTCCTTCTCTCATAGACAGATCACGAAGTGTCACTTTCCAAGTGCATTTCTTAGTTGGAGGCAGTGCTTGCTGCCTCCCACAACATCTAGGAGTAATCCATGTGCCCCTAGCCTGACTCTTGGAAGGAAGGGGCTATAGAGGGGCTCAGTGTTGATGACTGCTGCTGGCAAATTAGGCACTCAGTAGAGGTAGTAGCCAAACCAGTTTTTCAGTTTAGGTGAGAGAGAATCTACTATTGAGCCCAGTTCTAGCTTCCATCCCTACCAGCATGGCTTCTTTGTTCGCGAGCCCATTGAGCAAGCATGGGCTGGCTAGGAGAGGACGGTGGCTGACAGCCACAGAACTGTAGGAAGCTCAAAGATGTGGATTAAAAGACGATTGTCCAGAAGTAGGCTCAGGTGCTTTGGGGAGAATTGTAATGAAGTTGGAAAAGAGCTCTGAAGAGGCTCTACTAAGGGCTGCCCTTCATGTTGTTAATAATCCCTGCCCTGGTGGCTGTGTCCTGGCCTGCAGAGGTGCTCTGTGACCTGGTGGTGGTGACAGGTTTCACCTGAGGAGAGGCTGGCAGTGTCACAGGACCATCACAGCACATCAGAGCACATAGCATGTTAGTAAATGCTTTTTGTTGGCTTCAGTCTCATTTTAGGAATGGAAGGTACCTCCTGGGTCTCCTGGTCTGTCCTAATCCTTGGGTCTTTTCCTTGGGCTCAGTTGACTATAGTTGCGTAGCTCAGGTGTGCCTTGCCATCCCAGGAAGTGACCTTTTGTTTTACTTAGTGCTGTCACTAGCAGGACCAGCCTCTGCCTGTGTGTGTGTGTGTGTGTGTGTGTGTGTGTGTGTGTGCGCGCGCGCATGCGCATGTGTGTTTCAGATGGTGGTGGAGAATCACCATAGCTTCATGTGGAAGCATGGAACATCCAGGGCAGGTTTGTCTGAGCTTGACTAGGGCTTTACTCATGCTTCCTCTGGGACACAGCTCTGTAGGCCATTGTGAAATGCCAAACCAAAGCTTGGAGTGAATGGGGCTGTGGACACCTCCTCTAGCATTTGCCCTCAGAACTTCTAGGTTCCTCCCATCATGTCCAGTTGCTGCTCACTCACTTTTCCCACCAGCCCATTCTATGACCTCTGTAGCCCCTGGCCACTTTTTGGGTGGCTTAACCAGTTTCCCAGTTCTCCAGGCCTTGCCATGTTCCTTTGAATCACAGGGTTTTTTTTGGACTTGTACTTTTGTACTTTGTGCTTATCCATTGTTTCCCAAAAGTCATTAGCTGCTTTTCACCACCTGTTCTCTGAGGGTCTGCCCTGAGGGCCTGGCCAGTATTTCTTCCTAGCAATAGCGGTGGCCCATCCGATGACCCATCCCTAGTACCAGCTTTGGGGAGGAGAAGCTCTCCCCTAAACCCAGCAGAGGGTGCTCCAGAGCTCCACTTCCTTGTAAACAATAGTAGCCAGGCTATTCTGCTCTTGGCTTCTGGCTTCTCTGTTATCAGAGCTTATTTCGAAAGGGGGCAGGGTTTCCTTGCTGACAGTTGAGACTGATCCTATGGTCTGAACTGGACTGACTAGTCCTTGGCTTTGAAGCCATGGCTTTGAAGCTGAGCATAGGCCAGTCTAGGGCCAATATTTACATACTTTAGGGCAGCGCCCTGCAGGGTGACCTTGAAGTTCAATAGCACCTTCCTTTCCAGTGTTCCCTCCTTCAGCAACCTCCCTTTCCCAGATGCCTCTTTCTCTGTTATTTCAATACCTCATCTTGAGGTATAGCTCCCATTTCTGGAAGGGAGTTTGTCAGACTAGGTATGCCCTGTGGGTATTTACTATTTGGCTGAAAACACCCCACCGCAGTTTCCCCTCTATCCCCTGCTTTGTCCTGAAAGCTGCTGGCGTTCCAGCCTTCTCATCAGTCCTGGGGGCACCCTTCTGTGCTTCTCTAGGGCTGATCTTAAGTTTCCAGAGCAGTCAGATTCTCCAGAACTTTGCCTGCCATCAGGGACACTCTTCTGTGCCTCTGAGTTACTGGGTGGTTTTCACTGTCAACAGTAGTCCGAGTGCCCATGCATTTGCCTGGAGAGCTGCTGACACCAGACTTTTTTGCTCACCTTGGCTCTGCTGTGAACAACCATGATCAGGTACTTGTATTTTGACACTTCAGTTGGAGATGACCTGTCCCCCCAAGCCCAAGTGTGAATATTTCCAGGTGGTTTGAGATTCCACTGAGTCACTGACTGACTGCATCACTGGGCCTCCCTCTGGGGAAACGCCCTCTGGTTGCTCATTCTGAATCCTACAGGACCTGATGACTCCCCTCCTCTCCTGGGAGTTCTCATGGTGGCCTACAAGCTCCTGTTTTTGCCTCTGCCACCCAAGCAGGCCCCTTGCATCCTCACCACACTTCCCCCCCCTCGCCCCTCCTGCCCTGAGCCAGTATACAGACAGCTTTTGTGAAGCTTCTGAGGGTTTTTACTGCTCCTGGAACCACAGGGGAATAGAAAGGGGAAGAAAATAAACAAGGAAGTTACACAGTTCAGTGCTGACTCCCAAGCTCCACAGGTGGAGTTCTAGTCTGTTCAGTGGCCAAAGAACCCATGTGCCCCACCGTCTGCCCCCCCACCAAACACATGCCATTCACACCTCTGTTTTGTTAAGCTTGCTAAGAAGAGAACAATGACTCTTCAGTGAGGGACGCTGTGGGGGGTATATAAAGGGTCCTGGTTTAGGATGTAGTGAGATCTAGGTTTGAATCCTCAGTTTGATCTAGGTTTGAGCCTTAGTTTCCTTATCTGTAAAAACAGGTCATTTTTCCCCCAAGGTCATTATAAGGATTAAAGCAGATGATGACTAGGCCACCATGAGCCTCAGCTCCTGGCTCAGGGAAGAATATTTGTTGAGTTGGTGCTATTGGTGAGGAAGACTGGTGTTTCTGTTGCTTAATGAAAGTACCCTGTGTCCAACCCTGCTCTTTTCTCTCTTGCCTGCTCCCCAGGAGGCCTCTTCCTGACTGACTACTCCACCTGCTCACCCCGAAAGCTGAGTCCATTCCGCTCCTTTGCCAGCACCGAGCTCTTCCACTTCCATGTTCCTGAGGACACATTCCTGGCTGTTTGGAACCTCATCATCTTCAAGGAACAGGGAGGAACCTTTGGGGACCACTGCCCAGACCAAAGTGTGACTGTGTGAGTGTCTGAGTTAACATTCTGACCCCCACCTCCAACCCTAGAGCACTTCCCAAACTAAAGTGTGACTGTATGAGTATCTAAACTGACCTCCTGGCCTTGTCCCCTCACCCTTGTCCAGACTGAAGTGTGACTGAGTAAGGGACAAGACCTCTGTCTCCTGACTACTGTTTGACTGTGTGAGCCTGAGCTGATGTTTTACTCTTTATGCCCTGACTCCTGACCTGGAACATGTTGCTGTATGTCTCAGTATAGGGAATTCACGTGTGCTATTGGCAATGAGTGACAGTTCTTTCTTTTCCCCATTTCCCGTCTCCCACCCCATTGCCTATTGTCTTCCTCTTCTCATTCTGGTCCCCCAGGTATTTCCGGTCCGGGGCACCCCCTGTCATCAATCCCCTGCACACACACTTCCCAGGGGACACGGCTGTTCCTGGGGTTTTCTCCCTGACCCTCAGCTGGACACTGCCCAACCGCACCTCAGGCATCTTTAACGTCAGCAGCCCCTTACCTGGGGACTGGTTCTTGGCTGCCCACCTTCCCCAGGCCCATGGCCACATCTCTGTCAAGGTGGGTTGATGCTGCCCAGGGTAGGAGGGGGCCAAAGCTGCTTCTCCATATCTGCTGAATCCCCCTCACAGGCCACCTGGCATACCAGCCTTGTGCCAGGGTGGGCAACAGCATAAGGGTGGCTAGGGTGGCCCATGGCTAGAGGCCAGCAGTTTACCTGGTGGGCCAGAGGTCGTGATCTTTTGGAGGCAATTTGGGAGCCTTAGGAGGATATAGTGAGTGCAGCCTTAGGAGGACATAGTGGGTCCTGAAGGGAAAGTGCAGAGTCTGGAGTCAGTCACAGGCCCTGGCACTGTGGAGGGGTGTCCCTGTTAGAAGGTGTAAGGGTTATTCAAGGTGATCAGAAGCCAGCCAGGGACTGGTTATATGCTGCTGCACAAACCCAGGACTGGTCTTGTTCTACATCTTGACTGGTAATAGTCCTGCAGACTCTCATAAGCTCCAGCCCAGTTATTGGTCCATCTGGGAGAAAACATTCCTCTTCTATCATGATTTCAGCTCCCTACACCCTCTGGAAGGCCACAGAAGAACATTTGGGGACAGGGAAATCCTTTCCTGTTAAAAGGAGGCCTTGGGCAGCTGGTGTCTGTCCTGACTGTTGCTTTTCTTTTCTCCAAATGTCAGCTCTGATTTCATAGAATAGAGGTGTTTAAAGTGTGCAGTGTAGGTTCAAAGGTCAGGATGCTTCTCCATTCTGGTTTGGAGGGGAAAGAAATGCCACAAAGTTTTCCTGTCCCTCCCAGGAATGAGCTAGATTTCCTCCTTGTAGTGAGAGGATCTATAGGTTTCTTACTCCTGTCCATTGGCAAGAAGGGAGGGTATGATAAGCTGGCCTTTGGCAGAGTGGAGTGGCTACGTGTGTGGGGCCAGTGGTAAGGGTGAAAGACTGAGCATAAGCAGAGCAAGGATTTAAAGAACAGGATGCTGAAGAACACAAACGCTAGTGGGACTTGGCCATTGATCATTGAAAAGGGCAGAAATTTCCAATCAGGGGAAGATTTGACTCAGCTGTATCTCTCCAGGCTGAGTTCCTTGAGGACAGCGGCACTGTGACTACACCAAACTCACCTCTCCTCCTCCTGCTATAGCACAGTGTTCAGAGAAGGTGTTATGATGCTTTTGAATGAGCTGAGAATTATACAGGACAGGTGCACTGGCACTGCTGTTGTCAGCGATGGGAACTGTGGCTGAGGTCGTATCTTAAGGCCTCAGTGATGGGCCTATTTTTGCTGAAAGGGCTGTCCCAGAGAATTTCTTGTCAAGGCCTGGGAGCCCTGTGGATGACAGCATGTCGGGAACTCACCTAGAAATGGCTCTGGGTTCTAGGTAGGTCTTGATTCTCATCAGACCTAAGGGTTATTCTATTTCAAGAAATGCCTTAGGTCTTTGGCCAAATCCCAAAGAGCCCATTCCTGATTGTAACTTTGATCCTTGATTCTCTTTGTGAGAACTGACAGGAAAAATCTTTCTGAAGCCCTGCTCTCGTTATTTAAAAACACTTCTGGATGAGCAAGAGGAATTGGGTGCCTGGTTAGGAGAGGTCAGAACCAGCCTTGACATAACCATTTGCATCTAAATACAGCAAGTGGGGTCTGGAGACTTGGAACTGCAAGCTGGGGGGCTAGTGGGCAGAACTCCTGAGGTATGGTGATATTAAAGATAAGGTGGCACATTTATACCTTGCCCATGAATGACAGCAGACCTGGATATCATGAGAGATGTAGGTCTTTAGTTAAGGCATCTTCTAGAGACTTGGGGGTGAGGGGTGGGCAAGGATCATCCTTGTGTTTCCTCTAAGAATTTGATTATCTTTTGGAATCTTATATGGGCCTCTAAGGATTCTTAAGTTCTCTGGTAAATTCCCTAGACTCCAGCCTGTGAGTTAATTGTCCAGACCATTCCTCCAGGGCTCCGTCTTCTTGACTTGCTTTTTCCTTATATTGTTGTCCTGACTTACTGTGGGTCTTGGCCTCAGGTGGGGACTGAAGAGTCCTGACCATAAGAAGGCAGCACTGTTTCTAGGGCCCTCCCCAGGTTTGGGGATGAGCTCAGACCTCTCTTTAGACATTAGTCCTTGGACACCTGCTTTGTCCCAGACCTTGGATTGCATGCAAGGGACACAGATAAATAAGATGCGTATTAATGAGATACAGGAGATGTTTTAAGAGGACAAAGGAGAAAAGGCTAACTCAGTTTGGTAGTATGGTAGAGGTGGTTTTAAGAAACAGGAAGTGAGGCCTGATGTTGAAAAAGCAAGAGAGGGCATTCCAGGTGGTGGGAGTTAGCATGGGCTAATGTGCAGAAGGGAGAACTGAAGTGGTTCGGTGAGGACTGGTTGTTGGACTGGGTAAGGGAGCTAGAGGAATGAGCAGAGGCCAGATCGTGAAGGACCTAGAAATTTGAACTTTATCCTGAGACTGATCAGGACTTTTAAGAGGTTGTTAAAGGGAAGTAACTTTTCTGGTCCAGGCCATTCTCCTGAGCTCTAGTCTTACACTTCTGTGAGCTCCTGTGTCTGTGCCACTCACTACCATATTCCTAGTACCTGGCACAGAGCCTGGCATACAGTGGGGGCATGGCCGATTTTTACTGTTCTTTTGCTATCTTCTCAAATTCATAGTGTTCAAAACTGATCTCATTTCTTTCCTCTTTTTTTTTTTTTTTAAAGATTTTATTTATTTATCTGACAGACAGAGATCACAAGTAGGCAGAGAGGCAGGCAGAGAGAGAGGAAGGGAAGCAGGTTCCCTGCTGAGCAGAGAGCCCGATGCGGGACTCGATCCCAAGACCCTGAGATCATGACCTGAGCCGAAGACAGCGGCTTAACCCACTGAGCCACCCAGGCGCCCTCTCATTTCTTTCCTTTTCCCCCTTTTCCTGTCCACCTCTTCTGTCTTGACCTATGCCTTCCATTGCCTTGCCTTCTCTGTTTTGGAGCATGTGTTCATTCTGTGAAGCCCAGTCTGCACTGACGGACTGGCCTTTGGACTATAGGTAACATCTGGCACCACATGGCTCATTAGGGGAAAGTTTTCCAAATGTCTGGAGCAGTGTTCTCCTCAAATGCTTCCTTCTTCCAGCTCCAAGATTTGAAAGTAAGTGAAAGCAGGTAAAATAATGAAATCAAGGATAAGGAAAGCAAAGAAGCAGATAGTAGAGAAGAAAGGATTCGACTGAATCCATCAACCAGACCAAGTGTAACTCTGTATCTCAACTTGAAGAGATTAAAATCTGCTAACAGTGCTCATTCTCCTCCTTCTAAATTATTATATTTGTGTCTCAAATAGGTAATATATGCACCTGGTACAACATTCGAAAGGTACAAAAGACATACAGTGAAAAGTAAGTCTTCCTCTTCCCTTCACTCCTTCCAGTCCCCACTTCTCTCTCCAGAGTTAAGTAGTAACTAGCTGCTGACTAGTTCCTTCTATTACTCTTTCCTTCTTGAAGTACTTTCTCCTCGTGGCCTTTATGACGTTATAGAACTGTGCTGATTTTCTCCTGCCCACCACTCCTTCTGTCTCCTTTCTTGATGTCTTCTCTGCTTGGTGCATTTTGTAGGGCCCCAGTGCCTGGTCCTGAGGCAGTTCCTTCTTTATTTCTCCATTTTCTTGCTAGGTGTCTCCAGTTTTAAATACCACCTGTAAGTTTTATCTTCTAAGTGTATTCCATGAGTCCTAATTTCTTTGCATCTTGGACTTTGTATTTAACTGCTTACTTGGTATCTCTGATTGGATGTCCAAGAAATGTCTCAGACTTGGCATATACAAATCAAAGCAGAACCCAAACAGAAAATCTCTTTGACTCCAATTCTTCTCCCAGCCCAAGCCTCTTCTCTCTGGTCTTCTCAGTCAATGGCACTGCCATTCACCATTTGCTTAAACCCCAAATTTAGGTGGCATACTTGATTCTTCTTTTCCTTTTCTTTCTTTATAGCTAGTCTGTAAAGAAAAAGTCTTGTTGATTCTACTTCTAAAGTATGCTCGATGCATCTGCTTCTCTCTTTTCATCCTGAGCATACCTTTCTTGAGCTTTCTCCTGGGCCACCGCAGTAGCCTCGCAGTCATCTCCCTGCTTGCACTCTTGCCTCCTGCAGTCTGACCAGCACTCTTGTGTGTTGATTGGTGCTGACTGACTGAGGGCCAGAGGCTGTGCTGGGTCCTGGGATATTCCTATAGGGAAGGGCAAGCATCTTTGGGCATCTTAGTCTGTAAGCCCTATCCAGAGTCTGGCACTGGCCACCCTGCTGAGACCTTCCTCAGGAAACTCAGCCCAGCCATACTAGGGTTCAGTCAAAGGCCTTCCTCCCCAGCTTCTTTCAGACTTATTCCCACCCTGCTTCTCACTTTGGCCCTCCTGGTTTCTCAAGTGTCCTTGCTTTGGCCCCGTTCCTTACATGACTGCTGATGTTGGCTCAGTTTGGGCACTCTTACTTGGCTTATGCCTTGGCAGCTCCTGAAGACCTGGCTTCTGGTGCCCTTCCTCTTGCCCTATCACAGGGTGAAGGCTGCTGCATCTCTGCACCTTCCCTGCTCTCCACTGATTGGATGCTTCCCTCTGCAATAAGGGAGGAGCTTTGATGTGCACATTATATAGTTTAAGGAAGTAGCACATTTTAACCATTAAGGTCATGTCCACTAATCCTTCAGTTAAGCCAACAGCAAGAAAGATGTGGAACAAAGTGTTTCTTCCCCCTGGATTGTCCATCCAGCAAGGAAAGGGGTTACCCCTCACCCTTGAGTTTGCTCACTGCAAGGTTATTCTGGCAGTGACTGCTCCCATAGGAAGTGGGGTTGATGAGATGATGTGTGGTAGTATTTCTGATCCTTAGGGTTTGACACCAAAGATGAAGGACATCTGCTGTGGGTATCAGAGATGGAGGTCTTTTTTTTTTTTTTTAAAGATTTTATTTATGTATTTGACAGCAAGAGAGGGAACATAAGCACGGGGAGTGGGAGAGAGAGAGGCAGGCTTCCCGCCAAGCACAGAGCCCAAGGTTGGACTCGATCCCTGGACTCTGGGATCATGACCTGAACTGAAGGCAGACACATAATGACTGAACCACCCAGGCACCCAGAGATGGAGGTCTTTGAGCAACTTAGGTAGGTTGAGGAGCTCTCTGAAAGGACCCTTTATTTATATATATATATATATATATATATATATATATATATATACCTATAAATATAAATATAAATATTAAAGATTTTATTTACTTATTTGACAGAGATCACAAGTAGGCAGAGAAGCAGGCAGAGAGAGGGGAGGAAGCAGGCTCCCTGCTGAGCAGAGAGCCCAATGCGGGACTCGATCCCAGGACCCTGAGATCATGACCTGAGCCAAGGCAGAGGCTTAACCCACTGAGCCCACCCAGGTGCCCTGAAAGGACCCTCTTTTTGTCACCCATTCTTTAACTCAACAGATTTTTTTTTAGCACCTAGTATTTGCCAGGTAGTGTGCTAGGCATTGGGAATGCAGTGATGCAAAAGGCACAGAAGAATCCCAGGCAGAGGGTAGTGAGGTCTTCTGGCCTGGCATCATCAAGGCCTCCTTCCAGCCTTGGGGAGCTTTGCTAGAAATCAGTACCTTGGGGCTTGTTCCACAGTATGGAACCCAGTAGGATGTCAGAGCCTGGAACTTTTGTCAGAATGAGGTTTAGAGGTTTGTCTCGGTCAGAATAACCACATAAGTTAACAGTGGCCTCCATTGGGCCAGCATAAGGTCATTTGTCCAGAAGAACAGCAAAGCCTCACCAGGAGCCCTGTCCTCCTCTGAACTGCTGGGGTCAGAGGACTTAGGTAGCTGCACATGCTGCAGAGGACGGGCCATAAGGGACTGTGCCCTTGGAGGAGTGAGGAGGCTCTACGTGCTGGGGTGGTGCGAACTGTGTCTACAAGGGTCAGGGATCTCACACAGAAGAGCCGCTTACATGTGGCTGTTGTGTCTAGTAATGGAAGAAATCCACCCTGATTCAGAAGGAGCAGTGGTACCTGTGGGTCCCCTGAGGCAGAGCAGTGGGAGGGGAGACAGAAAACATGCTCTGGCTTCATAAACATCAGAGCTGTGTTCATTCATTTATTCAGCAGACATTTGTCTGTGAAGCATGCATTTTACTTTAGGCTTCATGTCTGGAGGAGCAAAAATAAAATAAGACAAGTTTCCTGTTTGCAAATTGCTTACACTCTGGAGATGCCTAGGAGGTAGAGTGGCCCTTCCCTGGGGGTGTTAAAGCAGAGACTGGACCAGCACTTGGGAGGGCTGAGTAGGGAATAAAGGAAATGAGAGATTCAGATTAGGAAGACTGGGTGGGTTTGGACTAGAGGCCTCACGGAGCTTCTAACCCCAGAAGAGAGCCAGTGTTCTGAGTTCTTGAAGGCTTGGAGGGGAAATGGAGTGTTTTGAAATTACCCCGAGGGGCTGTCTAGGAATGCCCAGGAGGAGGGGTTAGGGTGGAGGAGGTGCAGGCCTGATTGTCAGGATGGCAGTGCTTTGAGCCCCCAAGCCTCAGCCAATGCTGAGGATCATAGCAGATCCTATGCACCTAGGAAAGACAGAGGTGGAGACCAGGCAGGAGGGACTCAGAGCTTAGAGGGACCTCAGTCCTAGTCCTGGGAGCTTTGTCCCCCACCCTTCAGCAGATTCTGTTTGCCTTGCTTTAGTAGCACCCTTGTGGTCTCTCCTCCCACCACTCCTGCTTTTGTCTCAGGGTCTCCAGGATGAGTGTCAGTACCTCCTTCAGCCACAGCTGATTATCCGGCGTTTGCTGGATGTTGCTGTGCTGGTGCCTGGCCGTCCCTCAGAGCAAACCCTCTCGGCCCACAATCGCTCAGCACTGTACAAGTAAGTCGAATACTCCCCTGAACCTGACCCTTTCCCTCTTCTTTCCCTGGCCTCAAAGAGGGAACAGTGTTCTCTTGGCTACTCAGCCTCTCTACCTGTTCCTACTGTTCCACTGGACAACCTGGGCTGTGGGGTCACCCAGAGCCCCCAGGGTGGGTTGGACCCCTGCTTCCCTCCCAGCAAGATGGGAGGAAGCAAAAAAATCTTCCTGTTCTCCTGTTTCCCCATCCCTCTGTGCTACCTCCTTCCTAAGCATTTTCCTCATTCTGGTGTCCCTCTCACTTTCTCACCTTTCTTACCCCCAACCTCCCTTTTGCCCAGGGTCTTTGTGCCCAGCTTTACTTACAGGGTTTCAGCACAGCTGGTATGTGTGGGGAGCCGCGGGGCATTGGCCTGCCCCCTGACATTGCGCCTACGTCCCAAGGCCCCACCCCTGCACAACTCAAGCTCTTTGTCCTGTGGCGGTGCCTCGGTGTGCCAGCTGGAGTTGGCACTGCCCCCCTGGGGGCATTGGGTCTACGTGCGTGTGGAGATCCCATCCCGGGGTCCTGGCAGGACTGTCCGGTTCCAGCTGTGTGTGCGGTTGCAAGGTCAGAAGCCCCACATCTGCCTTGGCCACTCAGCCTGTGCCGACATTGGTGGCCGAGAAGAGGCAGCCATGGTGGTTGTGTTCATTGACCCTCTGTGATGTCCCTGTAATCTCCCCAACTCCCCAGGCTCCTTCACACTCCCTAAAGCCCTTCCACTTGGATCTTCGATTCATTGGAAGGCCTTTGGATATTTTTTTGCATTTGTCTGGGGCTAACTAAGGGACCTCATTACTCCCCTTGATTGAATCTCGTTCAGTTTCCTGGGGGTAGGTGGGGGCATCTAAAACCTCTGGGACACTGTCCTTGCCAGAGCCCATGCAAATCTGTGAGAGAGCCCATCATCGGTTTCTACAGTGTCTTCACTGTCCTTGGGGAGGGAGAGATGACCTTGACTCCCTCCACATGACATTCCATTGGCAGTGACCACTAGGAACCCCCCCGGGGCCCTATCTTGTGACCCTGGATGCCCCATACTTCCAAGGGACATTTGATTCTAATTCTCATCCCTCCCTACCCTTTGCTAATTCCTATCTGGCTCAGATCTGGTTTGTGGGGCTGTAGGTCTTGTGAGGGCAGCAGTCCCCAGCACTGATTTCCTCTGCCCACAGAGTGCCCACAGCCCAGCTTGTCCCGTGTCCTCGTCCCTGGAGCTGCCATGAATATGCCCCAGTCACTGGGCAACCAGCCACTGCCCCCAGAGCCGCCTTCTCTGGGGGCCTCTGCGGAGGGGCCTGGGGCCACATCCCCACCAGAGCACTGCTGGCCGGTGCGCCCGACACTGCGCAATGAGCTGGACACCTTCTCCGTCCACTTCTACATCTTCTTCGGCCCCAGTGTGGCCCTGCCCCCTGAGCGCCCTGCAGTGTTTGCCCTGAGGCTGCTGCCCGTGTTGGACAGTGGAGGCGTCCTCAGCCTGGAGCTCCAGCTCAATGTGGTACTCTTGGTGGAAAGTGGGGTGGGGGGGTTTGCCCTGGAGGGGAACTTGAAGGAGAAGATGTCAGGGATATAGGGGTTCTTACTACCTTCTCAAAGCATATCTGGGTTGCTCTGGGCCCACTTTACAATTAGGGACAATGTCTCTGTCCAAGACAAACATACAAACATTCCTGAGTGTTGATTCTACTACAGATAGGCTGGGTGAGCCAGGGCAACTCAGAGTGGGCTAAGTTATCGCAGTTTTATAGGCTAAACTTCTATTTCCCAAGGGCCTCTTTGGCAGGTGTTCACTTTTCTTGCATCTCCTGTGATGGGGAGTTCCCCACCACTTGAAGCCATGCAGTCCATATTTAGACAGCTCTGATTGCTAAAGGCTGTCTTGACATTCCATGAAAATCTGCCTCCATGGATTTCTACCCACCAATCTTTGTTTTGCCCCAGAAGCTATATCCAGTAAATCTATCCTTGTCCTTTTTTTGTTTTAATTAATAGACTTTTTTCAGAGCAGTTTTAAGCTTACAGAAAAATTGGGCAGAAAGTATGGGGAGTTCCCATATCCCCCCTCTTTCCCTGCATAGTTTCCCCTATTATTTTACATCTTCATTGTGGTACAGTTGTTACATTCCAATCCTGTTTAGCAATCCTTCAGATGCCCCTCATCTCCCCAAAGCCGAACAACCTCAGCATCTTAGACGTCTCCTCATCCTCTTCTGTCTCCTCTGGTCCTGGTGTCTCTGAGATAAGTGATCCAAGGGGCTTTGACCGGGGCGGCATGCGGTTTTGTGCAGCCTGAGGTCAAGTTGCCTTTTTGAGCTACCACATCACACTGGGGGATTACCTGGGGTTGTGGTGAATTAAGATCTCAGAGTCTTTTCCTTTTTTCTTTTTATTTTCTCAAACCAGCTGTATACATTTACTTTTTTATTATAAAAGTAATAGGATCACAAGTCAAAGCTTTGGAAAATTGAAGAAGACCTAAAACTGTGTGTCTTCTCAGTCCTTTTTCACATTAAGTTCTGTGTTTGTCTACTTGTCACTAAGGAACACAGTTTTGTGCCCTGAGCTGGTTCACGTGAACCGCTGCTAATTTCCACCTCATATTCTTGCAGTGAAACTTTTAACTTGAGTGAAAGAATTTATGTCCATCTTTGAACCACTGCCTAATCCTAGCTTGGGTTTTGGGTCTTACCTGCTTTGTGTAATTCACATGCTTGAAAAGCCAGCATTCTGTACCTCTTAGTTATTATTTTCAGCATTAAATAAGACCAAGCTTAGGGCAGAGCCCTGTGTCAGGCCATTAGTGACTGTCTTAGATTGGCATCGGTCCAATAATTTATGTACTAGTCTCCAGCTCTGCGGGGAGGGGAACCATTTCCCTTTCAGCCAACCTGAGACCTGGTCTGTGGCTAGATGTGGCCTTTTTTAGAACATGGCTCAGAACTTTTTAGTCCTCCTGCTGGTAAGGACAGATCAGATTTTTTTTTTTTAAAGAATTTATTTATTTATTTGACAGATAGAGATCACAAGTAGGCAGAGAGGCAGGCAGAGAGAGGGAGGAGGAAACAGGCTCCCTGCTGAGCAGAGAGCCCGATGTGGGGCTTGATCCCAGGACCCTGAGATCATGACCTGAGCCCAAGGCAGAGGCTTAACCCACTGAGCCACCCAGGCGCCCCGGGACAGATCAGATTCTTAAACCCAAAGACATTCCTTATTTTCATACTTAAAATCTCTGTTACTCTTACTGCCTTTGGACCATGACAGTGAGGTCTTGATTTGACCTTGAAACTATATAGCCTGTTTCAGAGACCAGTACAACCCATACTTGTTCTTCCTCAGTTATCTTGAGAGTAGAGGCCCCAAACCCCTGCAGCCCCTCACCCTGTCCTTCACTACATTCATCTGCTTATATTACACCCATCTGCCATGACACTTGCTGCACACCTCAAACAACCCATTATATTTATTCTGAAAGATATATTGGCTCATCTACTCTGATTTTTCCCTCTGAGTATTTTTATTTTTTCCCTTGGAATCAAGAACTGAACATTTGGATCGGAGAACTGCATACCTAGAGGACACCTCCCCACCCCCCACCCCCCGGCCTTGGCTTCCCACTAGTATGACTTTTATGGAATAATACTTTGGTATATTACCCTGGCTTGCACTGAGGGAAGTTAAAGCAAGTTGTATGAAATTCACACTTGTGGTTGAAGATAGGATGCATCACAGAACATGGTGCTTCTTTGATGAGAATTTTCCTGAGAACCACCCATTTGGATGCTGTGCTTCTCTTGAGACTCTAATTAAATTTTATCTTATGGACTTGTAAGATAAAATCTGGTAACTCATTATGTTTCCTTTTTTGCTTTGGTTGCTTGGAAGTCAGCATCAAATATATGGCTTACATCTAGGGACAGACTTTATTTTTTTTATCTTGATTTTTAAATCTCCCTCATCCATTTTTTTACCTTATTATATGCATTTAATAAGCTACCTCAAATCCTTCCTGAATGAGGTGAGCTTATGGCATTCTGTTACTTTTATTCTTATAGACACTCCTTACATTTATTCCTATGGATATCTGGTTTCTTTAAACCCCAGACAGGTTGCTTCATCTCCCGCCCCCCTCCACCACCACATTCTGTTTCCGCTGTTCAGTACCTAGGATCATTTCACCCAGGGAAGAGTACATTTCTTTACACTCCTTCTGCCTTCAGACCCAAGTGAAGATGATTGAAAACCTTACAGTTTCCTTTGTTCACAACTAGTTTCTACATCTAGCAACAGCCCCCCTCCCACTCCTTCCTATAAGCTAGATGGGACTGAAACAGGGTGTTCTTTCTTGTTTGAACAGAGTTTAAACAATTCTGCTCAAAGACAACTGGGCCTTGCATTTGCATCAGTCTTTGAAAGATCTCTGCTGTGGAGAATCTGGTGTTCTCCAGTTTTTCTAAGAATGTGGATAAGAGAGGGAGAGAGGGAGAAAAGAGAGAAGGACAGAGAAAGAAAGGAAGAAAGAAAGGCAGGCAGGCCGGCTTTTGTGGTGGAGAGCACCTGCAGGAATGGGATGTCCAGTGAGCTCCTGGAAGGGTTTCTGGAGAGGGCTCAACAGCTGTAGGAGTCTGGGGGTGGCGGGGTGATGGTAGGGTCTGGAGGGTGTGACCGCCTTGTCTTCATACCTGTCCTCCCCAGAGCTCCCTGCACCAGGAAAATGTGACGGTGTTTGGATGCCTGACTCACGAGGTGCCCTTGAGCCTAGGGGATGCAGCGGTGACGTGTTCTAAAGGTGGGGGTGAGGAATGGGCAAAGCAAAAGAGTCTTTAACTCTGGAGCTGGTGACAGTGGGGAATGGTATGGAGGAAGGATGGGCTAGGGAAGGGTCAGGTGGGTGAAGGTTCTTTAGGTCTTGACCCCATACAGACTCCTCTTCCCTCTCGCTAATACCCTCTCTTCTACCTTCTTCCCTAAGAGTCCCTCGCTGGCTTCCTCCTCTCCGTCAGTGCCACTTCAAGAGTGGCCAGGCTGCGAATCCCCTTCCCACAGACTGGGACCTGGTTCCTGACCCTGCGCTCCCTGTGCGGGGTGGGGCCTCGGTGAGCTGGGCAGGGCTGGGCGGGGCCGGGCAGGGAAGGAGCGGCTTTGGACCCTGCTGACAGCCGGGTGTGCGCAGGTACGTGCGGTGCCGGAACGCGACGGCGGAGGTGCGGCTGCGCACTTTCCTCTCCCCCTGCGTGGACGACTGCGGGCCCTACGGCCAGTGCAAGCTGTTGCGCACACATAACTACCTGTACGCGGCCTGCGAGTGCAAGGCCGGTGAGCGGGCTGGGCTGGCGAAGGAGCAGTGGGCGCGCGCTTCCTGGGTTGGGAGTGGGGGCTGGACGGGCAGTGGCACCTTGAATTGAGGATGGGTTTGGAAAGAATGGGAGGCCGGAGACCACCTTCCCTGGCAGTGTCGTAGGGTTGGCGAGAGGCCTCCAGCAGGAGTGCGAACCTGTGGCTGCCTTGGGCCCTCTTCCACCTTCTACCTTGTGCCCTCCCCACTCGCAGGGTGGAGGGGCTGGGGCTGCACTGACAGCGCGGATGCGCTCACCTATGGATTCCAGCTGCTGTCCACACTACTACTCTGCCTGAGCAACCTCATGTTTTTGCCACCTGTGGTCCTGGCCATTCGGAGCCGATATGTGCTGGAAGCTGCTGTCTACACCTTCACCATGTTCTTCTCCACGGTATGTGGCGCATCTGTGTCTTCACCGAGTCCTTATTCATGGTGATGGGTGGGGGTCTGCATTTCCACCGTGTTTTCCACGGGTTTGGGCATGTCTACACCTTCATTATATGAGGATGTCTCCCTCTTCACGGCATGGGTAGAATATGGTAATTTTTGTAAGGCACATCAGGATAAATGAACAGGGCTGTTTGTAACTTAAGATAACCAACAGCTGCTAGAAAGAGTTGTGTGGTCTCCAGCTGTCTCATACACTGAGGGCCAGGGGGAGCTTTTCTGCAATATACTGGCTGTCCTACAGTATGGAATGGTGTCTGCAGCTTCCCCTTTTCTCCTTGGTATGGTGACAAGAGATCTGTACTTTCTCCCGTGTCTCTACAGAGTCTCCACTTTCATCTCCGGTGATGTGAGGGCTGGCTGTACTGTGCTCATGTTCTTCGTTGTACTGGGCATTTCTATATCTTTAGCTTGTTCTTTCTCATGGTATGAAAAGGTATCTCCCCATTCAGTCACCATGGCCCTCTTGATTTCTCATGGGAACTTTTGGAAGACAGGGAGGTTCTCTATAACTGGGTAATTTATACAACATTCTGGCTCTTGGGATCCTAAAAAATTTTGTGGACTCAACTATATCCTGAGACGGCATGGGAAGTGGCAGCGTGATACCAAATTCCAGTGCAAAGAAACATATTTTGATGAAGTTTAATATAGTTTTAAATCCTTCACCTCTCATTACAGAATGTTCACAGTCCCCCTCTGTGTTTTCCCATAATCAGAAAAGTTCATATAGCAAGCTTCATAAATAGTAAATAAATCCATAAATAAGGAAAGGATAGAGGAGTGAGTCTGCTAACGTGACTTAGCCCTCATGTAGACTCTCCCCCTGAGATGCTGCATCTAGGGATCTTTTCAGTTCCTCTCTGGGCTCTTGGCATCTTGTGACATACAGTGCCTGACTCTGAGCTCTGCAAAAATCTTAGATGGATTCAGACTTTCCTCATGTCTTGGCAACAAGAATATCACAAAAACCAATATGTGCTTCCCTTTTGTTCGGCATTAATAGATCAGACATATGTCCAAATTACAAAAATCCTACTTATCATTTAGCAGAAAGTGGAGGGGGAGGTGAATGTTCTGAAACTGAGGGGCATGTTGTAGGGTCCTCTGGGATGTACATGCACAGATGAGGAAGAGGAGGCTAGAACCATGCTGTGTAGAGAGACCTTCCCCTCTTAAGCTGGGTGAGAAGAGTACACTCTAATTTTGGTTGGCTGTCCCCCTTTTTAGACCTGCTCTGATAGTGCCTCATTCTATTTTTACAGTAGACACTGTTTCTCTCTCTCTCTCTCTCTCTCTCTTTTTTTTTTTTTTAACTGCCAGATGCCCTTTATACTGTTGCTCACCAAATCCTGTAGCATCAGCTGTTCCACCAGCCCACTCTAGGCTGCATGAGGCTCTAATAGGACTCACAATCAGTAACAGTTCCTAAGTGTATCAGGATCCTGGAACACTATCAGAATGTGTTCATTCTCCTGCACTTTGCACAAGCATCCTGGGTGTTGGCTCTAGAATGTTTAGTACCAGGTGACTCCTTATATTCTGGATACAATGGCAAATCATCCTTGAAAGAAAAGGCCTTTTCCCCATTTGGAACACAAGGGGAGCCTACAATGGCTGACATCACATGCAGAGCTTCCATTTAACTAGGATAATAAGCAGAGTGCCCGGCTGGCTCAGTCAGTAGAGCATGAGACTCTTGATCTCAGGCTTATGAATTCAAGCCCCATGTTAGGTGTGGAGCTTACTTAAAAAAGAAAAAATAATAGGGTAATAAGCAAAAAATCAAGGAAATGATGCCGGCTCTGTGGTGTCGCCTGTAGTCTTGCTCTAACTCCTCTTCTTTTTCCACATGGGCCAAACGTGATACTGGTCATCCAGTTTTCCTGGGCAGGTTCCCCATTGTTCCTTTCTCATTCTTTAGTTTGCACTTACTTCATTCCCCAGTAGTCTCCATTTAAAGATCCAGTGGTCAAATTGCAGGTAGAACTACCAGGGCGTGGATAACTGTTTTTTCCCCTGTCTTCAAAGCCTGGACAGTCTCTACCTGGGAGTAGTGCATCGATTCCTATCAAGGGCATGGGAGCAGACAGTAGGTTTGTTCAAGAGTTTAGAGTGTAAATTGAAAATGCAAAATATATTACATAACATGTAAAATATGTTAAAAATAGGTCACAAATCCAGCACTTTGTTTTGTGTATAGCCAGACCAGTTCAGATAATGGAAACAGCAAAATAACATCTAGTGTGTCAGACACTGCAAACTGTCCTCACAATACCATTAGAGTAATAGATAGGCACTTATATTATCATCATCATCCCTTTTTGTAGGTGAGTGCAGTTTAATACTTTGTCTGAGGTGTAACATGAGTGGTAGAACCAGAATTCTCATGCAGCCGGACTCTAGATGCCTTACGTGTAATCACTGAGCTGTATTGTCTCCTGGCACCATGGCAGAGAGGACGCATTGGTAAATTTCTAACCTGATGTCAGTTTCTCAGAAGTCCTGGAATATGTAGAGAAACTTACGACCTCATTTAATAGTTCTCACATTCTTCTTTAAAAATAGTTCTCAAATTCTTAAAAGATAAGAAGAGCTGATCAAAAGCCCAAAAAATATAACCAAATGCAAGAAGTCATCAAGGGGAATACAGCAAACGCTGCAGTTGTATGGCTCTTGCCCATACAGTTCACACCGTGGATTCTTCCCAGTGTCAGTTGGAGCCTCACAATCCATTCCCACAAGCTGATGTTCGAAAGTCCCTGGGGTCCCTGGGGACTTTCTTGCTGATTGCTGATATCCTGCCTTCTTCTTATCTCTTCTGTTCCTCACACCTCATAAGTAATTCTTAGTGGCCCTTGGCAAAATCCCACTTGACTGTTTCCAAGAGGGAATGAAGGCAGATAATAAGGGAATAGCCATAAATTCCATTATATCCTGAGTGCAGATATTCCAGTCCCTGCATGGATTGAATGTATTTGCATCTCCAGTTTTACACTCTGTAGTGCCTGGATACTCCATTTTGAAGCATCAGATGAACTATATAGTTATATTATAAAAATATGAAATCTCACAGAAAACAACTTAGGTTAATTTAAAAAAATTTTACCTCATAAACTGTCCAAAGCTGAGGAAGATGTCAAATTAGATTAGAATGATATTAACAGAAGCCAGTTTATAATCTAAATTTCTTTTTTTAAACTTCCCAATCTTTCTTTGTTATTTCTGTCATTTCTTTTTATTTCTGTTGACAGAAGAAATACCAGTGTAAAAATTAGCCCACAGTTTTCAGTGGATCAACAGTATTGCAAGTTTCTTTCTTTGTTTCTGCATGGAGGAAAGTTTATTAGTGTAGGGATGTTCTCTCATGAACATACGTGGCATAAAGTATGAGATGATGAGAGCTTACTGAGGACACACTGTGCACCAAACATAGGAGACTATTCCAGACTTACAGAGTAGAGTCTCCCGGGTGACACCGTAACTAAGCCTTCAGTAGGTCATTCCAGTGTTTTGTTCAGCTGGTTGCTCCTAGTTGATGGGCAGTAGGTTTATACCAGTGAACTCTGTGGTGGTAAGTGATTTGCTTTGCTTTGTTTAAGTTGTATCTCCTGGTTAAAGATGGTAATGAGTGGGATGCCATGGCAATGGACAGTGGATTCTGCTCCATGAAAAATAAAGCAAGTGGAAGCAGTGCGGGTAGAAGGGACAGATAGATACCTAGAATATATGATGACAAGATGCTGTCTTCTCCAGGTTGAGAAGTTTCAGTGAAGTAAGCTGACACAGGTTGATGGTTGGTTTCCCTAGTGAATTGAGCACCACGAAGGAGTCAGTGATGGACTTTACCAATGGTGTTTTTAGACACTGAGCGGTGACCATAGCCAGATCAGGATTGGTGAAGGGTACATCATCTTGTTCACCTCACATAGCAATTTTAACTTACTCTATTCCTGTTGGTTTTCTACGACCTTAAAAATCTCTCTGACCTTTTAGAATGCTTGGAGAATAATCAGTCAGTACTAGTGCAATGATTTCTCCCCAAACCTCTCTACTCCAGAGACAATCTCTCCATTATCCCCTACTCTTTTTTCATTGCACAGAAATTTCTTAGGAGACAATCAGCCTTCAGTTAGTTATTCCCTTATATGTGTCTTCAATATTAGGTGATTTAGCTTTGCTTTTCTCTGATACACATCTTCTCTTATCTGAAATTGAAGGATTTATTACCAGTCCCTCTTTGAGATATGTTTGGGCATTTCCTTATATATACTTGAGAGTCAGGCAGATGGAGCAAGCTTGGTGAAGGCCTGAAATGTAAAATTGGTGTTTTAGAATAAAATCCAAATCAGAAACTAGTATTGGGTAATTTAGTAGCTGTAGTACTTATAGCTGGTCTTAGAGGTAGAGAATAATCAATATCCAATAGCTACAATAGCAAAAGACCAAAATAATCCTTTTGCTTAGGAACTCAACTCCCAATTAATCAGCATGTACAAGAGAAAGAAAGAATTGCCTTCCCACTCTACTGTTGGCAGCTCTGCTCCTGGACTGGATTCTGCCAATTTTCACAATAGACTTGCTTCAGTTTCCCACCGGCTTTTTTCTAAGGGGGATGCTATTTGATTAAGGTTGGGGTGTCATGCTTTATGATTTGAATTCAGGATAGAATGCTCCTTTTCCCTGAACTCACCTCCACCTTCTCATTCTCAGCAGTAATGCATCCAAACAGGAGACCAGGTTCTCCCATTGCCATCCTTCCCCGAGGTTACAGAGGCCACTGCTGCCAGAAGAGAATGCTCTGTAATATTGCTCAGCTACTTCTTTCCTCAGCGGTGGGCCGTATCTCCCTGCCCTCCACCCACAGTCACGGATATGCCTCTGGAGGGCCAGGCTGCCAGTCTCACTGAGGTCTGTAAGTCCACCTCTCTTCTAGACTCAGAGCCCTTGTCACTTAGGGTTGCCTTTCCATAATGATGAAGAGATTGACCTGGGCTGAAAGTGGTACCTGAAGGGCCCCTTCTGTCAGAGATCAAGCCACTTCCATGGCCACCTTTGGGTGGTACAACCCGTAGCCTCCTTGCCCCAGTTTCAGTTCAGCCTGGTGAACTTCAGTCCAACCATGGCAACTCTAGCAGCTTGTTTCTATCAAGGGGTGCCCTCAGCCGCCATGGTTGTCTGAGGACTGGGCTTAACATGCAGGGGACAGAGATCGAGCAGATTGAGTCAGTTTTTTGATCCTGTAAAATCTGCTGGAATGTCTCAAGGTCAACTGCAATGAGTAGATTTTCACCAAGTTTATATAGGCCAAAAACCTTTTCTCTCCCATTATAGCATTTTAATTTTCTTTTTTCATCACCACAACCGTCTGTTCTTTGTGACATGGAGAAGGGGCAATATCAGGTGATAGGAGAGTGAGCATGCCACTGTGATGTTTATTCCTGGTCTGGAGCTGTTTGTCCTCATAGTTCTTATCCAGTGTCTTGTCTTTGGGTGAGCTCATAGGGATACACGTTCCTGTCATCTTCACACCAAAGATAATCTTAAAACCATACATGTTCTTAGTGTTTGGCATCAATGAAAAATCACATAAATTCTACACAGAAGTTCAGAGACGGTGACAGCAAATGTTCTAAGGTAAAAAGAATGCAGATCATTTTTGGTTAGCCCCTTTTTACAAATAAGGGAACACAGGATGCCTGCAGCCATGATAGCATTGTCCAGAGAGGCACAGGGGTTGGGACCACAGACCAAGGGGGGCTAACTTCAGACCTTGGTTTCTTAATTGGGGTGCCCAGTATAGTCTGATCTAATCACACCTGTGTCCCCTGTGCCCCCTTCGTAACTCCTCTTTACCATCCTTCCCACAGTAGAGGCTAGGCGGACGCTGTCCCTTCCCTGTATTCTTCTCCATGGTGTAAAGTGTTGTGCTTTTCTCCATAGTCCAGGGTCTGCCTTTTCTCTTCCTTTCCCCCTCATCCCTCCACCCATGACTTTGGGAGGGAGGGGATGAAGAGGGCCAGTTAGCGTAAGGCCTAAGGATGAATCTTAACTCCGAGTCTGAGCTATTAGGGGAAACTGGGATATGCAGGGGAGGCTTAGGGTCTAGGGTGGCCAAGAGACCAGTGTCTAGCCCCATAGCTTGGGCCAGTGATGGGTATTATAGGTGGGACCCATGGTGAGCATGAGAAGAAGGGAAGGATAGGCCTTAGACTGACATACCTGGAATCCCCACCGGCCTGCGCTCTCCATAGTACATTCCAGAATTGGGAAGATTAGGAAGGTAAGGACAGGGTCAGGGCTGGCGTATACATAACAGCTTACGAGGCAGACCAGGCTTCCCTACCATGTTCTTTCAGGAGCAGGGAGTCAGGCATTTCCCAGTTCTGCTCAGTCTGTGACCTCTGACCTCTGCTTTTCTGACAGCAGCACACCATCCTCGTGACTTCTTTCTCCTGCTTCATGGACCTGAACCGTTGCCCTAAGTTCTCTCAATGCCTGTCATTTCTTCCTCCAGTTTTACCATGCCTGTGACCAGCCAGGCATTGTGGTTTTCTGCATCATGGACTACGATGTGCTGCAGTTCTGTGATTTCCTGGGCTCCTTAATGTCCGTGTGGGTCACTGTCATTGCCATGGCGCGTTTACAGCCTGTAGTCAAGCAGGTCAGTCCAGAGTGGGCCCTGGGGGACAACCGTAGGCAAAGTCCACTTGAAACTCACTCCCAACCTCTCCCTGGGGGCATTGCCAAGAGCCTGCTGCCATCCCGGCCCAGCCCCTGGAGTCCTCTCTCTCCAGGTGCTGTATTTGCTGGGGGCTATGCTGCTGTCTATGGCTCTACAGCTTGACCGGCATGGACTCTGGAACCTGCTTGGACCCAGTCTCTTCGCCCTGGGGATCTTGGCCACAGCCTGGGTAAGGTTGGGAGGACTTGGGGAGGGGGGCGTCCCAGCAGGACTTGGGTACAGGGCCCTAAGGATCTGGTCCCCAATTTAAGGTGGGCTTGGATCCTGTCATCATCACTGTGCTGTTCATGGTGCCCACTCCAGACTTCGCAGGTGCCTTTGGGTCATGATGAGGGCTCCGGGAAACCTGGGAATGACCAGTTCTGGCTTGGGTTCCAAGGCCTTGTATTCCTGAGTCCCACTTCTCTGCTTCCCCCAGACAGTACGCAGCGTCCGCCGCCGGCACTGCTACCCACCCACATGGCGCCGTTGGCTTTTCTACCTGTGTCCAGGCAGCCTGATTGCAGGCAGTGCTGTCCTACTCTATGCTTTTGTGGAGACCCGAGACAACTACTTCTACATTCACAGCATTTGGCATATGCTCATCGCTGGCAGCGTGGGCTTCTTGCTGCCCCCACGTGCCAAGACTGACCACCGGGTCCCATCTGGAGCTCGGGCCCGGGGCTGCGGTTACCAGCTGTGCATCAATGAGCAGGAGGAGCTGGGCCTTGTTGGTCCAGGTGGGGCCACTGTCAGCAGCATCTGTTCCAGCTGAGTGGGGCTTTGGGCCTGGCCTTTGGGGAACATGAACCCTTCCTAGGGGCAGAGAGCCCTTCCTGGGAGTGTGGAACCTTCTCTGGATAAGAGACAGGTTGTATTTCTCGAGGACATAGAGTCTTTCTTAAGGACATGGAGCTCTTCTAGGGACCTGGCGAACTTCCTGAAGGCCTGGAGTCTTCCTGCATCCATGGAGTCCTTCTTAAGGATGGAGCCTGTGTAGGCCCCTAGAGCCCCTCCAGACCAAGGAGTCCCTCCTAGGGGTGTGGAGTCCTTCCCAGGGATGTGGAGCCCTCCTAAGGATATGGATTCCTTCCCAGGGAGACAAAGCCCTCTCAGGATATGGCATCATTCCAGAGGAAATGGAGTCCATCTTGGGGACACTGAGTCTCCAGATCTTCCCAGCAGCTCAGCAACTCTGGTCTCAGGCTTCCTTCCCAAGGCAGCGTCTGGGCCATACCGTGCCATGCCATGCTGTGCTGTGCCGGGAGGGGGATTACAGGGCACGTGGGGCTGGGGCTGGGGGCACTGGTATCCTGAGTTGATGCAGGTGGAGTTTGGTGTGTCTCCAATGAAGTATTTGCTGGTTCTGTGCCACCTTTTTTCCTTGGGCCAAGGGTGTGGGGAGGAGAGAGAAAGAGAGGGTCCAAAAAAATGAGCAGGGTTGGTGGGAGCCCAGATGGAATGAGCTGGTGGAGCTTCTGCTGGAGTCTTTTGCTCCATCATGGCAGGCTGCAACCGCTGGGAGTAGGGGTGTGTGTGTGTGTGTGTGTGTGTGTGTGCGCGCGCGCGCGCGCGTGCTAGGGTGATTTAAATTAGTGAGACAGACCTCCCTTGTGCCCACGCCCAACAGGAAAGGAAGCTGAGGTCTCAGGAAATTGGACTAGCTGGTACAAATCACAAATGTGCGAGAAGTATCACAGGAACATAACTTCTATTTTGAGCCCCCATTATGCCCGAGTGTCCTCTTTTTGGCCTGAGCGATATCCTTTTTCAATTTGGGAGTTCCTCTCTTTCTATAAGGGTGACAGCTGAGTCTTAAGGATCTTAAATAATGGGAAGATGTTGGGAGGTTGTTTTCTGGTCACTGGGTTCCACACTGGACCCATCCCCTGTGAGTTCCATCATTCCACCTGGTCCCCAGTTAGCAGTGTAGGCAGGCCATCCCAGAGTGCTGTCTTATTCCCATCTGCATAACCGTTTTCAGTGCTGCGGCCCTCCCTGACTTCCGTGCCAACCACAAAGACCTGTGAGGCCTGGAGAGCCCAGACACACCTTGAAGCCATTTCTACTTTGGGGGCCTGCTCTGGGTTTTACCTGACCAACAAGGCATGAGTTCCACCATCTTTCAGATCCTACAAATCTGTCCGGATATTTGGCCTAGGGAGTATGGCTCAGGGCCTCTTCCTTTTGGGACCCTTCTTTGCCAGTGCTCTTACTGCCTCCCCTTCTCTCTCTCCCTTCTCCCTAGCTTAGAGCATTAATCTGGAGGTTGGGAAAACTCCCTTTTACTTAGGTTTTTCTCTTAGTTCTTGTCTATGCCTTCATTCTCTCCTGTGAAGACTTTAGAGCCTAGGCTTTTAAAGCTCAAAAACCAGGAAAAATCCCTTTGTTCTCTGCTTTCTGCAATTCTGTCTCTTCCTTGGGGCCCTGAGTAGAGCGATGTGGCCAACTGAATGGTGAGTCAAGAGGTGTGGGCTTGATGTCTCTTCCTTGTATCAGAAATACTAGTCCTTCATATTAGGATATATAGAGTCAGGTCATTAGGATGCTTGAACCCAAATAGGTAGGATTCAGGACAGAGTCCTTCTGTGAAGAGGGACATAGAGCTGGGACAGACTGCACCCTGCTAGGAGGGGTCAGAAGGGGTTTTCTGGAAGAGGGGGGCAGATCTGAGTAAGGATTAAATACATTTCTGTAATGCCAAGGTGTTGGGAGAGGGTTCTCTCTGGTCACCAGTGTCCATATTGTATTCCTCCACTCATTCCAAGTGATCCCCAGTCAGTAAAGCACTTAGGACACAGTATAGGGCTTGGCCTGGTCTATGATCCAGCACATGTTAGCTAAAGATCAAGAAGCATCTGGACATGAGAGGGAAGAGCAAGGGGGAGACAGAGGCAGAAAAGACTGATACTTGCTGGGGAACTGGGAATAGTTCAGGGGACCTGGACCCGGAGAGTGTGTGTGGGTGGAGAGAGGCTGAGGAAAGCAGCTGGTATGAGGTGGATGGAGAGGTGGGGGTCTGGCTTTTATCCCATGGGAAATGAGCCATTGGAGGGATCTAAGCAGGAGAGCGGCATGATCTGATTGGTATTTTGTTTTTTGGGTTTTTTCAGATTGGCGTTTTGACAGCTAGTGCAGAGGGTTGATTTTGAAGGGCGTTTGTAGGACAAAAGTGACACAGCTGTTGCAGTATTTGAGAGAGAGAGTGAAGGCTTCTTGAGGAGGCACTGTGAGGAGAAAGGAGGGGACCCATTTAGGTCTTAGGCCATGGCTTCTCTAGGACTTCATGACTGACTGGATGTGTGGGGTGGTGATGGTGAGAGAAGAGGAAGGCAAATATCTAGTGGCTCTTGGGTCGACTGTAGGACAGGGTGGCAGCCATTATTGCTGATGACTATTCACAGATTTCTCAGTCTCCCTGCTCCTTCCAAACACGTGGTGAGTGTGCTTCGTCTGCCCCTTGATGTTAGCTGTGGCACGTGCTTGCATTGGTGGACGAAGTGGAGGTGGAAGCGAAGCCAGTGCAGGCTTTGTCATGGTGACCAGCAGTGCTCCTGATGGTAGCTGCTGATCCTGAGGCCCAGAGGGATGAAGGCGATTGAGAGCAGACCCCAGCCACCAGTCAGCTGCTAATGGACCTGCAGCAGGAGTGGGAGATAAACCCTTCTGGGTTTCAGCCACTGCAATTCTAAGTCTCTACCACGATGGACCTAGCCTACTGTGCATGATAGAGGTGAAGAGCAACAGAGAGGGTGGGCCATTTTCCTGGAGAGCAGGCCTCCCCCGAGCAGGGCTAGGGCAGCAGCCTTCACCTCTGCGTTCCTCAGGCTGTAGATGATGGGGTTCAGTGAGGGTGTCACAACCCCATAGAACAGTGCAATAATCTTATCCAGGTCAGGGTCCTTGGCCTTGGGCTTGAAATACATGAAGGAGATGGTTCCATAGAAAACCACCACCACTGTGATGTGGGCAGAGCAGGTGGAGAAGGCTTTGCGCCGGCCTGCAGCAGAGGGCACCCTAAGGATGGTAGCAAGGATGACAACGTAGGACAGGCAGATGAGCAGGAGTGGGGCCAGCGTCAGGACTGCTGTGGCCACCACTAACATCAGTGCATTGAGAGAGATGTCCCCACAGGCCAGTTTCAGCACTGCCAAGATCTCACAGAAGAAGTGGTTGATGATATTGTGACCACAGAAGGGGAGGCTCCAGGTGAGAAGGGACTGCAGCAGTGAGTTGGCAAAGCCTGTCCCCCAGCTCAGCACTGCCATCCGCACACAAGTCTGCCCGTTCATGATCTCTGGGTACCTAAGTGGCTGGCAGATCGCCACATAACGGTCATAGGCCATCACGGCCAGGAGCAGGCACTCTGTGGAACCCAGCGCCAGGGTCAGGTACATCTGCAGGGCACAGCCAGGGAAGGAGATGGTCCTCTGGGCTTCCAGGAAGTTGACCAGCATGAGAGGCACAAAGGAGGATGTGCCACAGATGTCCATGAGGGAGAGGTTGCTGAGAAAGAAGTACATGGGGCTGTGCAGGTGGGGGTCCAGCACGCTCAGCCCCATGAGGAGGGAGTTCCCCAGGACATTGACACCGTAGATGCCCAGGCAGAGCACAAACAGGACTGTCTCAAGGTTATGGTGCTCTTGGAGCCCCAGCAAGACATATTCTGTCACAGCCGTCCGGTTTGTCATCTCCTTGTCCCTCCTTCCTGTCCAGACCACACGTGAGTCAGAAGAAGCTCTTGCTGGCCTGGAAACCAAGCAACCTGACCTTGGGCAGGTCATCTCTGCCCCTGTGATTTAGTTTCACCATCTGTGTAATGAGAGGGTTGGACTTCAGGACTGCAAGCTGGCCCTCTCAGCTCTGCAGCTCTGATGTGACTTAGGGAAATGAGGACATTCTAGCCCCCTAGGCTCCTCATTCTTCCTGTGGTGGGGGCAGGGGAGACAAGAGAGGAGGATTCATGTTTGGCACACTCTGTCATAATCTAGTGTTCTTGGCTGTTGAAGGAGGCATCCTTTCTAGGTTATGACTTCATATGGCTGAATTATGCTCATGGTATTTCAGATTCATTCATTTGCTGAATGTGCTCTGAATATTGATTCTGTGCTAGGTCTTGTTTAGGTGCTGGGGGTACAACAGTAAGAAAAATAAGTGGACAGAAACATACCACACCTATCATAAGGCTGCCCCTTCTTCCCATGTCCCTGAATCAGGTGACATGAGCTCTTGCAGGCCCATGGGTGAGGGATGAGTGGTGCCTTTGGGTGTTAAGGATCAAACATTCTCACTCCACAGGATGTGTAAGCCGACGTGCAGTTATCTCTCTTTAAGGAATGATAGGCTATCGTTTTTTCCCCGTTCCCTCATCTGCTGAATTTTTAAAATTATTTATTTATTTATTTTAGAGAGACAGAGCATGAGAAGGGGTGTGGGGGTGGGCAGAGGGAGAGAGAGACAAGCAGACTCCCTGCTGAGCGGGGACCCCAATTCGGGGCTTGATCCTAGGATCCTGAGATTATGGCCCGAGGCTAAATCAAGAGTTAGACTCTTAGCTGACTGAGCCAACCAGGTGGCCCTCTCATTTGTTGATATTTTTTTAACATTATTTTTTTTAAAAGATTTTATTTATTTGACAGACAGAGATCACAAGTAGGCAGAGACGGGGAAGCCGGCTCCCTGCTGAGCAGAGAGCCCGATGCAGGGCTTGATCCCAGGACCCTGGGATCATGACCTGAGCCGAAGGCAGAGGCTCCACTGAGCCACCCAGGCGCCCCTCATCTGTTGATTTTTAAAAGAACATACAAGAACATATATATTCCAGTGGTCATGCAAGCCAAGTGACTCCCTTCTTGGCCTCCATATTGCCTTGTGGGATAAATGATTTTGGCAGTGATGTCCCAGGAGAAGGGAAAACCAGGTTCTAATCTGGCAGGGGCGTTGTCAGTCAGTGACTAGTTCTAAAAAGGAGGGCAAGTGGGGGAGGGCCTCAGTTTTCTCCCAGATGGCTTTCATTGCTCTGCCTCCTGGGAAAATTCCAGTGTCAGGTATTCACAGGAGGGAGCCCTAATGTCCCCAAGGCACGGCAGTCTTGTTAGGCAGGAAGGCTGTCTTATGGCCCATGTGACCCCTGGTCTAAAGCAGAAATTGGAGCTGAGTATGAAATTTAACCTACGTCACCTCCTCATTCCTGGGCTGACTGAGAGACCGATGTCCTGTGACAGCACTGGAGCCCCAGCCTTCAGGGCTGGATTTTGCCCCTTATTCCTCCACCTCAGTGCATCTAGCATTTGTTAGGGGCTGGTGGCCTCACCCTCTGCTGAATAGACCTTGTCTTTTCCAGTGCTACATCTTGCCCAAGAAGTTCCCTTTTATTTTGTTTTGTTTTAAAGATTTATTTGCTTATTTTAGAGAGAGAAAGAGCGAGTGAGCAGGGGGAGGGACAGAGGGAGAAAGAGAATCCTAATCGGACTCCCTGCTCAGCGTGGAGCCCAACTAGATGCTCGATCCCAGGACCGTGAGATCATGACCTGAGCTGAAATCAAGAGTCAGCAGCTTAACTGGCTGAGCCACACTGTGCCCCACGAAGTTCCCTTTTAGAGGAGTGCCCTCCCTCCCTTCCCCCGTGGGGACTTCCTGCTCGTCCCTCAGACCACAGTTCCATCTCTCTCTCCTCTCCCTCTGGCCTCTTGAGGGGTGACCTTCTCCTTTCTTGCACTCTCTTAGGCCTTCGCTGTCCCTCTGTGTTCTCCTGCTGTGTTCTGTGCACTTGTCTCCTCTACTACACTTGAGAGCAGGACCTTGTCTCCTTCCTTCCCACACTGCCCACAGTGAGTACTGTCAAGAGCAGTCACTCAACAGATACTCAAGCTTTGCATCCCAGAGTCTGTCCTACTTAACTGTGTGAGGTTGACTACATCATGTGGCTTCTCCGAGACTCAGTGTCCCTTTGAAAAATGGAAGTGCTGTGTAGCTCAGATAAGACATACCCACAAAGATGCTCGTGAGCTTCCCAGCACCACCTGTTGTCTGAGGATCCTGAGCAAAGACTGTTATCTTCAGCCAGAGGGCCCCTGCTGGATCTGTGCTTGCCACCTCCCGATGAGAGCTCAAGCCTCTCATGGTCCACTCCATCCCCAGAGCCTGTGCCACTTTCCCCTCCTCCAGCCTGAATCGGGGTGATTGTTAAGAGCATTTCTAGAGTGCACAGGGGCAGTGGATTAATCTGGGTCAGCACCTGACCTTAAATCTTATCTGCACGAACAGCTAAGGTTAAGGTTTCTCTTGCTGAGGTTTGGCAAAAACAGAGAGAATTGCATGAGTGTGGTGGAGGCTCCTTCATCCACTCATTAAACAAATAGCTGTGGGGCACTTCTCTGTGCCAGGCCCTGTGCTGAGAGGTGGGGATACAGCAGAAGCAGATGCGGTTTCCGCCCTAACAGAGTTTACACTCATTCCCTCATGCTAGCTGACCTTGGACACATCACTTCCTCTCTCTGGACGTTAAAACCTGAGGTTCTCTTTGAGAACCTGAGATGGAAAGACAAAGTAAAACTTGAAATCTGTAAAGAAGTTAAAAGGAAGTACCTTTTCTAGGTTATGACTTCATGTGTCTGGATTATACCCACAGCATTTCAGATGCAAGTATAAGGGTTTGGTCTTCATTGGGTGCATTATTACAAAATTACTTATGTTAACCTCGAATTCTGACACCTAACATAAGGGTGTGTGTGGGGGGGGGGTCTCAAGCAGGTGAAAGATGGGAAACCACCTGGCTCCTTGTTTCTCTTCCTTCCCTCCTCTATAACAGAAAGACCCAAGTAAGAATGGCAGAGGCAGGGAGCGCCTGGGTGGCTCAGTGGGTTAAAGCCTCTGCCTTGGGCTCAGGTCATGATCCCAGGGTCCTGGGATGGAGCCCCACATCGGGCTCTCTGCTCAGCAGGGAGCCTGCTTCCTCCTCTCTCTCTGCCTGTCTCGCTGCCTACCTGTGATCTCTATCTGTCAAATAAATAAATAAAATCTTTAAAAAAAAAAAAAAGAATGGCAGAGGCATTTAAGGGCTTTTCAGAACAGGCGCTGGCCCACCCACTTGCCTTCACACCCTGTGAAGGGCCCATCCCTTCACACTCTGCTCCAGCCTCACTAGACAATTCCCCACTAACGGACAAACCCGCACACTCCTGTCTCGTCCCTCTTCTCATGCTCTTTCCTCAGCCTGGATCAACCTTTCTCTGCTGCTCATCCTTCGAGGCTTGGCTCTCACACCCTTCCTCTGCATAGCCTACTCAGAGGCCTTCGTAGAACTCTGGGATGGTCACATCCCAACAACATGATGCTCACTGCTATAAGCACAGGGTACTCGAATTTTGCCTTGTGTGGTAGTGTGCGGTCTCTCTCTCATAGACTGGGAGCTGTTGTAATCAAAGGTTTGTGTCTGATCCATCACTGCTGCTCCCCAGTGCCAGCACCCGGTGGGTGCTGGGGATTGCCATTGAGAGCCTGTGCTGTTCCACTGCCCCAAATCCCTCATCCCAGATGTCTCGTCTTGAGAGTACCTTCCCCACAAGCACACACATAGCAACAGAGAAGGAGCTGTTGTGATTTTTGGAGAAGAGCCCTGGGGGTGCCGGGCTTCTCCCTGCTCTGTCTGAGGAGCTACTCAGAGAGGAGTGGGTCTCTCATAGTTTAAGAGTCTGATTATGACACATTCATGGAAATTAGAGCCAGCTCGTGGAGAGACCAGCTTCTGGCCCCCAAGAAACAGGTCTGTGTCTAGGAAATACCATGCTTCCAGGTAACCAGCAGCTTTGACTCTGCACCATGGGCACGGGAGGGGATGTCAGGGAGCAGCCCCCGTTCCCTGGGTGCATCAGTGATGATGAGCTAGGTTTTGCTGCAGTAACACACATAATCTTAGTGACTTACCATGACAACAGTTTTTTTCTCGTTCTCCATGTCCTTTGTAGCTTTTCATGGGGCTCTGTTCCTTGCTGAGCTCCTCAGAGACCCTGGCTGAGGGAGGCCCCGCCATCTGGACATCATCAGTTATGTCTGGAGAAGGACACACTAGGCATTCACACCAGCTGTTACATGCTCCGCCCCAGAAGTGTCACGGGTCACCTCTGCCCACACTTCACTGGCCCTGTGTGACCCTACCACATGCTAGGAGAAGGGAAACCTGAAATCTGTTGACTATCTGGGCATGAGGTGGTTTCTCAATACACTCGGAAAACCACTCTGGCATCTACCTGCCAGCATCTCACACGCTGTCGTGTCCTGCAAAATCAGGTTCACGGAGAGATAGGAAGCTGAGTGCATCTGAGAATAACTATTGAATTCCACACCCCAGTTTTAGAGCTCCTGAGAGGCAGGGTGATGCCATGAACCAGGACCGGGAGCCTTGTGACAGGAGTGAGGGATTCAGGTTTGATGGTAGCTTTTGTTCTGATTCTGCTGTATGACTTTGGTCAGATTTCTCCTGTGAATGGAACCACTCAATTAGGTGACATATAATACCCTGTCCCTTCTGAAACATTTCCTCACTCTGTCTAGCAACTTCCATCCCCAAGGTCTGACAGACCCAGGGTTACTTTGCAAGGTAAATCTATCAATTTCATTGGCTGGCAAATCTAGTTTGAACCATTTAATATTTTATTTTAAGCTTCACAAATTATTTTAAAAGAAAGGGCATGGGCATAAAAGGACCGAAGCTTCTGTTGCAATTTCCCTGACATGCCTGGATCTAGGATTCCTGCTTGACCACTTCCTCACTGGATGGCAGAGCAGGTGAGTGAAGGCTTTGGAGTCCGACCCACCAGGGCTCAAGTCCCAGACCTGCCACTTGCTAGCAGTTATCTCAGTCTCACCTCCCTTACCTGTCGAGTGGAGATAAGCACAGTGTTTCCTTGTGAGGTTATTTTGAAGATCCAATGAGATGGGGCATGCAGAGCTCTTAGCACAGAGCCTGGCACGTGGTAAGTAATCAGTACATGGTAGCCAATATCACTAGTATCACTATGTCTTCTTTCACAAGCAAATACTCTGGTTTTCATATGTTCAGAAAAGATTTCATGAGAATAGCCCACATGCTGGACAATGGATCGTCCTTACCTCATCATACCTGTGGCCCAGTGGCATGAGCACACACAGGTGGGTAGGTGGAGCAGGCTGCCAGGTGTCCTGACCCAGGCAGGGCTTGGGAGAGCAGAGCCAGCAGGTGCTGAGCTCAGTACCAGCAGACACACTGGGCTGGGCTGGGCCAGGGCCAAAGCTCGAGGACCAGCCTCCTGGTCCCCTGCCACAGAGCTCTCTGCTCTATGCCCTGGGGAACCTCACAGTCCCTGCCCAATTTAAAGTTCAAACTCTGGAACTATACATGTTTGCAGGTTTGGCAGCTGTGGGGCTTAGAGACCCTGGGATTCGTGCGCTTCCCTGGGAACGCCTGGCTGTGGTGAGATGGGTACAGGAGAGACACCGGACAGACTCCGATTGGGTCTTGCTGCCACCCTACCCCTTGGATCCGAGGATTGAAGTCTGTGGCCCCCTGTCCTAGGCATGGGTGTCTTGGTCTATGAAAAGGGTGTCTCCATTCCAGAATGTTGTGAGGATCAGGACTCATGAAAGTTCTGGAAAGCGCATTGCTGTACAGAGCGTGAGGCCATGAGCACTTGTGAGGGACATTGAGTTGGGTTCAGTCAGGTGCTTGGGTCTCTCCAGGTTTCCTCTCCTTCCTTTCATAATAAAGAAAAACAGCTGAAACAGTTGTAGAGACTACAACACAACCTTAAATAAAGCAGCAGCAGCTACAGATTTTCCCCGTATACTGTGATTTGTCCTCTGGAATCTTTATCAAGATCCCAGGTCAAAGTCAAACATTTGAAGACTGTTACCACTTGTTTTATCCATGCTCATAGAACAATGTCCTCTTGTCACCTGTGGATACCTGGAACTCAACACCATCCCGCTGCATCTCTCATCTTCTCCATCTCTGTCTCGGGGCAACAGTGCTGGCTACCTAAATAAGCCAGAAACCCAGGCTGCATCCCACAGGCCTCTCTCTCCATCTTCTAGCTCTGCAGTCATCTGTGTATCCCAAGTGTTTCTGAGCTGCCCTCTCTCTGTTTGGTTGCCCACCGGGTCAGGCTGCCCCTGACTTATTCCCATCCCCACCATGAGCACCTGGAACAGGGCAGCAGCTTGCTCACTTCTTGTCCCTCAGGCTGGAGGCCTCATCAGTGCTGTATTCTGGAACCAGGTGATCTTCCATTTCTTAAAAATGCATCACCTTGGGGCGCCTGGGTGGCTCAATGGGTTAAAGCCTCTGCCTTCGGCTCAGGTCATGATCCCAGGGTCCTGGGATCCAGCCCAGCATCGGGCTGTCTGCTTGGCGGAGAGCCTGCTTCCTCCTCTCTCTCTGCCTGCCTCTCTGCCTACTTGTGATTTCTGTCAAATAAAAAAAAAAAAATGCATCACCTTATTTTTAAGTTCAAAGTCACTTTCATGTTATAAATATTGGAACTATTGGAATTAAATAAAATAATCAGCTCTATCTGATCAATCCGATTTAACCCCACCATCCAGTGGAAACAACTCAATATTTTTTCATAGTTTCCCAGGATTTTTTGCATCTATACTAATTCATAAATCCATAACAAAAATACTTCAAAAAATAACATTAGGATCATAGTAAATGCAAAATTATGAATTTTGCTTTCTTCTATTAATTACATTGTGGGCATTTCTCATTATCAAATATTCTTCAGGAAAGAGGAATTTTTTTGAAGGCTGCATCACATTCTGTCATTGGATACCACCAGGATTTATTATTTGTATATCCTTATTCATAAATCTTTGTGTTTCTAATGATCATATGAGACTAATTCTTAGAAGTAGATGGGTTCGCTCATAGAGTCTAGCAGTTTTTTAAGTCTTTTGATTCATGCTTCCAAGTGACTTTTCAGGAAGTTTATATTAAGTTATTCCCATCTCCATCAGTAGCGTATGACATTATTTCTTCACTATACCTTCATTACCAGTAGACATTAAAAAAATTCTTCCCCAATTTCATGGGTGAAAAATGGTATCTAATCAGTGATCTAACTAAAAGTAAATGTGATTATAAACCCCAGTGCCCACGTGATAACGTCCAAACTCCTATCGTGGCCTCAAAGCTGGTTATCTTGGTGGGCAGCCTTCATCTGGCTTGGTCAGAGAGGGTTGAGTTTCAGGGAGCAGGCTGGGCTCTCTCCTACCAACATGGAAAGCAGAAAGCGGGATTGGAGGGGAACTGAGAGCTCTAGCAGGGACTGGGCTTCCCTGTGGCAGAGGACAGGAGAGCTGGACTGCTTCTTGGAGGCTGAGGCCAGCTCCTCCTCTTATAGATGATGCCACTGAGGCCGGGGGTGGGGGGAGGGCGGGGAATGGTGGGCAGGGAATGGAGATACTCTGTGAATCTGTTTCCGTTTCTACTGTGTGCTCACTGAGTTGTCAGGAGGAAAGTGGGAAGAGGCTGAGCACCAGGAAGGGGCAGTTCTGGCAGGATCCCTGTGATGAGATAAGGAAGGGTAGAGCAAGTCTCCCCAAAGCCAGGTGAGGCCTGGATGCTGGACTGGGAGGCACGGCAATGGTTGCTGTTGCTGTTCCAGACAGATGTTGGGAATACAGGCCCTGGGCTGCTCAGGGTGATCGGTACCCTAGGGCTGGACCGCTCTGGGGATCATGGGCTCTGGGCCTCATCGCTGCCTCTGCTGTCGCCTTCCAGGACACCAGGCCATGCCTGTCATCTTTGAACACTTGTCTCTGCTCTGCTCAGGTTTAGGAAGGACCTCAGGCTTTGCCACTATCAACCCTGCAACATTGTGTTCATGTATTTATTTACAAAACCTATGAGGGGGCCTAGGGTTGCGTAGGGCCGGACCTTGGGACAGAGTAGATTCTGACTGTGTCTGCTCTTATAATAACACCACAAGTGAAGCAGGAGGAGCTCAGTGAGGAGGCTTCCTGGGGGAGGTGGCCTTTGAGCTGGGCCTTTTAGGGTCAAGCCGTGCTGGATGTGGCTGCCTCATGGAAAGAACCAGAAGGAGCACGCAGCTGGGCAAGGCTGGGCAACATCGGGGCTCACACATGCTGTTGTGTGTGGCTGTCAGGAGGAGAAGGTGAGGCAAAAGGCTGGGGGTTAGTCAGGACCAGTAGGGCCGGCTTGTGAAGGCCTAGAATGCTCCGGGAAGAGCTTACACTTTGTCCTGAGAGTAGGGGGAGCCGTTTGGGGGTTACCAATCAGGAGAGGATGCGATCCCATTTGTTTTTCCTAGAAGTCCCTCTGGATGCCCCGGGGATGACAGAGTGGAAGGACCACTAAGAGTGCAGCCTTGAGGCCAGCCGGGAGCTGGTGCACAGGTGCAGGAAGCGATGTGGAGGGCCGGCCAGGGCGATGCCAGGGAAGGGGCATCAGTGGGACTTGGTGCTGGCTTTCCGGGAGGAGGATTCCAGGCTCAGCCCTGTGCACCACCTGTCCTCACTGTGGGCCTGTGGAGGGCTCACCCACTAACCTGAAGATCCCAGGCCTCCCTCACTTGGACGTCCAGCTCCTACCCCACACTTTCCTGGCTGCCTCCTTCACTTCCTTGTTCCTCAGGCTGTAGATGACAGGGTTCAGCATGGGTGTGACCACAGCATAGACGACCGTGAAGACCTCATCGGAGATGCGGGCCTCCTTGCTCTTGGGTTTCATGTACACGAATATGACGGTGCCATAGAACAGCATCACCACAGCCAGGTGTGCCGAGCATGTGGAGAAGGCTTTGCGGCGCCCAGCAGCTGAGGGCATGCTCAGGATGGTGGCCAGGATGAGGGCGTAGGACAGGCAGATGAAGGCCAGGGGGATAGGCAGCAGCAGGATGGCCCCCGCCAGCAGGAGGGCCTCACTGACTGAGGTGTCACTGCACGCCAGCTTCAGCACTGCCAGGATTTCACAGGTGAAGTGATTAATCACATGGTGGCCGCAGAAGGACAGCCTCATGGCAATGACTGTCTCAGTCACTGATTTGAAGAGACAGAGGACCCAGGCGGTTCCCGCCAGTGACAAGCAGAGCCGAGGGCTCATGAGCACGGGGTACCTGAGAGGCTGGCAGATGGCCAGGTAGCGATCGTAGGCCATGATGGCAAGAAGCAGACACTCCGTGGAGCCTGTGGAGAGGCTCAGACACATCTGGAGGGCGCAGCCAATAAAGGAGATGGTCTTCTGGGCCGACAGGAGGTGAACCAGCATAAGGGGCACAAAAGTAGATGTGTAGCAGATGTCCAGGATGGAGAGGTTTCCCAGGAAGAAGTACATGGGTGTGTGCAGGCGGACGTCCAGGATGCTCACTGCCACAATGGCTGTGTTCCCCAGCAGGGTCACCAGGTACATGGTTGAGCACAGAGGGAAGAGCAGGTGCTCCAGGGCTGGGTAGCCCGAAAATCCTTTCAGGAAGAACTCAGAGATCTCTGTCCTATTGACCAGCTCCATATTGCTGTGCTCAAGGGGGCACACAGCTGGGATGGAGGGAAGGAGGGTGCAGGGTGGGGGACAGCCCACAGGGCCTCTTTTGGGTGGGGATATGTTGCTAAGGCCTTTTCCAGTTCTTACACATGCTCCGTCCTTGAGTTCCGGTAATCCGTGCACCTCTGGGCCGCAGTTCATCTGTGTGAGACGTGAGCGTTGCTCTTGATCAGCATTTCCCTGAGAGGGTGTTAGGGGGAATGTTAGTAGGCAATCTGAAAAATTAATCTGAGACAACACTAAATTAACTGAAAGTAAATAAAGCCCTTTACTGCAGGACTTCATATAGGCCAGTGCGATTTGTGACTTCCAAACGTGGTATAGGGCATGTAATCCCCAAACTTACTTGATCATGGGTCCTCTTTTTTACATGAATCTGCAGCAGATAAGTATTCTTCCCTTTTTAAAGATTTATTTATTTGAGAGAGAGAGAGAGAAAGTGCACAAGAGGGGAGGAGCAAAGGGAGAGGGAGAGAGAGAATCTCCGGCAGACTTCCTGCTGAGCACAGCTGGACATGGGCTCGAGATCATGACCTATGCTGAAACCGAGAGTCACCCGGGCACCCCTACAGCAGACGAGTGTTCTACTAACATAGTTCGGGGAAAATCAGAGGTCCTCAAATCTTCATGTGTAGCAGAATCACCTGGAAAGTTTGTTACAACACAGGTTGCTGGGCTCCATCCCCGGAGCTTCTGACTCAGTCTGCAAGATGCTGCTTCTGCTGAGCGTGGTGGCACACCTGAGAATCCCTGGGCTAGATGGTTCCTGAGGGTCTTCCTGACTTTTAGGAAGACTCTGAGCTGCCTTACACTCTTCCCGCTCTTGGGAATGCCCTTCTCCTTTATTTCTCAGCCTGCAGACGTCTGGCTGTGTCTTTAGCTTAGCTCTGGTCTCCATGCATGAGGCATACACTGTGCCTCTCATTGGAGGGACGGCTGAACCTTGAGCCTGTCAGCGGGCTCATCCACCTGTCCCTCCACAGGGCCTGTTTGTCAGCTACTGTGTGTGGACTGACCTTCAGAATCTGCCTTCCTTGTGGGCTTTCGAGCTGCAATTTGTAGGACTAGCTGGCCTGGCCCCCCAACCCCTAATTTCTCCGGCCTGAGCCAGAGCTGCTTTGACCCCATGGCTTTGTAGGGCATCAGCGTGGAAGGCTACCTGAGAGGTGAACCTGTTGGATCTCACTGTGCAGCTAGGAAACAGATCGCATCATGGGTCCGTGGCACGGTGAGTCCAGAATCCAGGCCTCGCAGCTGTATGACACCCACATCATGCTCACACCCACATCATGCTCAGCAGATGTTTGTTTCTGTCAAGGGCCATATGGTGGTGGTCCTTTGATCACACTGCGTGAACATCTTTCTCCCCTGTTCTCCCCTTAATCTTCCCACTGGTTAATGAGCATAAGTCAACTTTTCCTTAGTGTTTCGGGCACCTGCCATTGATGTCAATAAACCCATGGGACGTGCTGTCCAGACCTGGGTCTGGAGGGAGCACCTTTTCCTGGGGGTGCCTCACCTGCCTGAGACAGTTCCCTTTTACTTGTTGCGTGTTTATCTGTTCCAGAATGAAGAGATTAAGTTCCTGCCACACACCTGGTACCATGCTAGGCATTAGGGGAACAAATGAGGACGTATGTGCTCCCAGGCCACTAAATTCAAACCATTCCTAGGCAGAAATCCTCTCCAGTTTCCGTGCCTAGCCTCATCCTGCTTCTGTCTGCAGGCCTCTAGTGGTAAGATAAGAAGCCTGTTTGTCCCATGGTCCCATGGACATACTTTTCTTCTCCCCCCCACTTTTTTTCTCTTTCTGTCAAGCCATGCGGGGGGTCACAAAACATCCTTCCTCATACAGAGTCTCTGGGTGTTACTGGGCCTACACCATCCAGCAAGGTACAGGCTGAGTGATCCCTGTGGACGCTTCCCTCCTGCATGGAACAAACATGGGGTCCAGAGTGCTGGGCCCACCGCAGGGATGAAGGGCCCCTTCTGCAGAGGGAGAGCTCTGCTCTAGCCTTGGGACCTCAGGTAGAAGGTCTTGTCTCTTCTTGGCTGTGTCTAGAGACATTGTGGGGTCAGGGGAGCGTGATCTACAAGCTCCATCCAAGAAACAGCTGGGAAACCTGAGACTGGGCTCCTGGAGGGGCACTTCTGTTTAACTGAGTGTCAATAGCCACAGACCAGCGTCTGCCAGGGCCGTGGGTGGAGAGAGAGGGCATTTTGTGTAGCCCCACTAGTCAGGTCAGGCTACAGCTTCCCCTTCATGTGGTTCCACATACTATAATCTGTCCCCTAAAGTCACTAGCAAACATGGGCAGCCACTGGCTTTCTATCTCAGATACACACACCCACATCATGTCCCCACATACGGCCCCCAGCCACGTGTGTATGTGCAAACAACTCTCTGACCCCATGTGCACACATATGTGGCTGTGCAAATATATGACACACACAGGCTCATGTGTGTCCCTGTACAGTCATTCATGTGAAGGTGTGCACGTGGGTAGCAGGCACTCTCACTTTCTTGTGTGCTCTCTCTCTCTCTCCCTCCCTCTCTCTCTCTCTCTCTTACACACACACACACACACACACAGACACACACACACACCAGTAGTGCAGACACTCTGACTTGTGGTCAGGGCTTCAGAGGACCAAGCAGGATGACTAGGATGAGTGGAGACCAAGCAGGGGCCCTGGAGGTACAGTAGAGAAGGAGCAGCCTTTGTGGCGGGGAGCAAACTTTGGGCAGAACCAGGAGGAGAAAGAGACATCAGAGTGAGGACATGGTCACAGAACCACTAGCTCAATGTCTTGTCTGCTTTCCAGCCTGAGTGCTGAGTTGCAGGTCTCCCTGCTCTGTTGTCTCTCCTTCAGCTGGGGGGTTGGAGGCCTGTAGGAAGAGAGGCCAAGAAGGGATGTGGCTGGATGCCGGGGAACTCTGGTTCCCAAAGCAGGGCTAGGAAGCTTTGTCTGCAGAGCCCACAGTATCCTTTCTGCCTTCTCCTTACTCCTGGACATAGGTTACCTAAAAACCAGTGCAGATGTCATCTCTCCCAGGGAGCCTTCTTTTATTTCTCCCAGGCCAGTTTGAACCCTCTCCTTTGTGCACCATGGCCCTGTGTTGGCATTTCCAAAGTCGTCTGTTGCCTACCCTGCCAGCCTGTAGGGGTGCCACCTCCTTCCCCTCCTCACCCAGGTTCTGAAGGCCAAGTTAAAGCCCCCAGCCTGGTCATAGTCAACTCTTTCCTGTCTTGCTATGACTTCATGGGGCTCAGACAAATTGGGAACGAGCAGCTGGGTGACAATCATAAGCTGTTCCTAATCTGGACAATAACCTGGCAGAGCCGGGAGGGTCTTGAAGCTCATGGAGACCACCCCTCTTTCCATATGGAAACTGAGACCCGGAGAGGAGAAGAGGCGTGCCCAGCATCATCACATACTGAGTTGGAGGGGGAAGCCAAGGGTCCAGTAATTCCTTGGGGCTCCTGACTCCCAGCCAAGGCCCCTTCCCCTGTCCCCACATCTCCTCTTTTTTACTTACCTTGAGGCTCTTTCTGATCCATGTTCCCTGTTTCCCTGAAGATAATTCAGAGGCCAGGAGCCTTCTTTGGCTGCAGCTCGGAGAACAACGTTCAAAGAAGGAAGTGGGCCCCCCGGGAACCCTGGTGGTCAGGACACAGGGTTTCACACTGACCCAGCTTTCCAAACTAAGAACACATGCCTAGATTTGTGCAGAATTCAGGGATGTGTTTGCAACTTGAAAGAATTAAGTGGAGCTTTTAGAATTGGGTGGAATTAGGCAAAGTACTCAGAATTCAGTGGAGGTTCTCTAAAGGGTGTCAGGTTTGGTGGAATTAGGAGATGCTGGTGTGCTCAAGGCTGCACAGGGTCCTCAGTAGCTTACTGTGGGTGGCCAGGGTCTCTCTGACCTGGGCAGCTCCCAGCTCCGTTGTGACCGATGGCCTCCCAGGCAGCAGGCAGGCCAAATGGAGTAGGCACCTTTCAAAGCTCCCTATGTGCCAAGGGATTGTGCAATCCCCAAGGCAATTTAGAGGGAGAAGGGGAAAGGCGCCCAGCTTAGAAACTTTGGGGTGCTTCAGGGATGATGTCCCAAAGACCCAATTACACAGAGTCTCTTTGGAAATCTTAATTAGTGTGGAAAAGTTGGAGAAAGTGACTCAGGGTCAGGGCCCACACTTACAGGTCGGCCCCCAGCCCGTGTGACGTGTGTGTGTGTGTACAGAATGAGTCAAGGAGTGGATGGATGAATAATTAAATAAATGCATAAATGCTTCTCGGTGAGTAAATTTAAAAAATAGTGAACGGGTGAGCACCCAAATGGTAGGCAGAGTTGCTTTACAGGAGTTAGAGGTCCTGCCAGCTTTCATGGGGATCTCAAGAAAATGCAAAATTTGGAAAGGGTGTAATGGGGAGGGAATTGGGTGAAGAGAGACAAAGAGAATCGCAGAATATCAGGGCAAGGGAGTCCATATCTAACCTCCTGGTGCACCCTCATTGTTATGGACAGGACAACTGCTCTAGAGAGGCGAAGCGGCTGGCTCAGGGTCCTCTGGTTGCTCTGTGATGCTGATGGGTCCGCCTGTGAATGCATCATCCTCGCTCAGTGCAAAGCGGATCTGCCCAGGTCAGGTGGTGACAGGGTGCCTCTCACTGCGCCTGGCTCCTCTTCTCCACGCTCCGGACAGGTATCCTGACGGTGGCTCCTCGAGGTTCCTTCCAGTGCCTCTGTGGGCTCGAGGGCCTCGTTATCAAATATGGTCATTTTATTTTGGAACTGGATATTGTTATTGTTGTTTGATTTTTATTTAACTATTTTTTTAAAGATTTATTTATTTATTTACTTGACAGAGAGAGATCACAAGTAGGCAGAGAGGCAGGCAGAGAGAGAGGAAGGGAAGCAGGCTCCCTCCTGAGCAGAGAGCCCGATATGGGGCTCGATCCGAGGACCCCGGGATCATGACCTGAGCCGAAGGCAGAGGCTTAACCCACTGAGCCACCCAGTCTCCCCCTTTATTTAACTATTTTAAAATACAAGTGCTTTTCTTAGCTTTTTATGTACTTATACAAGTTACACATATAAAACGTATTTTAGAAAAAGATTTTATTTTATTTATTTGACAGATTTCACAAGTAGGCAGAGAGGCAGGCAGAGAGAGAGGAAGGGAAGCAGGCTCCCTACTGAGCAGAGAGCCCGATATGGGGTTTGATCCGAGGACCCCGGGATCATTACCTGAGCCGAAGGCAGAGGCTTTAACCCACTGAGCCACCCAGGCGCCCTTAAATATGGCTTTTAAGCATGCTTTCTTGTTGCAGTCTTATTGACCATAAGTGATGTACAATTGCATATATATAAATCATATAACTTGATGAATTTTAACGTAAGTGTACGGTCATGAGACCATCAACACAATCAAGACTGAGAATTTATCTGTTATCCCCAAAGTTTCCCCATGCCCTGGGGTAACCCATTCCCCTCTCTCCAAACCAGGCCCCTTCGGATGTTTTCTGTGACTAGATTACTTGCATTTTCCAGAATTACATTTCTTGCAACACTGTTTATCAATACTCATTTTTCATATATTTGTGGATCTCTTTCTAGACACGATGTTAGGTCTTAAATATATTTTTTTTGTCTCTTACAGTCCTCATACCACATTCTTTTAATTACTGTAATTACTAGTGTCTTGCTATCTGCTAGGTCAGATTCCCTCTTACTAGCCTTCTTTAATAGTGTCTTCATTATTCTAGCACATTTCCTTTTCCAAAAAAATTGTGCAGTCAGCTTGTCAAATTTCATGAAATCTCTTCTGGGATTTTGTCTTTAATTCATTGACAAATTTGAAAGGCAGAATTGTCATCATTATAAAATCAAGTTTTCTCCTCCAGGAACATGATCTCTCCATCAATCTACGTCTTTTACTAAATGTCCTGGTTACATAGCTCTTTTCCTTCTAATGTGTTCGTGAAGAGATTTCCAACAATATATATTCTTCCCCAGTGTCAAATTTTCCATGTATCTGGGATATACCCTTTTTCCTCTTGTGTTTTATTCTTGTCATAGGTGCAGATTGATTTGGGGGGCCATCTGATGGGTTCTAACTCCAGGGCTCCACCTGGTGGACATTGGGCCATTCTTGAAGACCTTTGGGGAGGTGAGAGGTGGTTGGAACTGCTATGAGGCCCTGAGTCCCAGGACTCAGGCCTAGGGAGATCACTCTGGCAGCAGGATGACAGATCGAGGAATCTGGGGGACATAAAATCTGTGTGCCCCAGTTATGTGGCTGTGTGTCCTCTACTAGTTTCTAATTGCTAGGAGGCCCTGAGGGAAGAGACCAAACCTGTATTAAAAAAATCTATTCTCGGGGCGCCTGGGTGGCTCAGTGGGTTAAGCTGCTGCCTTTGGCTCAGGTCATGATCTCAGTGTCCTGGGATCGAGCCTCGCATCGGGCTCTCTGCTCAGCAGGGAGCCTGCTTCCTCCTCTCTCTCTGCCTGCCTCTCTGCCTGCTTGTGATCTCTCTCTGTCAAATAAATAAATAAAATCTTAAAAAAAATCTATTCTCTCAGAATCCAGCAGTCGATTCACTAATATATCCTTTCTTTATAATTATAATTATAATAAGCTTTATAATTATCTTTATGTCATTTCCAACGAGGCCAAAACCTCAAATATACTTTCACTTTTATTAATCTGGATGGCCTTTCATATCAATAAATTTACAAATCAGAAAACTGTATTTCATCTTTGGTCCAGAAAGTAAGATCTTGAGTCCTTGGAGCTAGCCAAGTTTGGAGACTCAATATGTGTGTGGAGGTCTTACCAAAAAGTTGTAGAAGATAGAACTTGTACATATTTAAATAAAAATTAACTCTTAATTCTTTTTTTTTTTTTTTTGACAGAGAGACAGAGATCACAAGAAGGCAGAGAGGCAGGCAGAGAGAGAGAGAGAGAGGGAGAAGCAGGCTCCCTGCTGAGCAGAGAGCCCGATGTGGGGCTCGATCCCAGGACCCTGAGATCATGACCTGAGCCGAAGGCAGAGGCTTAACCCGCTGAGCCACCCAGGCGCCCCTAACTCTTAATTCTTAATAACACTGAAAAATCAGAGAGAGTGCTACCAGCAGACCAGAAATGTTGAAGAATTGCTGAGAAATGATAAACAAATGAGATTGAATTGTTAGAGGAAACCACAGCCAACCAAAGCAAGGAAAAGGTTACTGCAATGAAGACAGTGGTTTTGGGGGTTCTTGGCTCACCGGCAATGGTTACGAGGAGCAGGAGGAAGGGCCTGGGGGAACCATCAAGATGACTGGTAAGAGACTGTAACAGCAAGCAGGCAGGCCCAGGTAGTGGGCATGGGAGATATTTGCCCTCAAACTGAGTCAGTAATTGTCACTGCTTGAACCAGAGACACCCAGAGAAGTCCTGGGAGGAATGGGGAGCTGCCAAGCCCAGCTGACATCCTCTCAGTAACTCCTTCAGCCCCTCCATCGCCACTCCTGGAGGTGGTAAATGGAAACTGAATTCATAGACAAGGCAACAGGGAATTATAAATAAGAAGAGGAGCCTACCATGTGGCATTATACGGTATTTATCTTTTTTGTGACTGGCTTATTTCAATGAGCATAATGCCTTCAAAGTTCATCCATATTGTCGCCATTGCAGGATGCCTTCCTTTTTAAAGACAGACTAACATTCCATTGTATGGACATACCGCATTTTGCTCATACATTCACCAGCTGATGGAAAGTTGGGTTGCTCCCATGTTTTAGCTGCTGTGAACAATGCTGTTATGCTAACGTTAACCCTGCTTTCAGTTTTTTTTGGTATGTACCTGAAGTGGAGTTGCTGGCTGGTATAGCATTTCTTTTTAAAAATTTCTTTTTTTTTTTTTTTAAAGATTTTATTTATTTATTTGAGAGAGAGACAGTGAGAGAGAGCATGAGCGAGGAGAAGGTCAGAGAGAGAAGTGGACTCCCCGCGGAGCCGGGAGCCGATGCGGGACTCGATCCCGGGACTCCAGGATCATGACCTGAGCTGAAGGCAGTCGTCCAACCAACTGAGCCACCCAGGCGTCCCTTTAAAAATTTCTTGAGGAACCTCCAAAATTTTGAGGAGCCTCCACTATTTTCTACAATGGCAGTACTATTATTTTATACTCCCCATCAACAGTATGCAAGGGTTCCAATTTCTCCACATGCTTGTCAACACTTATTAATTTCCATTTTTTTCCATAATAGTAGCCGTCATAATAGGCATGAGGTGATATCTCATTATGGTTTTGATTTACGTTTTCCTAATGGTTCGTGATATTGAGCATCTTTTCATATGCTTATTGGCCATTAATATATCATTTTGGAGAAATGTCAGTACAAGTCCTATGCCCATTTTAATTAATTAATTAATTTAGGAATAACTTCTCTCTTTTTTTTTATTATGTTCAGTTAGCCAACATACAGTACCTCATTAGTTTTTGATGTAGTGTTCAACGATTCATTAGTTGTATGTAACACCCAGTACTCATCACCACATGTGCCCTCCTTAATACCCATCACCCAGCTACCCAATTCCCCACCCTCTCCCTTCTGTAACCCTCAGTTTGTTTCCTGGAGTCCAGAGTCTCTCATGGTTTGTCTCCCTCTCTGATTTCTTCCCATTCAGTTTTCCCTTCCTTCCCCTATGGTCCTCTGCACTATTCCTTATATTCCGCATAGGAGTGAAACGTTATGATTATTGTCTTTCTCTGCTTGACTTATTTCATTCAGCATAATCCCCTCCAGTTCCATCTAGGTTGATGCACATGCCCATTTTTTCTGATCTTTTCTGATGCCTATGCCCATTTTTAAATTAAATTGTTTTGTTGTTGTTGTTGTTGTTGAGTTTTAGAAGATCTCTAGAGATTCTGGATATTAATCCCTTATCAGATATATGATTGGCAAATATTTCCTCTCACTTTGTAGGCTACCTTCATACTCTGTAGATAGTGGGGTTTTTTTTTTTTTTTTGATACACAAAGTTTTAAAATTCTCATGGGGTCCAGTTTGTCTAATTTTTTTTTGTTACCTATTTCCTTGGTGTCCTATTTAAGAAATTATTGCCAAATACAATGTAATGAAACTTTTTTAAAAAAAGATTTTATTTATTTATTTGACAGACAGAGATTACAAGTAGGCAGAGAGAGGGTGGGGGAAGCAGGCTCCCTGCTGAGCCCAATGTGGGGCTCGATCCCAGGACCCTGAGATCATGACTGGAGCCGAAGGCAGAGACTTTAACCCACTGAGCCACCCAGGCACTCCCTGTCATGAAACTTTTGTCCTATGTTTTCTTTTAAGAGTTTTATTGTTTCAGGTCTTACATTTAGGTCTTTGATCCATTTTGAGTTAATTTTTGTATATGGTTTTAGTAAGGGTTTAACTTCATTCTTTTCATGTAGATACCCAGTTTTCCAAGTGCCATTTTTTGAAAAGACTATCCTTTCCTCACTGAGTATCTTGGCACCCTTGTTGTCAGTAGTCATTTGATCATATGTGTGGGGGTTTATTACTGGGCTCTCTATTGTATTCTAATGGTCTATACATCTCTTTCTTTGCCGGTGCCATACTGTTTTAAAGTATTTTTTTTTTTTTAAGATTTTTTTATTTATTTGACAGAGAGAGATCACAAGTAGGCAGAGAAGCAGGCAGAGAGAGGAGGAAGCAGGCTCACTGCTGAGCAGAGAGCCCGATGCGGGGCTCGATCCCAGGACCCCGAGATCATGACTGAGCCGAAGGCAGAGGCTTAACCCACTGAGCCACCCAGGCGCCCCTATACTGTTTTGATTGCTGTAACTTTTTGGTGGGTTTTGGAATCAGGAAGTGTGAGTCTTCCAATTTTGTCTTCCTTTTCTTCTTTTTCAGGATTGTTTTGGCTACTTGCCATTTTTTGAGATTCCATTGTATTTTAGGATGAGTTTCTATTTCTGTGAAACACGTCATTGGGATTTTCTTAGGGATTGCGTTGAATCTGTAGGGCACTTTGGATAGTTTTGATATTTGTGTTAAGTCTTCCAATCTAGGAACATGGGAAGTGATTCTATTTATTTATGTCTGCTTGCATTTCTTTCAGCAATTTTTGTAGTTCTTCTTCTTCTTTCTTTCTTTTTTTTTTTTTTTTTTGTAGTTCTTATTGTACAAGTCTTTCACTTCCTTGGTTAAGTAAATTCCTAAGTCTTTTATTCTTTATGATACTATTTTTTATTTTTATTTTTTAAAGATTTTATTTATTTGTTTGACAGCGAGAAGGGGATCACAAGTAGGCAGAGAGGCAGGCAGAGAGAGAGGGGGAAGCAGGCTCCCCACTGAGCAGAGAGCCTGATGCAGTGCTCAATTCCAGGACCCTGAGATCATGACCAGAGCCGAAGGCAGAGGCTTAACCTACTGAGACACCCAGGCGCCCCTTCATGATGCTATTGTAAACGGACTTGTTTTTGTGATTCTTTCCAGATTGTTCTTGTATAGAAATGCAACTGATTTTTGTGTGTTGGCTTTTGTGTATAGTATCCTGCTATGTTGCTGAGTTCATTTATAGTGCTAATGGCTTTTTTTTGTGGAGTCTTTAGGGTTTTCTAAATATAAGATTATATCTGCCAACAGAGATAATTTTACTTCTTTCTTTCCAATTAAGATGCCTTTATTTCCTTTTCTTTTCTAATTTCTCTGGCTAGAACTTCTAGTATTATGCTGAAAGGGGGGCATCCTTGCCTTGTTTCTGATCTTAGAGGAAAAGCTGTCAGTCTTTTACAACTGAGCATGATGTTTGCTGTGGGTTTTTTTCATATATGACTTTTATTATGTTGAAGTAGTTTCCTTCTCTTTTTATTTTGTTGAGAGTTTTTACAATGAAAGGGTGTTGAATTTTGTCAAATGCTTCTCCTGAATCAATTGAGATGATCATGTTTTTTTATCCTTCATTTTGTTGACATGGTGTATTATTACATTGACTGATTTTTGTCTGTTGAACCATCCTTGCGTTCCAGGAATAAGTCTGCCTTGTTGTAGTATATAATCCCTTTAATGTAATGTTGAATTCAGTTTTTTTTAGAATTTTTATTGAGGATTTTTGCACCTTATGTTCACCAGGGATATTTACTTGCAGTTTCTGTTTTTGTTTTTTCTCATGGCGCCCTATTTATTTGAGTCTTTGCTCTTTTTTCTATTAGTCTAGTTCAGGATTTACCAATTGTATATATTTTTAAAAACCTACTCTTGGGGGCGCCTGGGTGGCTCAGTGGGTTAAGCCGCTGCCTTCGGCTCAGGTCATGATCTCAGGGTCCTGGAATCGAGTCCCGCATCAGGCTCTCTGCTCAGCAGGGAGCCTGCTTCCCCCTCTCTCTCTGCCTGCCTCTCTGTCTACTTGTGATCTCTGTCTGTCAAATAAATAAATAAATAAATAAATAAAATCTTTAAAAAACAAAAAAACAAAAAAACAAAACCCCTACTCTTGGGACGCCTGGGTGGCTCAGTTGGTTAAGCGGCTGCCTTCGCCTGAGGTCATGATCCCAGCGTCCTGGGATCGAGTCCCACATCGGGCTCCTTGCTCAGCGGGGAGCCTGCTTGTCTCTCTGCCTCTGCCTGCCACCCTGTCTGCCTGTGCTCTCTCTCCCTCTCTCTCTCTGACTAATAAATAAATAAAACCTTTAAAAAAAAAACCTACTCTTGATTTTGTTGATTTTTAAAAAATTGTTTCTCTCTTCCTTGTTTGATTTATATCTGGTCTAATCTTTATTATTTTCTTTTTTCTGCTAACCTTGGCTTATTTTTCTCAGTTTTTAAGCTCATTAAATTTAAGACTTTATTTTTTCTAATCATAAATGCTTTTTTAATTTCACTCCACATATTTTGATATGTACTATTTCTAAATCTGTCTTGTTCTAAATAATTTGTAATTTCTATTACTATTCCTTTTAATTATTATGGAAGTATATTTCTTAATTCCCAAACAAATGGAGGTTGTTGGATAAACCTTTAAATTTAAAAAATTTATCTCAACTTGATTTCTAATTTAACTTCATTTTATTCAAGATTGTGGTCTGTATGATATCCATCCTTTAAATTTGTTGAGATTTGCTTTATGACCTATTTTCTGGTGATTTTTCATCAATAGTGTCTGTGTGTTTGAAAAGAATGTGTCTTCTCTGCTGAGGGCAGTGATTCTATATATGTCCACTTTATCAAGTTCACAGTCAACTTTGTTCAAATCTAAATTCTTACTGATTGGTCTGCTTGACCTCTCAATAATGTAAGGATATGTGTGAGAATCCTTTTCCTTATTATGAATTTGTCAGTTTCTCCTTAGAGTTCTAGAAATTTTTGCTTTATATACTTTCATACTATGTTATTAGGAGCATACAACACTATAATTGGTATATCCTCCTGGTGAAAATGATCTTTTATGTTTATATATGCACTCTCTTTATTTCTAGAAAGTTTTTTTGCCCTAAAATTTACTTTGTCTATTATTATACCAATTTTCTTTTGCTTATTTGCTTCACATATCTTTTCTCTCTTTCTGATTTCAATTTTTCTATCACCTTTAAAAAAACTTTTGTGGTAAATAGCACATAGTTTAATTAAAAAAAAAAAAAACAAACTGTGAGCAGGAAGGAAAAGGAATGAGTTCCAAGGAGCATCACTTCAGGTATCTAGTTGGCTGGAAGCTCATGATACCAGGCACTGAGACAGGGAGTTAATATCAAAATATCCCACTCCACCCCTATTCCTGACTCTAATCCCTAATCCCTCTCTTCTCCACAGGAATGTCATTCCATGAGTTACACCCCTCCCTTGGGGATTCCCATGGAATACAGGGCTCCATCTTATTGCATCTTTATTTTTTATATTTTTATTTTATTTTATTTTATTTTATGTTTTCAGTGTTCCAAGATTCATTGTTTATGTACCACACCCAGTGCTCCATGCAATATGTGCCCTCCTTAATACCCACCACCAGGCTCACCTATTCCCCACCCCCTCCCTTCCAAAACCCTCAGTTTGTTTTTCAGAGTCCATAGTTTCTCATGCTTTGTCTCCCCCTCTGATTTACCCCAATTCAATTTTCCTTTCCTTCTCCTGATGTCCTCCATATTATTCCTTATGCTCCAAGGTGCCTCGTTTGCACAGTAAGTAGTGTGTCAGTCTCATATTTCTTATGCTCCATAAGTAAGTGAAACCAAATGATAATGTACTTTCTCTGCTTGGTTTATTTCACTCACCATAATCTCCTCCAGTCCTGTCCATGTTGATACAAAAGTTGGGTATTCATCCTTTCTGATGGAAGTGTAATATTCCATTGTATATATGGACCATATCTTTTTTATCCATTTGTCTGTTGAAGAGCATCTTGGCTCTTTCCACAGTTTGGCGATTGTGGCCATTGCTGCTATGAACATCAAGGTACATGTGACCTGTCTTTTCACTCATCTGTATCTTTAAAATAAAACTTTCTTTGACATAATTTCCTCTTGCAGCTGCTGCCTCATCCCTCTTTTCCTCTTTACTGACAAGTTTCTCAAGAAGTTATTCCGGCCTATTCTACCATTCAGTTGTTTATTCCAGGTCCCTTAAGTCTCATTATCAAATGTGTCAGAAGTCCTCTTAATTCCATCTCAACAATATATTTTAAGCCTGTTCTACCTGCATTTCTCCCAGATACTGTTATGATGCAGGCACCTCTCATTTCTTGCCTGCGCCACTGAACCTTGTTCTAGGAAGGGATTTCTTTCTTTTCTTTTTTTTTTAAGATTTTATTTATTCATTGACAGAGATCACAAGTAGGCAGAGGGGCAGGCAGAGAGGAGAGGGGGAAGCAGGCTCTCCCTGCTGAGCAGAGGAGCCCGATGCACTCTATCCCAGAACCCCGGGATCGTGACCCGAGCCGAAGGCAGAGGCTTTAACCCACTCAGCCACCTAGGTGCCCCTAGAAAGGGATTTCGATCATTTCACAAGCTAGCAGTGATACTCACCTATCTCAGAGTCCTTACATCCTTCACCTGGTACTTCAACTGAGGCCTTCTGGGGATCTGTGGAGTTTGAGGACTTGTCCTTAACTGCAGTTATGCTAGGACAACCCATCCATACACCTCATCTCCCATAGCTCCAACCCCTGAGGTCAGACCAAAGGGATGACTCATTTTCACTGGAACCACCTCCAGAAGTGGGCTGTACTGTGGCATTTGTAAAGCCTGATGCTGGAGAGTGGTGCTCTGAACCCTGGGTACAGGCTCCAAGACAGTTAATTAGGCTGGGCTAAGTGAACGCCTGCCTTTGGCAGTCTTCATAATCAGACCAGTTTCCTGCTGGGACCAAAGCCGTGGGTGTCCTTAACTGTCCCAGGGTAGTTTTCCTACTTTAAGGAGACATGGAATTGGGTTATGTGATTCAGTACCCAAGGGAGGCTCCTTGTTCTTGCCTGCATAGAAAATTGTGGTGCTACCCTCTGTATGGGTTGGTAAACAGGCCTCAGAGTCCTTATCCAGTGGGCAGAAACAGGTGTGTCATTCTTCCCCTACTGGGTTTCTCAACAGGGACACTACTGGTGTTTGGATAAAATAATTCTCCTCTAGTGGGGACTGTCTTTAGTGTGGGATGTTACCTTCCCTGACTCTTTGCATTGAAATGCTGACCCTCAATCCTGACCTCTTCAAACACCCCCACATATTTCTAAATGTGTAGAAAGGTTCTGCCCTCTGTCTAAATCAGAAAAGCACACATGGACACTCAGCAAGCAAGGAAGCCACTGAGATTACCTAGATACTGAAATCCTGTAGGTTTCCAGGTCTGTCTTGGCTTGTCTCCCGGACCTGGACCTTCGGCTATCTGTGGCCGTGACTGTGTTTGATTCATCCCTGCCTCACCCAGCACAGGAACTGATCCAGAGCAGGTGTGAATAAGCAAAAGAATAGGATCTGTGGTGACTCAGTGCTGTAGGTGACACTGTTCAGTAGAAATGCTCTACAGGGTGTGCATATAAGTTACATGTGTAGTACATGTTTAAAAAAAACCAAAAGCTGGTAAAAATTAATTTAAATATATATTTTATTTAATTTAACATATAAAATTATCATTTCAACCTGCGAATAGGATAAATTTTTTTTTTTTCAAAGATTGTATTTATTTATTTGTCAGAGGGAGGGAGCACAAGCAAGGGGAGCAGGAGGCGGAGGGAAAAGCATGCTCCCCAGTGAGCAAGGAAAAGCCCAATGTGGGACTCGATCCCGGGACCCTGGGATCATGACCTGAGCTGAAGATAGACCTTAACTGACTGAGCTACCCAGGCGTCCGTAGGATAAAAATTATTGATGAGATATCTTCTATTCTTTTATGTATGAGTTTTAAAAATCTGGAGTCTATATTATGTATACAGAACCCCTCAACTCAGATTAGCCACATTTCATGGACTCAATCGCCATGTGGCTAATGCTATCATACGGGACAGCACTAGAAAACTCCATTCTCCTACTTTCCTGCCCACCTATTGCTTACTGCCCCCTGCCTACAACATTGTGTGTGTGTGGGGGGGAGGGTTGGTGGTGGGTGTGTATGTGAAAAATTTTAAACATGCAGAAAGGCCAGAAAAAATTGTAGTGTGAATTAGCCATATCTTAAAACCTAATTTTGACAATTGTCAGCAATTTACTGTTCGCATTATCACATATTAATTCATCTATCCAACCATCTCATCTTTGATTATTATCTACTTTTTTTTTTTAAGATTTTATTTATTCATTTGACAGACAGAGATTACAAGTAGTCAGAGAAGCAGGGAGAGAGAAGGAAGCAGGCTTCCTGCCGAGCAGAGAGCCTGACGCGGGGCTCGATCCCAGGACCCTGGGATCATGACCCGAGCCAAAGGCAGAGACTTTAACCCACTGAGCCACCCAGGAACCCCTGATTATTATCTACTTTAAGAAAATGTTTCTTTTTGGTGGAGAATAGGTTGGAAAGCCACTCAGGAAACTATTATCTCTTTGAACATTGTTCTACACATCTAATCAGAATTTTTCAAAAAATTTTTTAAAGATTTTATTTATTTATTTGGCAGACAGAGATCACAAGTAGGCAGAGAAGCAGGCAGAGAGAGAGGAGGAAGCAGGCTCCCTGCTGAGCAGAGAGCCCGATGCGGGGCTCGATCCCAGGACCCTGGGATCATAACCTGAGCTGAAGGCAGAGGCTTTAACCCACTGAGCCACCCAGGCGCCCCGAGAATTTTTCAAATTTTTAAGGCAGAAGTCTTGAAAGACTCTTCCCTTCTTTTCCTCCTTTATTCTCCCAGAGTCTCTTTTTTCTCTCCTGTGGATTCTCAGAGACACAGCTCCTCTTTCAAAGGGAGGTCTCATGCCTCATTCAATTCCCTCTCTCAGTCTAGCACCGTGTTGGTGGTGGGCTTTGGGGCTAGACAGGCCCAGGCTCCATTCTGGCTTGCCACTTCCTAGCTATGAGCTTCATATGTATGTAACACGAGGATAATTGAGTTGTGGGAGGTTTAAGTGAGATCAATTTGTAAAGTGTAATTATTCTAGCAATTATTAAAATAGCAGGTTGGGGAGAAAAGGGAGAGAAGTTTATTCTTATGAATGACCCTCTCTTTTGCAATGTGCTGGGGCCTTCTGAACACTCAGGTCCCAGAATTTACCTGGTACATTGTAATCATTTCTATTTCTGTCTCCTATCCAAGGTAGAAAGCTCCTGGAGGGCAAAGATTTGCATCTTTATTCTCCCTAGCCTTAGCACGAAATGCGGGGCCAGGTTAAATAGATGTTAGTTAAATAAATGAAATTCTAAGTGTCACCGTTATCTTTTAATGGTGGTTTCAGAAAGTTGTAGAAACTTGAAAAGTCAGAAGGGAAGGCAACTTTGACTGTACAGATTCAATCTGTCACCAGTCCTTCCCTCATTGTGCATAAGGGGAAAGTGAGGCTCAAAAAATTTTACTGTGTTTACCTGCTATATGTGTGTCTAAATGCCCATGGGCACACCATCCAGGAGGGCTGGGGAAGAGCAGTTCCCTTGGGTTAATCAGCTCCCTCCCATTCCCGAGGACAGCCAATCTGATATACTTTTAACACTTTTTGGCATTTTTAAGCTGACACCAATCGAGTTTATGATTCTGGAGTCTGGCTGCTCTTTGGTGAAGGAGGAGAATGGTTTGGCTGGGATTCAGAGCTATTCTATTTGGGTCGGCATGGTTTCTGAATATTTATTTGTTAATTGAGAGAGAGCTAGCGAGCTGGAGAGCACAGAGGGGAGGAGCAAAGGGAGAGGGAGAGAGAAACTCAAGCAGACTCCACGGTGAGCGTAGAGCTGGGGGTGGGGTCAAGACCCTGAGATCAAGACTTGAGCGGAAACCAAGAGTTGGTTGCTTAACTGATGGTACCACCCAGGCACCCCCTGAATATCTTTTCTAAAGCTGCTGTAACTTCTGTTGCTTTCGTTAATATACAAATAAGGTGTTTATTGTTAAAATGTTAAAAATACCGATTGCCGAAATAAAAATCAATCACTGGTAACCCCACCACTCAGTGAGAAGCACTGTTAATAACACATCGTGTAGCTCTCCAGCTCTTGTCTGTGCATACATTTAAGGTTGCAACTCGAACATTCCCAGCCCTAACTGCCTTGTATGTGCAAATGAGGTCACGTTTTTATGAATTCCCAGATTTTGTAGACTGTATTTTTTATCCACATAATGTCAGTGTCTACTGGTCTCTACCCCCATCTCTACCCCCATCCTCTAGGGGCTGCCTCACAGATTTTATACTTCACATCTCTTTCTTCTGTTTATTTTCTCTTTTCCATCATCACCTGGGGCCAGAAGAGACCAGGCTTCCCCTAGGCCTGGCTATCATGGCCCCCCTCTGCCTTAGAGCTTCAAACCCTTGCTACTCGGCTGTCACACATGCAAGTTGGGAGCTTTCTGCGCTGTGGGGGAGCTCTGGGGACCGGGTCCTCAGCTTGCTTCTTTTTTTTTTTTTTTTTTTTTAAGATTTTATTTATTTATTTGACAGAGAGAGATCACAAGCAGGCAGAGAGGCAGGCAGAGAGACAGGAGGAAGCAGGCTCCCTGCTGAGCAGAGAGCCCCATGCGGGACTCGATCCCAGGACTCCGAGATCATGACCTGAGCCGAAGGCAGCGGCTTAACCCACTGAGCCACCCAGGCGCCCCCTCAGCTTGCTTCTTGATCCAGTGTGTTGAAAGGGGGAGAAAAAGGAACTTCGAAAATGCTCTCAGGACATTGGCTTGACTTATAAGGAAGAGGCCTGCTCTGAATGTCAAAGGTTGCATATTCATTCCTTTTCTTTGTATTTTTTCTGTAATAATTCAAATATTTCCCCAGACAGGTGCTCTGGGCCTACAAGGAAGAAGCTCACATATTTCTTTCCTGAGCAAAATATTGTCTCCCTTACCCCCTCCAGCCCCCACCATTAGTATTCTTGCTTAATTTATTCCTAGAGGTTTTACGTTTTTTGCTGCCAATTTCTGTAATGTTTTTACTTTGTTGTGTGTTTTTTTTTTTAAAGATTTTATTTATTTATTTGACAGAGAGATCACAAGTAGATGGAGAGGCAGGCAGAGAGAGAGAGAGAGAGAGGGAAGCAGGCTCCCTGCTGAGCAGAGAGCCGGATGCGGGACTCGATCCCAGGACCCTGAGATCATGACCTGAGCCGAAGGCAGCGGCTTAACCCACTGAGCCACCCAGGCGCCCCTGTTGTGTTTTAAAATTAATTATTACCATTATGTAGGAAAGTCCCTGCTTTTTGTATTTGTATTTTTGTATTTTTAATTTTTATTTTATTTATTTATTTATTTGACAGAGAGAGAGAGAGAGAGAGATCACAAGTAGGCAGAGAGGCAGGCAGAGAGAGGGGGAAGCAGGCTCCCCACTGAGCAGAGACCCCGATGTGGGGCTCGATCCCAGGATCCCGATTTCATGACCTGAGCTGAAGGCAGAGGCTTAACGCACTGAGCCACCCAGGCGCCCCTTTATTTTTTTAAAAAAGATTTTATTTACTTATTTGACACACAGAGAGAGAGAGACAGTGAGAGAGGAAACACAAGCAGGGGAAATGGGAGATGGAGAAGCAGGCTTCCCGCCAAGCAGGGAGCCCAGCGTGAACCTCGATCCCAAGGGCTCTGGGATCATGACCTGAGTTGAAGGCAGACGCTTAACAACTGAGCCACCCAGGCACCCCTATATTTTATTTTTAAATTATCTTTATTAAACCTCTTATTAGTGTGAATGGTTTTTAGCATAATTTCTTAAGGTTTCTAGATATGTAATTACATAGTAAATATTTCTACTTTTTATTTTGTGCTCTTTTAAAAATGTGCTAAGTGGGGCACCTGGGGGCTCAGTGGGTTAAGCTTCTGCCTTTGGCTCAGGTCATGATCTCAGGGTCCTGGAATCGAGGCCCGCATCAGGCTCTCTGCTCAGTGGGGAGCCTGCTTCCCCCTCTTTCTCTGCCTGCCTCTCTGCCTACTTGTGATCTCTGTGTGTCAAATAAATAAATAAAATCTTTAAAAAAAATTACTAAGTGAAATTGGTATGAGTGAGCATTCTCACTTTTCCCTGGATTTCATGAGAACATCTCTGTTTTCTTCCCATCAGTCATGATGTTGGCTGGTAGTTTGAAATATTTTTCTTTCTAATCATGTGAAGGGAGTATCCTTCTAATACACTTCTATTTTTTTGTTCATATATGTATGTACATATATATATATCAAGAATGAATAATGAATTTTATCAAATGTCTTTCTGCCACCTACTAAGGATATTATGTGGTTTTATTCTTTTTACCTATTTGTATAAATAATTATAACAATAGACTTCTTAAAAATATCAAGCCACTCTCACATTCCTAGAATAAACTATTTGTTTATGGAGCATTAGTCTTTCAACATTCTGCTAGGGATATAAATATGTTATTTTTTAGAGTTTTGATATTTGCGGTGTTTTTATGCGATCATTGTCAGGGTTGGTATCAGGGTTATGCTAGGTTTAGAAAGTAAATTAGAAAGTAGAAGTAAATTTTATAAATTAAAAAATAAAGGAAAGTTCCTATCTTGCTCTATTCTTTGAGACAGTTTGAACAGCTCCAGTTGCTTGTAGGATCATTTCTTAATCCTTTTACTTTTTTAGAATAGACTATTTGTTTAGAGCAGTTTTAGATTCACAGCAAAATTGAGTGGCATGTACACGGATTTCCCATATCCATCCTGTCCCCACATGTACATAGCCTCCCCCACTATCATCTGGCCCCACGGTGGCACATTTGTTGTGATTAATGAACCTCCATTGATACATCATAGGCAACCAAAGTACATAGTTTATATTAAGCTTAACTCTTGTGTGGTCCATTGTAAGGGCTGTGACAAATGTGTAATAACATGTATCCAACATGACGGTGTCCTGGGAAATAGTTTCACTGCCCGAAAAATCCTCTGTGCCCCACCTCTTCATGCTTCTCTCGTCTCTGACTCCTGGCAATCACTGATCCTTTTGTCTCCATAGTTTTGCCTTTTCCAGAATATCATATGGTTGGAATCATACAGTATTTAGCTTTTTCAGATTGTATTCTTTCTCTTACCAAAATGTATTTAAGATTCCTCCATGTCTTTTAATGGCTTGATAGCTCATTTCTTCTTAGTGCTGAATAATATTCTTGTCTTAATGTACCCTGGTTTATTTATTCATTCTTCTACGGAAGGGCATCTTGGTTGCTTCTAAGTTTTGGCAGTTAAGAATAAAGATGCTGTAAACATCTATGTGCAGGTTTTGTGTGAATGTAAGTTTTAAACTACTTTGTGTTAATACTAAGAAGTGTGATCGCTGGGTAATATAGTAGAAGGTGTTTACTTTTGTAAGGAACTGCCAGACTGTTTCTATATAGCTGTACCATCTGAATTCCTTTCTATATTTTTTTACATAACATTTTTAATGTCAAAATTTCACCTGGGTATACCTAGACGGTCTGCCCTGGCTACCCCCACCCCTGCAAATAATTTGCCTAGTATGCAGTGCGACTTCTCATCTAAATGCTCAATTCTTGCTCAGGAATTTTCTTTATTTCTTGAATGATCATTTCTCCATGGTCTCTGCTCTCTACTTTTAGAATGTCCATTATATAAGCATATTTGAGTTCCTGGGAATTTCCTCTCTCTCTCTCTCTTTATTCTTTTTCCCTCCAGACTTATGAGATAGGTTCTCAAAGTGGTCTTTCTTGATTTGATTTTTTTTTAAAGATTTTATTTATTTATTTATTTGACAGACAGAGATCACAAGTAGGCAGAGAAGCAGGCAGAGAGAGAGGAGGAAGCAGGCTCCCTGCTGAGCAGAGAGCCCGATGCGGGGCTCGATCCCAGGACCCTGGGATCACGACCTGAGCCGAAGGCAGAGGCCCCAACCCACTGAGCTACCCAGGCGCCCCTCCTGATTTGATTTTTAATCTGAAAGCAAATTTCCTGCTTTGCATAATTCCCCCAAATTCATGCATGGATTGACTTTTGAATCTTATTTAAATGGAATATAAATTTTGGGATTTTACTCTTTATCCATTTTTAGATTCTAGTAACCCTGGTAATAAGATGCAATCCTTGATATCTTTTTTCATATGTCTAGCAATTTCTCCCTATTTGTTCACTTTAAAGAGGAACCTAGATCTATGTTTTTTGGTATTGTAATTGAAATGGTCCTATAAAAATTATGTAGCTAAAGTTCAAGCATGTTGGCTCCAGACAGTGGGGAAAGAAGAAGAAGAAGAAAGCCGGGTTGTTTATGGTTTAGTGGGGCAGGGGTGGGGTGGTGGTCTGCTCAGCCATGACAGGAGCAGGAAGAACTCCTGAGAAGAGGAAAGAAGTTTGCTGCTGTTCTGAGCAACTTCTTTTCAATATTTACTGAGGCCACCCAGGTTAGGCAGAGGAATATCTCCTTTCTCTAACTGGCATGAGCACCCAGGTTAGGAACCTGCTGATCATTATCCCTACTTTTCTGTGCAAAACAAAAGATGGGCTGAGTATTGGCCTTTCCTCTGAGAGCAGACACTGTATTCCTAAAGTCACTCATCTTATTTTCTGCCTGTGCCCACTTCATCCTTATTCCTAGTTCTGGCTATCTATGACAGGGCTTAGGGAGACTCTGCTGGGGCATACCTTCCACTACCTCCCAGAGACACCCTTCCTTAGTCAGTGCCTCCATCAGTATGGTTTCATTTGCACTATATCTTGTAGAAATTCCTTAAATTTTCTGGACAAGAATTTGTAAAAGAGAGGAGTTAAGTGCATGGGTTCATATTATAATCTAGAAAAGAAGATCAGGAGACTGTAATTTCTGGCAGATCAGAATACGAAACTGATTTTTACAGTTTCGCCACTAGGTGGTGCCACCAGTTACTGAAAACAAGGGTTGGATTGTGGGACAACCAAGAGCCACTTGTATCTAGTACAAGCACAATTTTGTGAGCTTGTATGGAACATATATATGTGCACGAGTATGTGCGCACACAATTCTTGGTGCATGAGTTTACCCACAGAACAGTTTACAAGGGCGCACAGGCATGCAAGTGTAAGTCTTTGCGCCCTAGAATGCATGGGCATGAAGCTAAATGATAGGAACTCCAAATGGCTGACCTATCTGCACGGTCCCAGCACGTCGGCCAGGAAGGCAGCCTGCGGAGTGTGCAGAAGACCAAACCCTATGGGAGAAATACAGTCACAGTGGTACAGAACAGCATTTCTGACACAACCACACATTCCTCTAAAGTCTTCAGTCCTGCAAACCCTTGTGTCCAGTCAGGCCACCAAGAAGGTCTCAGTCACTTCTGCGGACCCAGAGGACTGTGCTCTCTCTACCTTCCCCCAGGTGCTCAAAGCATCTCATCAAATACCCACTCTGGGATCCTGTCTTCTGTCCAGATGGGAAATGACTGCACTCAAGAAAACAAATGCCATGTGTATGTGTGTGTGAGGGGGTGGAACGTTCAGTGTCATCCACTTCTGCCCATCCCTGTCCCTGTTAACTCTGTGGAAGTTCCCCAGCTGATCTCAGCCTCTCACTCTGGATGCCCCATCACTCCAGGAATAGTGCTGTCTTTGTTACCTGCTGTACACAATAGCCCACAAAGCTGGGAAACCTGAAGCAAGTTGCTTCCCTTCTCTGTCCTCAGTTTCTCTAACTCTCACTGAGGGCTGGGTCTGAGCGATTCCAACAGGCGCTTTGTGCCGACTGAAGCCCTGCATGTCTGCCATTTGCAGGGCTCTGCCTCCATCCCGTGGTTGGTGTGGAGTGGGAGTCTCCTTAGAGAAGAAGGAGAAAGTTCTGTTTGCCTTCCTCCTTTTCTTTCCAGCAGACTCCCCTCCCCATCCCTTAATGGGCCTTGAGAGAAGGCAGCTGGGCTCCCAGGGCCCCAGAAGCCATAGGAGGGAGTTCTCACTTTGGCATCATTAAAAGTTTAAGTGGCTTTCCCTCTGAGGACAAAAACCCCTGGATTCATTAGAGCTGCTGCCCCCTGAGTCCAATTTTGTTGAATACAGCATTTGGCGTTTTCATCCAGAGAAGGTTTTCACTAAGGGTTTGAGGCCTCCCTGAGAGAGCTCATGTCACTGAGGTCTGAGAGGGAAAGTCCCTGGAGGTCACCTCTTGCCCTGGCACTTTTCCAGAGGAGGAACCGGGCTGGGTCAGGGGAAGGGTTTGCCTAAGGATCTGCAGAGGCTAGCTGCTGAAAACATTCCTCCAGGTGGCAGGGATATGAACGTGCACCACAGAAGGACACAGAGGATGTGGGGCCTCACTGTGGAGGGCCCTGGGCATCTGTGGTCTGGTGGAGTGAGATGCAGAGCTGCATGTGCAGAGGAGCTTTGAGGATGAGAACATCTCTGACCTGACAAGCCCACGGCAGAAGGGGCTGTTCAACAGTCGAGACTGTTGAACGGGTGCCGGGAGGCAGGATGGGGTCTGGCCTCTCTGAGCTCAGCAGCCTCCTTCCTGCCTCCTGAGCGTGGTCTAACACCCAGACCCGGCGGCAACGAGGACCTAGAGACAGGGTTCAACTTGCCCAATGATGCAAATCTGCCCGCAGTACCTCACTGAGCTCCTGAAGTACAGGACAATTCATTCCATAGGGCCTGTCCCTGTCCAGGAGGACTCGGGTGGCCAGACAGGGAGCCAGAGACTCACAAAGGCTGGGGTCTCCCGGGGCCACACTCCACTGCAGTAATATTGAGGAAAAACATGTGTCAGGGACTAGTAAGCGCTTTGTAAATCTTAACCCCTTGAGTCCTTAGAAAACCCTGTGTATGCTGGAAAGTACTTTTTTTTTTTTAAAGATTTTATTTATTTATTTCACAGAGATCACAAGTAGGCAGAGAGGCAGAGAGAGAGATAGAGGAGGAAGCAGGTTCTCCGCTGAGCAGAGAGCCCGATGCGGGACTCGATCCCAGGACCCTGAGATCATGACCAGAGCCGAAGGCAGAGGCTTAACCCACTGAGCCACCCAGGTGCCCTGGAAAGTACTCTTACTGGCCATTTTGCAGATGAGGAAATTGAAGCCAGAGAAGTTAAGTAACTTGTGTTACTTAACACAGTACTTGTGTTACTGTAACTTGTGTTACAGTCACAGAGCTAATGAGTTGTGTTGTTCCAGAACCCACATTCTTACTCGCTATGTTGTCCCATCTAAGAGTGATGGTTGCTGAGGCCAGGGAGGGGAGGGGGCTGGCCTGGTCACTTGGCCAGGTGGCAGAGGTGGGGGGCCTGGACCTCTTGTCCCCAGTCTCAGGGCTCTTCCTTCCACAGCCCTGCTTGATGCCTCTGTTCCCACCCAGCGTCCCCATGGACCTCCCCAGAGTTAACAGTCGCTTGGCCTCACACTTGCAGGGCAGCTCGGCCAAAGAGGCTGCGCCCACATTCCCTGGCTGTTCTCCAGCCCGCGGGAGCCGAGACAACAAGGTTCCGGGACTGTGAAGGCTGAGCAGAGGCTGCCGAAGGGGAGAAAGCAGCAAGGAGCTGCCAGATGGAAGGCCCGTCCAGCGTCCAGATGCTAGGCCTCGTGGGTTTGATCATTGGCGCTGCTGTGGCCGTCCTCCTGCTGCTGCTGCTGGCCTCCTGCCTGTGCCGCGGACAGCAGGACCTCCGTGTGGATGTGGAGAGGAACCGACCGGCTGCCAGGAGAAACCGCGTCCGCTGGGCCCAGCCTTGCTTCTTCCCACGCCAGGGCCACCTGGGACACCTTCACCACTTCCATCATCCTGGCCACGTGCCTCACACGCACCGTGCGGGCCTCCACCAGCACCACCTCCACCAGCACCACGCCCACCACCATGCCCACCATGCCCGCCGAGGCCGCCGCTGACACCTGTGAATGGCAGCCCAGGCCTGCCCTACCTACTGTCCCTGGGACTCCGGACTCGTGGACCCCTGTGCTCCCCTGCAGAGGGGCGCCTCTCTGCAGGAAACGCTGGGGAGGGTGCCCGCTCCTACTGGACTGCTTCTGCATACTACGCCCCGGGGTACGATGAGGAGAGAACTGAGGGCCACTGGGGGTGGCCCTGCGCACACTGGAGGGTAACGGGGTGAGAGCAGGGGTCTCCTTTGGGGACAGATGTCACCTGGTGCCTGTAACTCCCAGGGAATGTCGGTGCACGTGGACGCACAGAAGATGTGCAGGGCTCTCTGAGGGGCTGTCTTCTGACGTACTGGCCAGGGGGCTAGCTGGGAGGGGCCAGCAATGCCCTTGTATTTGGAGAGAAGGCAATATGAGGCTGCAAGGTCAATTCACTTATGCCTTGATGCAAGAAAATAAAACGTGCTAAGAAGCTTTTATGAAGAGGCTCCTGACTAACACAGGTGGGAAAGGGAGCAGCCAGGCATGTGTCTGCACTGCCCTGGGACCTTCGTCTCTGACAAGAAGTGAATGCTTGACACAGGTGCCTTCTGCCTGGTGCTGGAGGGCCAGCTGTGCGCTGGGGGAACCTGGGTGGGACCTGTGGTGCTCCAAGGGTAGTAGGGAAAGAAAGCTCTGGACCCAGGCTCTGAGGGAGGATTTAGGGTTTGCATGCGGCCCCGCCCAGAGAGGGCTCTCTGTGTACCAGAGGGCTCTGGGCCTCTGTGGGGCAGTCCAGGGGCTCAGGGAGAAGAGGGATGAGGCCACCCAGGCTGGCCCCCAAGGGCTCCAGCGATCTTCCCAGCCCATCTCCAGGGCAGACTGAGCTCTGGGACCTGCAGATGCCTCACTCGGTGGGCTGTGTTGAATTAAATATTTCCTTGGTAACTGGGTCAGGGTTTCTTACCCAAGCTTTGAGTCTCCAGCTTCCTGTGCCATGGATGCCTGTGTATACCGGAGGGATGGAGAGGTTCTTTAACTGGAGGAGGTGGTGCTAGGTGGCCTTGGGAGAGTGCTTGCCTCCTCGGGATCTCAGTTGCCTCATCCCTAAAATGGGATAGCAGAGACTCCTTCTTTCGAAAGCCTGGAGGCATGTTTCAAATATCCCACGAATAGCTGGCAGAATTCCACAGGGAGGAAGGAAATCTTGTTCTGAGGCCTTCAGCCTGTGTTTGGGTGGGAACTGGAGGGAGGAGAGCCTTGGGGGCCAGGAGAGGTGGTGGGGAGGGGCTTGAGAATAGGCCAGAAAGTCAGGGGCCTGGTGACTCATTGGAACAGAACATCCTGTTTCTTTTCTATTTCCCAGTGGAGTCTCTGTGAGGGCTGGGGGGTGTGAGGGGGAAAGGGAGGCAGATTCACACTGACAGCCACACTAGATTTCTGGGCCATGGGTCAGTAGGTATTGCTGATTTTATCTCTGCCGTGTCCTTCAAATCCTCCTCCCCTCTTGCATTCCTGTGTTTGCCCTAGCTTGTCCCTCCAGCCTGGATTGTGCCCCCCCTCCGCCCTGCCCTTTCTGAAGCGTCTGTGCATGGTCTGAGGGATCTGCTGAAACCCCTCATCATCCTGGGGGAGAGTCTGTGCCTCTCGGTTGTCTATTCAAAGCCCCCTGATCCAGTTCCTACCCCTTGCTCCTTTTGTCCTGTCCATGCTGCTCCATCATTGGCCCCAGAAAACACTTCATACCTTCCCCTCTCTGAGTCTTTTCTCAAGAAGAAGTTGTCACTCCCTCCCATAGGCTTCCAGTTTGCTTTTAGTATTTATTTTTTTAGTTCTATTGGAATACGATCACATTTTCTTCTTCTCCCAAGATTTATGGCAGGATTCAGGGGCCCCCTGCCCTCCTAGATCTGAGAAACTTTGAGGGCTCCCGGCCCCCAGCGCAGAACCAGCCAACACAACAGATGCTCAGGAAAAATTCTCAGAACGTTGTGCTCTCTGGAAAAGTAAATATGATTGGAATAACCACTGCCAGAAACTTGGGGCTTATGGGACACCAAGTATAGCAGTAGGGCCCCGAGAGGATTAAGCCTCTGAGCTTCTGGGGCCTTGCTGAGGGAGCTTGGGTTCCCACTCCATCCCCGGTGTTGGGGGTCGGAGAAGGGGGAAACATTTAACAGAAGGACATGTGTGGCCTGCTGGCTTGAACATCCCCTCTCCCTCATCTCTCTGTGGATCCCCAAGACTCAGATGGCCTGCCTTACCTCAGTGTGGCCTGGAGTCTCTGGGACAGCTCTCTCCTTTCTGCTCTTGGATGTCTGCCATCATCTTTGCCCTTGCTAATATAAGGGAAAGTGTGGGATGTGGTCTATTTCTGATCAGTTGCTGATGGTGGATATGGGAGGACAGGTACGTATCTAAGTGATTGTTATAGTTATCTTGGAGAGTCGTATGGCATCTGGGGTCCACGGGCAGTGGCTGTATGTCACAGGATGACAATAGTCACAAGAAGAAGAGAACATACCCAGAAAAAACCCTTAGTACGGACATCTCTGAGCTGTGGGCAAACACGTATGGCTGTCTTGATCTTTCTAGCTTGCCTGACTGTGCTGCTGCCACTTGTCACAGGACACAAGGCTGTGGGGGGATGGACGCAACAGGCACTGTGGTGAAGGCATCTACACTTCGTCCTTCTTTATGAGATTGCTGCTTTTGCCCTGGGCTTGAGGCGCCGTGTTGGTCATTCCACATGGCAGACAGCCTGTGTGACGTGAAACCCCGAGAGGCCTTCAGAGCAGACTGCGCCTGTCCTCACAACACAAGCCAGGTCCCTCTCACTGTGCCACCAGCATCCATTCAAATACTGAATGCCTGTTGTGAGAACAGACCAGAAGGCCTGTTTTACTGATGAATCAAGGAAGGGCCCCCAAATCTCAGAATCAGATAAGGAAACCCATACAAGGGAGAAGATAAGAGGGCTGAGCAATTGCCCTTTATTCCAGTTTAAAACTGCTGAAAAGCACACATCTACCATAGATGGCCTCCCACTCTTCTGCATCCACAAAGAACAGGCAAACCAGAAGTCAGAAAACAAATAACTCAGCTTGAAACCTGATTCCTCTAGTGCCTTCTACATCCTGAATTGGTGAGTTGATTTTGGTAATTCAGTCTGAAACCACACACCACAGATTGGTTCATGTTTCCTTCTCTGCTCTGGTTGCCCCAGTTAATAGCAACAATTCGAGGTGTCCAGCTTCCTGCCACAGGCCCAGCTTGCCCAGCACTGCTCACACAGAGGAAGAGCCCTGAGCTCTTCCAGGAAAAAGGAAGAGTGAGTTTGACAGGCTTCATGGAGTCCCAATAGTCACTCATTCTGTGCTTAAGCATCTCCCTAAAACTGGTACTAAGAAAATTCACTGGGCCTTGGACAGCTTGCAAAAGACCCAGGCTGTGTGACCTCAGGCTGGCCCTTTGCCCTCTCTGAGTCTTCGCACTCCGATCAGTAAAGCCGCAGGAAGAGGTGATTGCTACGTGGCCCTGTGGTACCCGGGAAGAACATTGAGCTAGGAGGGAAAGGAGGGAAGCCTCCCCTTCAACCATTTGGTGCTCTTGTTATCACTACGACTAATCAGCAGTGGGCTGCAGGCAGGTGGTTATCACTATTTGCATTTTGTCTGTGAAATGTAGACAATATCACTTGCCAGCGTTGCTGGACCATTAAATGAGCTAATGCCTGGCTGTGTCTGGCACCCGGAAGCATTGTTTCTCTCTGTCCTATTCCTCATAGTTTGGGTAGAGCCTCCTTTCTGGAAGTGGGGTAGGGCAGGGGGTTAGCTGTAGAAGAGCTGTGACTGACGGAGAGGACGCAGCTCTCCCGGCGGACTCAGCGGCCGGGCCGGACTCACCCTTCACCCGGAAAGGCTGAGCGGAGAACACAACTGCGACTGCGCAGGGCAGGGCCGGCGTGGGTGTGCGTGGGGGTGGGGTGAGTGCAGTCACCGAGGGGGCTCGGCAGCTGTGCGGGTCCTGGGCCCACACAATCGGAGGAAGGAATTCAGGAAGTGCTCACAGCTCGTCAGACATCTCGGAGCCTTGTCGGAAGCAGGACAAAGGCTGTAGCACCCAGGGATGAGTGTGCCGTGGGGTGGCCCGTGGGGTGGCCCCCGGGTCAGAAGGCCATGGCACCGCGTACAGCCAGCGCTGTCACTCGGGGAAGCCCAGGGTAAGTTGTCCTAGCACCTGAGTGTGGGCAGCAGGCTGAGTGAGCCTGCGGCGAGGAGGACTGGGGGGAGGCCGTGCAGAAGAGGGCTTCTCGGGAACAGGTACTACAGGGCAAAGGAGCTCGGATGTTAGTCGTTGGAGCGGGTCAGGTCCTGGGGGGAGCGTAGCCCGCCCTCTCTAAACAGCCCTCTTCCAGTCCCATGTAGGAAGGGACTGCAACCCCCGCCGAAGGCCCCATGGCCCTCTAGGTGACCGTGTAGCGCTCCCACCCCGACCTTGCCCAGGGCTGGCGTTGCCCTCCTCCCCACCTGCCTGCCTACCTCCTGCCTGAGGCCAGGAGCTCAGGAGGCGCCAGATAGGCCTACTCAAGGACGGGCCCAAGGTTCTTGCGGGGGAGGAGCCCAGGCTCATCCTGGAGCCCCAGGAGGGGGAGTATTTTGTCTTTTGTCTGAGCAGACAAACTCTCTTGAAATGGGTAGGCGGCACCAGAGGGCCCGGCTGGCAAGGTTATCTCTGAGCAAAGTCTTCTGCTCCCTCTTGCTCAGCCCCTCCAAGTCCGGGGAGTCTTGAGCTCACATCTTTCAGGATAGGTCTTCTTCCAGGAGCTGCCACTGGAGTTGACCACGGCACTTGGGATCCTGGCCAGAAGCTTAGAGAACAGTAACAGAGACCAACTGAGGTCTGACTGGTGCAATGCGGAGCGCCCAACGGCCTAGTGGGGCCGTGTTGCAGGGCCTCAGACCAGCATCTGCCTAGGAGCCCACAAGGAGCACGGCTCGAAGAGCAGGGTGCCTGCTACCACCCAGAACCACCTGGTGCGTATGGGGAGCTAAGACTCTAAGACACACCCCTGGTTGCTCAGCCGGTCAGCTGCTGTGCCGGGCCATGGAAACAGCGGTGATTGGAGTGGTGGCGGTGCTGTTTGTGGTCACCGTAGCCATCACCTGCCTCCTGTGCTGTTTCAGCTGTGACTCGAGGGCCCAGGATCCTCAAGGGGGCCTTGGCCACAGTTTCACGGTAGCCACGTTTCGCCAGGAGGCTTCTCTCTTCACAGGCCCGGGTCGCCATACCCAGCCTGCGGCAGCGGTGGGTGCCCAGGACTTCTGGACCTTCATGTGAGGCCTCTCAGTTCCTAGGATTTGTTTTGCTGGGGGTCAGACCCACTCACCCACCAGCAAGCCTTCCTGCTGTTCCACTACTTCAAGTCTGGCCTTCCTGGCCTTCTCTGCCTGTTGTATTCGGCAAACTCCCTGTGCCATCCCATCCCAGCTTGTGTGTCCGCCAGCCTGGTAGATCTTCAGGGCCAGGACCAGGTGGAATTCAGCTCCGACCCCTGAGAACTCAGCTGGACCCCTGCCCACAGGATGGGGCCTAGGGGAGGCCTGAAGAGTGAGTGACTGGGTCAGATTGCACGGGGGCCAGCTCTACAGACTAACGGTGGTATGACTGGAGTTTATCAGGAACAGAGGGCTAGTTCACTCAGGTTACCCCAGCATGCCTGTGAAACTGGTTCTGTTGCCACCAGAAGAAAGAGTGCCCTCGAGTGTACATTTTTACATTTTTATATGCTCTGCTGAGGGAGTCGTTTGGTTCCTTGCCAGGGCACAACGCACAGAACTCAGCCCTGAGACCTGTCCCCTGCCGATTGTCTGAAATTAGACCTGCAGTTCTGCAACCAAAAGACTGCTTCCTTGGGAACGAAGCATTTATTTTATTATTGAAAATGTATATCCTTATATAGGTTTCTCAAGAACCAGTGTTGAAAACTACAAAATGAAACAGAAGAGAAAAAAACATGGTCACAGAAAGTACAAGCTGTTTGATTAACAGGAAAGCCAGAAAGAAGACTTTGAACATATTTTGAATGAGACTATATTACTGTCTTCTTATAGGTCACTTGTGCTCTTAGAGAACGTGAATGACTTGCATCATTAGGAATGATAGAAAAATCATGAACTGAAAGATAATCCCAAATAAGTTAAAATGTTATGTTACATCAAAAGAGCCTGTAACAAAGCTCTTGTTTTCATCACAAATAAAGAGATGTTCAGTTTTTATTAACAGAAAATCTGCTTTTTTTTTTTTTTTTTTCTGTACTGGGAAATAAATGCTGTGCCATATTTAGAGTACAGTTTGAGGGGTGCAAACTTCTGGGTCTCCTTGCTCATATGTCCATTCAGGGCTGAATGGATGGCTCTCCTAGGACTCTTTTTGAGGGTGGCAAAACTGACCCTGATAAGGTTCTGGGCTCTAAGGTACCTAGACAGGCCATCTTGGCCACAGGAAGGACTCTCAGAGAGAGGCTTGGGGCTGCAGAGGTATAGCGGGGGAAAGGGGACAGGGAGAGTGTCAGGTTGGTAGAGAGGGATGGAATAGGAGAAATGGGGAAGGGAAAGGCACAGCCCAGGAACAAGAGTTCTTGGGAGCTTGTCTTGGTCACTCTGGACCCGAAAGCTCCCAAACAGGGCCTTCGTAGATGCACGTGGAAAGGAACTGTTGCAGCTTGCATTCCCCACAAATGAATACTGAGACAAAGCTTGGGGTATAAGATGTTTATAGGGGTCAACATCTGTGAGGGGAGGGTGGAGAAAGCAGGACTAGATAGAGGAAAAAGTCAAATTATAATGCAGGCCCTTAATACACACCTTCTGCCTTTGCTCGGTCTCTGAGTGCTGCCCACCCCCATTCCTGTCCCCCAAGTTTTGACCTCGGCAAAGCAGCTCTGCGGCTGAGGCTGACCCTGAAGTCCTTCCTTGAAGGGGTTCTGGGTGGTGACTTTTTCAGAACTCAGCAGGGGCCTGTTCTCAGATGTGCCCAGATATCAGAGGTAGGCGAGCATATCTAGACACAAAGAAATATCTGGGCATGGAAGCTCCAGATGGGCAGAGATAGAAGTGCAAGGTCTGGGAGGGGTGAGCAAAGTCAGCTCTGGTCCAGGTCAGGTGCCTTTCAGCTGGACCCAAGTATCAGGACCCAGGCCTGGAGCTCTGTCCCTGTGCTGCATGGTCACAACCTCTCTGGGTCAGGGAAAGAAAGGTCTGCAGGCTGGAATCACGTGACTCTGAAAACAAAGCAATGGTGGGGAGCTTGACCTCACTCTTCAGGCAATGGGCAGTCTGTCAAGCCCTGAGTTTTCCTCACTTGTTCACTTGCTAATCCACCCACTTATCTACCATCCACCCATCCATCCATCCACTTACTTACCCATTCATCCATACATCCATCCACCCACCTGCTCCCATTCACCCACCTAACCATCCACCCATTCACCTACTCATCCACCCACTCACCCACCCATTCTCCCTCCCATCTATCCACTCATCCATTCTCCCTCCCATCCATCCATCTATCCATCCTTCCATCCACTCCATCTGCTCAATAAGTCTCCCTTCCTTCCTTACTCAAGCAATTGTTCGTTCATTCTGTCACTTTTTCTCTTATTTAGTCATTCACTTCTCTATTCAATACACACTGGCTGAGCACTGACTGTGTACCAGGTTCTGCCTAGGGAACATGGGAGTCAACCAGATATGGTCCCAGCACTTGGTGAACTCCTAATTTAGTGACCTGGACAAGGCTGCAGATAACATACTCAGGTGTTCAAGGGAGGGAGAGCTGGGAGATCCAGGGGAAACTGGGAGGAGGTGGCTTTTGAGCTAGACCTGAAGAAAAGAGGGCACTTCAACAGGGAGAGTTTGGGAAAGGGTGTTCCAGAGGCAGCAGGACAAGTGGTGATTCAGAGAACATGTGGGGGCAGGGAGTAGGCAGCTCAGTGGGAGGAAATGAGGCTGGACAACAGCCAGCTCCCAAGGGAAGCGCTTCTTGACACATCTGGCCAGCATGTTTCTGGGCAATAGATGATGAAGGCAACAAAGAGGCAGCCTTGCTCGTTGCTCTGGGCAGGTAGTCTTTCCAAGCGCACACACATACACCTCCCCCCCAACACTGCAATCTGCTGTTGCTACAAAGGAGCTAGAGAAAAGTTCTTTCGAGACTCTGGGCAAGGCCAGTCGCGAGTGGAGCTGGGCTTAACGGTGTGGGAGAAGCTGTCCCAGAGATTAAGGAGCTTGAGAAGGGAAGGTAGGCAAGGCCAGCACCCTGGAGCAGGCTGACCTAAGGTGGGGGCTGAGGAGGAGCAGCTGAAGAAGGGGTAGGAAGGTGGGGAGCACATGGGACAGAGAAGCAGGGAGTAGGGTTGCCAGATTTAGCAAATAAAAATGCGGGACATCTAGTTATTTTGATTTCAGATAGAAAAAACCAACCAACCAACCAACCAACCAACCAGTATTTAGTATAAGTATGTCCCATGCAATATGTGGGACATAATTATACTAAAACATTATTTGTTGTCTATCTGAGAATCTATTTTAACTGGTGTTCTATATTTTATTTGGCAACCTTGCAAGGGAGAAAGTGGTTTTCAGAGAGGACGAGTCAGCTGGTTGAAAGCTTCGGGGGTGGGGGGGCTGAAGATGGTGAGCACAGAGCTGAGACCTTGGATTTTGCAACATGAGAATTGACAGTGACCTTGGTGAGAACAGTTTGAGTGGAGTGAAGGGAGTGGCCCTACAGTGGTGTGTTTAGGGTGCGTGCATGTGTGCAGGGGCTCTGCGTGCAGGGGCAGTTGGATCATTGGGAGCTGAGGAAGGAGAGGTTACTGTTGAAGATAATTTGAAGGGAAGAGGAGCCATGTATTTTGTATTTTGGCCAGAATGGTGCCACACTGAGGCAACGGTGATTATTATTTTTAGGAATAGGAGGGAGGTTGAGCATGTGTTGAGCAAGGAGGATTGGAGAGGGAGACACTAACAGTACACCAGCAAGGAAAAGACCCACAGAGGGCTCCCCAGGATGGGCCTGGGAGGCAGAACTCAGGAAGGGGATCTGGGGGGGTCAGGCCCAGGTGGTGGTGTGTGGATGCAGCAATGGTGCTGGGAAGGATGTTCAGGGATGCGGATAACTGCTGTGTGTCTGCCTGTCTGGGGGAGAAGGGAGATGAGCATGTCACGCCGGATGGTCCATTGTCTCAGAGAAGCAGGAGCATCTGCTGAAAGATGGGTATGGGGTAGCTGGGATAGGATAGTGGGGAAGGATGACCCAGAGAAGGGACAAGCAGCTCCTATAATCATACTTCTCTTATGTTTGTGGAGTGTGTGGGTGCCAGAGCACGCATGGGCTATGTGGTGTGAGAGTGAAGTGTGTGTGTGATGTGTGTGGCATGGGTATGTATGTGCATGAGGTGTGTGTTGTGTGTGTGGTGTGGTGTGTGGCAGCCCCAGTGCTCCTGCCCTTCTGCCCAGCGCAGCCCATTGTGTAATTGTGTAAGGGCGGGGTGGGAGGGAGGGGAGGCTCTGGAATAGGCTGGCAGCAAGGACAGAGACACCAGAATGCCAGCAAAGCCAGGAGTGTTTATCTGGTGGCAGCAAGGGAAGGGGCTGCTCAAGGTCACCTGAGAAATCTGGGGTGGAGCCTCATTTGAACCCAGTTTCCAAATCCAGTGTTCTCTCTGTTCCTTCTACTGCTGTTACCTGTTCCTACTTACTCAACATCTCCTATGTGCAGAACTCCAGGCTTTCTACAGATCTCAGTGCTCACAGCCACCCCATCCCCTTTATTTTGTAGCTGAGGAACCTAGCTGCCCACTGTGAGGCACTTCGGACCCAATGTCTTATAGCACTGCTGGGGCAGGAACCCACAGGCACAAAGCTCAACTGTCCTTTTTGTCCATAAATGGGGTCCGCCTCTGGCCACCTGTCAGCAGACCCATTTGCTATCTTCAGAATGAAGGGAAGGCCAGAGCACCTGGGGATCTAATTTGCCCTGGGTTTCCCCAGACAGAAGCTTTGTGCTGTGTCCTAAGGAGAGTGGGGGCCTGGCAAGGCACAATGACCCTTTTCTACTCCTTGGAACAAGTGGTTTCCTTTAAGGAAGGTAATTTTCCGGAAAACATGTTATTTAATGGCCCACTGACTCCAGAATCCAGCCTGTCCCAGAAAGGAACACCTCCCTGGTTGCAGGGTCAAGAATGTGGAGGAAAAGCCGGGCAGGGGTGAGCCCCTCCTGACAGCTGGGTTTAGAGGCTCTTCCAGCTCTGTGACTTCCTCTCGACAAAACAGGACAGAATCCTGTACCCCTGCAGGTGTGAAGCCTCAAGGAGGCCGTGGTGGGCTGGGTCAGGGCTGAGGTTCCACTCGTGTTCATCAGGGTGAGACTTCCTGGGCTGCTCTTTAGGACTGGGTATGGCAAAGACCCCTTTCTTCTTCAGAGTAAGAGATCCAGGGAAATCCACACGTGAACAGGGCTTCACTGTTGCTGTCCTTCACGGGCTTTACCACTGTAATACCCTCCGGCTGACCTCCCTGCCTTACCCCACCACTGCCCACCTGGCCCCAGAGGGATTTTTCTCAGACATACATCTAAACTCCTTAGGAGTCTCCTATGTGGGCTCTGTTCTCAACTTCAGGCTCTTGGTGCCTGTGCTAGGCATGATAATGGTCTCCCAAAGATGTCCAAATCCTAATCCCCAGGACCTGCGAATATGTCGTATTACATCCAAAGGGGAATTACTCTTGCAGATGGAATCACAGCTGAAAACCAAATGACCCCAAAATAAGGTTGTCCTGCATCATCCAGGTGGGCCCAACACAATCAAAAGGATCCTTAAATGTGAAAGAGGGAAGCAAGAGACGTCAAAGAAAGACTTGGAGAGAGAAGGGACCACCATCCAAGGAATGCCAGCAGTCTCCAGAAGCTGGAAAGGAAAAAGCAAGGAAACAGATTCTCCCTGAGAGCCTGCAGGTAGGAAGCCAACACCTTGACTAGAGCCCCCTGTGTCCCAGTTTGGACTCTGACCTCCAGAACTGTAAGACAGTACCTTTGTTATCTACATAACAAATTTGTTATAATAATGTGTTGTTTTAAGCCACTGACTTTGGGGTTACAACAGCAAAGCACTCTTGGCTTAACCATCATTGCTCATCAAGACTAAGGCTAGAATTTGCTCCTCTAGGTAACCCCAGTCCTGGCTGAGTCAGGTGGCATCTGAAGAGCAGAAGAAGGCAGTTGGGCTCAGGGGGTAGGAGAACCCTACAGATAGGGACGTGGAGATAGAAATCATGCTTTACAGATGCTGCTGGGAATAGGCTAAGAGTAACAACGTGGGTTGTTAGGCTCTGTGTGTCGGGCAATGTGCATCTCCAGCCATCCCAATACACAGAAATACCCACACTGTGTGTGCAAACATGTATGTCCAGGGATGGTCTTACAGTATTACTGTTTTTTAGAGGATTATTTTGAAAGCGAGAACATTATAAAGACCAAAGTATCCATCAATAGGGAAACATGTGTGTCCCTATTGGAATTATTATTATTATTATTGTTATTATTATTTTTTAAAAGATTTTATTTATTTGACAAAGATCACAAGTAGGCAGAGAGGCAGGTGGGGCGGGGGGTGAAGCAGGCTCCCTGCTGAGCAGAGAGCCAGATGCGGGGCTTGATCCCAACCCCCTGGGATCATACCTGAGCCGCTTGATCCCAGGACCCTGGAATCATACCTGAGCTGAAGGTAGAGGCTTTAACCCACTGAGCCACCCAGGCGCCCCCCCCTATTGGAATTATTATGGTACATCCACAAAGCGGAATAATAACCATTACAAAAATGTACTGACTTGGAAACTGCCCAGTACAAATAGAGAAAAAACAGCAAGTTACAGAATGGGCCCATGAAATGGGGTGGGGGAAGCAAATAAACACCTCTTCTTCCTAAGAAAACAAAAGCAAAAACAAAAAACTCCTAAATTACTCTTATGTGTATATGTATACATATACACATGGAAAGTCTGGAAGGATATGATTACCACCGGGGCAAAGGGTTGCAGGGAGGAGGAAACTTACTTTTGACTTTGGTTACTTCTGCATTGTTTGAATTTATTTTAACAAGCATGTGTTGCTTTTTAGTACATGTAATATTTTTTTAAAAAATGGTGCAAAGGTTAGGAAAAGCAAACTTTACTGCTACTGTTCAAAAATAGCTGTTATTTGCAAAAAGAGCTCTCTGGGCTGAGGAATGCCAGAGCTGTCCTTGGCAGGAGGAACATTCTGGATGCAGGCGAACAAAACTGATTCCTGTTGCTGTGTGAGCTCAGCCAGGGAATGGGGACAGCATGAATCCTCATGGAAATGTGCAGTCATCCAGGCGCTCCTGTCCTTTTACAGATGTGATAGTTCTGAAGATCTGAAGTTCAGGGAAGGGAACTGACATCTTCCTCCACATCTTATGGTAGTTCCAGACTGAAATGCTACTTCCTGGCTTCCATTTAGCTGAACTTGCACACAATTCACACCCCCTTTTTATAATCCATCACTTTCATGTGAGGAGTACAATTTTCTGTGTTCTACTGTCTGATCCCAACTAGGTGTAGAATGATTCCACTATAAATTCAAGGTCTTGTTTATATCTTGAAGCTCCAGCTCTTAAAAAGGTCAGGCACTGGCAGAGAGTCTAGGAAAGTGGCCAGAATGGGTGGCCTCTGGAGTTCCAGTCTCCCCATTGGGCTCGCTCCCCAATGGTTGTATCAGGTGTGTGGACGTCCTTTATTGGTCTGGCACCTAACCCTCTACAGGGTGTCCCAAGTTTGCAAAGCTCTTCTGAGCATGGTCTCAGCTGCCTCCCACAACAAGCCAGGGGCTAGGTAGAGCAGCATTAGTTGAAATTTCCAAGTGAGGAAACCAAGGCAGAGATCCGTAAGTGACAGGCCCCAAGTCACTCAGCAATTTGGTCGCAACTTTGGGGACAGAATCCCATCTCCCAATTCTTCTCCTTCAGCCAGAGTTTCCTTTTATATCTTTTTTATCTCCTGTTTTCAAGGTGGGCTTTGTTTGATAATAAAGATTGGCTGCTTTAAAAAGTTTGAAAATCGGTTATCCAGAGTAATGTTTCCACATTTCCAACTGATACTAACATTAATAGCCAGGAACAACAAATTAGAATTTCTGGGAATTTCAAGCTTCCTGACATTGTAAATCATTCCACATCTTTTTTTTTTTTTTTTTTTTAAAGATTTTGTTTAGGGGCACCTGGGTGGCTCAGCCGTTAAGCCTCTGCCTTCGGCTCAGGTCATGATCTCAGGGTCCTGGGGTCAGGCTCTCTGCTCAGCAGGGAGCCTGCTTCCCCCTCTCTCTCTGCCTGCCTCTCTGCCTACTTGTGATCTCTCTCTCTGTCAAATAAATAAATAAAATCTTTAAAAAAAAAGATTTTATTCATTTATTTGACAGAGATAAACAGTGAGAGAGGGAACACAAGTAAGGGGAGAGGGAGAAACAGGCTTCCTGCTGAGTGGGAAGCCTGATACAGGGCTCGATCTCAGGACCCCGGGATCATGACCTGAGCCAAAGGCAGATGCTTAATGACTGAGCCACCTAGGGCCCCAATAAATCATTCCACAACTTTCATAATACTTTTATATACTTTAAAAATGAGAGACCATAATAATAAACGGAATAATTTTCTGATCATATGATACTAAAAGTTTCAGAAGTTTTCAGCAAATAATACAGTTTTATATTATTATCCTCATGAACCAATATACTGTGACAATATTATTTCAATAACATGAAAAATGATCTCTCCCTGATGCAGACTCTGGGTATAGAAAATGATAAAAGGAAGGGAATAGTAACACAAAATAAATGCCAAAGAAAACCACTTAAAAAATGGAAAGGGAACACCACAAATATTTGATATTTACAAGTTACGATTTACAAAATGAACTTAAAAACACAAAGCATGAAATAGTCCACCTGATAGTTTTAATAATTTCTTTGCAACAAGCATTCGAGATGTAGAAAATGTTCTTTCATTTTGCACTCATGTTGGTTGACTTGAGAACATGGCCCAAACATCTTCAAGTTGGGCATTAGCGTACATGTTGCTTCAGAGAAGTTCCTTTCCTTTTCTTTTTTTTTTTCAAAGATTTATTTATTTTAAGGAGGGAGAGAGAGAGAGAAAGCAGGGGGAGGGGCAGAAGGAGAGAGAAACCCAAGCGGATTCTGCACTGAGCGTGGAGTCTGACATGGGGCTCGATCTTGATTTAGACTCAGGTCATGATCTCAGGGTCATGGGATTGAGCCCCATGTCAGGCTCCATGCTCAGTGCAGAATCTGCTTGGGTTTCTCAGGCATCCTGCATTTCCTTTTTTTTTTTTTTTAATATTTTATTTATTTACTTGAGAGAGAGACAGTGAGAGAGAGCATGAACGAGGAGAAGGTCAGAGGGAGAAGCAGACTCCCCATGGAGCTGGGAGCCCGATGTAGGACTCAATCCCCCGACTCCAGGATCATGACCTGAGCTGAAGGCAGTCGCCCAACCAACTGAGCCACCCAGGAGCCCTGCATTTCCTTTTTTAATGACAATTTTGTCTGCTTGCCTTAATCTTGATTTTGAATTTGTTTGAATTTGCCGTTGAATACAATATTGCTCTTGCCAATTCAGATTTTCATGCAGTTTCTGATTTCATGTTGGAGTGTTCTACGAAAGCAATCACGTTGTACTTTTTTGCATCTCTTTTATTGAATATTAACAAAGAACTGTAGCCTGTAGTGAATACTTGAACACCTAGAAATGCCAGCAATCATTATTGGAAAGTTTTCAAATAATATTAACATTCAGACCTACTGGGGAAGGTTACTAATACTACACAAAATCACTTGTTGAAATTGCCAAAGAAGGACTTACTTTGCCTCAGAATTTATTGTTTTATTTTTCTAACATCACTCATAGGACTTGTACAAGTATCCTATGTGCATAAAATTACTAGTATTTATTTTATTTATAAAAATGACTGTTAGGAGCAGACCGGTTCCCCCGCTCCCGCCACACACACTTGAAACCACTGTGTGCTGGTAAACCAACTCTCTGGGGGAAAAATAAAAGCCTTGATATGTAGCATTTGCCTGGTACCGAGGGGAGGTGTAAGTGTAAGTATTCCCAGTACGGTCAATTTTGAGCTCCCAATGTGATGTCCCTGAGCACTGGGAAGAGATGCACACAGCTGCTCCCCGGGGCCTGTGCAAGCCCGTGCCTGCCCACCACGGTTCCTAACATGGCCATGCTTGCCCACTTGCTGTGGGCAAGCCTGATGGGATCCCATTTGGAATCTGTCCACCTTAATTTTCCAGCGCATGCTTCAGTGTCCTCTATGTCTCTACATGTGCTTCCAACTTGACATCAGTGGATTTCTTTGAACTAGTGACATCTCTATGTTCACCGTTAAGGTTCTTTTGTTTGGTTGGTTTGTTTTTTTTGTTTTTCTATCCTAAACATTTTTTATTTTTGTTTTTTTCAGAGTAAAATATAAAATAATACAACAGTGCCCAAATTGCTCAAGTAAATCTTTTTTAAAAATTGAAGGAGAGTTGACATTTTCATATTAGTTTCAGGTGTACAACATAGTGATTCCACAATTATCTACATTACAAAATGCTCACCACAATAAGCGTTGTCACCATTGGTCACCACACAGTTATCACGATATTATATTATATTATATTGCCTATATTATATTATATTGACTATATTGCCTGTGCTATATTTTTCATCCCCGTGGCTTATTCATTTTGTAACTGTAAGTTTGTACGCTGAATTCCCTTCACCTAGTTTGCCCACTCCCCACTTGATTGTTAAGTTTTAATTTTCATGGGAGAAAACTTTCTCCAGGTTTCTAGACTTCCCAATGTACTTTAGTTAGGATTTGGGCTTTGGTAAAACAAGACAATTCTGAGAAATGCCAGGAAGGAATTCTTGCATGGAAACACTAATTGAGAAGATCTGAGTTAAAAAACCCATTTGCTTGAATGATCATGATTCCACTGGATACATTTTGTGTGCCCAGTTTTGTCCACTGGTCATTGATCTTATTTTAGGGGATTTTAACTTGGAGTCCTATGCAGTTTGGTGTCAAGGTTAGTGATTTTCCAGTAACCACTTGACCTTGTGTCTGACCCTGAGCACATGTCATACAAGTTGTTGTCCACATAGCTAGTTGTGCCCTGATCTCAGTGTCCCCCTTCTTCCTTATTATTAGAAACAACAACACAGCCTCCATTGAATCTAGGAATGCCCAACAGAAGTGGGGTGCATCCTCTGGGGAATGTCCTGAGGTAGAGAGAAAGTGTTCTGTACTTTGCCTTTCGGCTTTTCATGTGACCAGAACGTGGCTGTAATGGCTGGAGCGACTGAAGTCACACTGGACCATAAACAGATCTTGGAATGGAACAACAAGGTAGAAGGAGTCTTGGTTTCTGATATGGTGGGGTTGCCATACCTCACCCACTTCTAGGCTTGTACACCAAAGAGAAATAAATCAGCTGGTCTAAACGGCTGGTGAGGATGGGCTTTCTATCACTCGCTGCTGAAACAAGTGAAACCGCATACTCACCCATTTGTTTCCTATGGAAAGCACAGCGCACTCGCAAGAGACTAAGAAAGGTCAGTCATGGAGAGCAGCTGATGAAAAACCTCAGCCTTATTCAGTGACTCAGCAGGCGTCTTTGAGGAGATTTTACCTAAACGTGTGGAGGACAGAATTTGTAATATAAGGGACCGTGGGTCCCCCGGGGTGCTTGCAGTAGGTTTGTCAAGAAGGTTGGTACCTAAGAAAACTTCTGTACTGCTCTGAGCTGGTTAGCCTGGGAAAAGAAGTTTTCAGACTTTTGATTCTTCACAGGATCTGTTCACAAATGTCTATAGTCTTAACTTTGTAGCAACCAGAGCCCTGGGAGGCATAGAATGTACTTTATTGCCCTTCAGGCTGAGTGTAAGTACGGACTGAAGAACTAGGGGGTTTAGACCAGGGAAGAGATTAGAGGAGGTGGGGATCTGAGAGCCACTTTCACACATCAGAATAAAGAAGGGTGTAGGAGACTCCCAGGCCTAAACAAGGGCCCTTGGGTAGAGGCTGCCTATTCTGCCCCAAGTTACAGGGAAACCCGTCTCGGTGCTGGAAGGAGGTGGTTGAAGGGACTGCCTCTCCTGGTGGAGGGGATTTAAGCAGAGGCCGTTGCAGGAAAGATTCATCAGCTGAGCAGAGTTCCTAAATACAAGTTTCCACGTTGGTACCTGTCTGTAAATCTTTCCAGGCCTCATTTTCCTATTGAGGAAAGAAAAGATTGCGTGGTACATTTTTTATAAAGCCAAATACTTCAAATATCAATTTGAAGTACATTTCCTTTATTCTGAGATTATGTTCTTTCTATTTGGGAGGTGTTAAAATGGTTTTTTGTTGTTTTTAGATAGCAGGTGGTATTTGTTATTGTTGTTTAACATCCTAAGTCAACAAAAGCCAATCTTGACAACTCCTTATAAGTCTCTATAAACAAACAAACAAACACAAAAATCCTTATATGTCTGTGAAATCTGGAAATCTGGTAACCACTGGCAAGATGGACCATAGGATACAGCGTTCTCTGACTTGACCTTTCAAGGAGCTGTAGTTCATATAAGTGGCCACTAGGTGACACTCTTGTCTATTTCCAACAGCGGGACAGTTTCATGGCGCCAATACAGAGATCAGAAATGGGAGCCACTTGCTTTAAGGTAGATTAACTTTCACTGCAAAAGTATTCACTTTTGCCACATGTAACTACTTTGGAATAAACACTAATTTTTTATGAGCATATGAAAACAAAACTAATTTTCAAACTTTTTTCTTAAAATTGAAATGATTGCTTTCCTAAATGCTCTAACTCTCCAATAATCTTGGCAATTTAGTGTGCTTACAACAAACCTTCTCTTGGTCAAGAGCCTTTGTGAGCATCTCAGACAGCTGCTGTCTTTACTCGTGTGGCAGTATATCGTGTCCATTTTTACAGGAGCACACAGCCTCTAGCACGATGCCACACTGATACAATGACACTAATCTCTGTTTGTCTAGTGATTTGGGCTTTACAGCCCTCTTCCAATGGGAACTCAAGTTGCAGAGAATGACCTTTCCTTTGTCCTTCCTTGTAATAAGCTCAAATGAGTCTAATGCACATTTTTCATAGTGAAAACCTTCTCCCTCATTCATTTATTCAACAAATAGTTATTTGAGCATGTCAATCATTCTACCATGCTCCCTGCCAGATATTGTGTGTTAGCAATAGTCACAGCAGAGGAAGTCCATGCCCCCATGGAGTGGACATTCCAGTGGGGAGATAGTCAGTAAACAAGCAAATGAAGAGATTGCTTGTTGGGTGGTAATGAGTGCGATAGAGAAGAATAAAGGTGCAGGGGGTTGGGAGGGTGTCCATCTTGGGCATGTAGAAAGATGCCCTTTAGGCAGAGACCTGAGTAGGTGAAGGGCAGCACAGGGTGATGATGTGGCTGAAGCATGTGCCAAATCTCGTAGCAAAAAGGAACTGGGAAGTTTGACAGTGAGAAAAGGGCTTGGAAGGATGTCAGCTGGAGGGGTGGGTGAAGAGGTGGACAGGACACAGATTGTGTGGGAGTTGGGAATTTCCTTCCAAGTGTGACAGGATGCCACTGGAGGGTTTTGAGCTGGGAGGAAACATGCTTTGAAACATGAGGAATGCCCTGCCGAGAAGCATGTGTACTGACAGAATGGGCTCAATTTCAGTACATTTTGAAGGAGGCAAATGGGACTCCCTGATGCATTGGATATAGAGGGGGAGGGAAAGAGTAAATGAAGATCCATAGGTTCTTGGCCTGAGTAAGTCGGCAGGTGGTGGTGCCCCCATTTATTTAGATGGGAAAAATGGGGAAGGAACAAATCAGAAGAAGGGCACTGAGAAACTGAGGGTTCTATTTTGGACTTATTTGATTTGAGGATTTATTATACATCCAAGTACAGATGTCAAATAGGCAGGTGCTTATTCAATTCTAGACTTTGGAGGATGGGTTGGGGCTGGCAAAGTTGCTATGAGATCCGTTCTTGTGGACCTCAGCTGTCTGGCAGCTTTAGGTAACAACAGGGTCTGTTTAACTTACTGTGATGACACTTAGAAATTTGGCATGATCTCATAATATTTTTACTGCATTTCAAATGGAATATTTAGTAAATTCTACAACTACTGAAGCAGTCAGACATGAGACCAATATGTTTCAAAACGTACAAAGCATATTTGGAAAAGTTAAAGATTACAATTTTCTATTAATTTTACTTAATGAAGTTAGAAATTACTTTGCTTCTGAATGACAGTAGTATCAACTTGATTTTAGTATATGTGCTGCCGAAGCGAGCACAGTAGTATCAGCTTGAGAGAGACTTCCCTGAGTTGCTGGTGAGAGCATCATATCCAGACACCTGCCAAACCAGCAATCCTCTTCAGGGACTTAGTCCTGAGGAAATAATCAAGGAAGTGGATCAAGTTTTCTTAACAAAGATGTTCATTTCATCATTATTTACAAGAAAAATTAGGAAAAATAATTGTCCATCCATAAATGGCATAGTCAAGAACTGTGGTATATTCATAAAATGGAAGATTGTTCACACTCAAAGGGTGTCAGCAAAGGGTTTTTAGTAGCATGGTAGGGATCTTATGATATAAAATTAAGTGAATGGGGCACCTGGGTGGCTCAGTGGGTTAAAGCCTCTGCCTTCGGCTCAGGTCATGATCCCAGGGTCCTGGGATCGAGCCCCGCATCGGGCTCTCTGCTCAGCGGGGAGCCTGCTTCCTCCTCTCTCTCTCTGCCTGCCTCTGCCTACTTGTAATCTCTGCCTATCAAATAAATAAATAAAATCTTTAAAAAAATAAAATTAAGTGAATGATAAGATTTAAGTGTATACATACAATATAGTCTCAATCACATAGAACATTTAAAACTTCCAACTTTTTAGAGTGGTTAACCATGGGGGGATGAAATTCTGTCTTATACTGCTTTGACTTTTTTTAAAAAAGATTTTATTTATTTACTTGACAGACAGAGATCACAAGCAGGCAGAGAGGCAGGCAGAGAGAGAGGAAGGGAAGCAGGCTCCCCGCTGAGCAGACAGCAGGACACAGGACTCAGTCCCAGGACCCTGGGATCATGACCCGAGCCAAAGGCAGAAGCTTTAACCCACTGAGCCACCCAGGTGCCCCTATACTGCTTTGATTTTGTCTGAACTTCCTACAATGGGCATGTGTTAATTTGTACTCTGCCAAAAAATATATATATATATATATATATATAAAATTTGGATTGAAAACAATGAAAAAGAAATGGGAAAATGGAAAGATCTAGCATCGGGGTGGGAATCAGAAGGTAAGGATTTGGGTCCAGAGGGAAAAATTTATTTTTTCTTTGACCTTAGGTTTCTTACCTGTAAAATATGGCTAGGAATCCAGCCTGTCTCTTTTTTGGAGTTGATGTGAAGATTTAGGATTTATATCAGCACAGGGGCCGATCCCAGAAGCAATTCAAAGTTTGAAATGTGAAGGGCCTACACCAAAGCTCCAGGACAATGTCCTGTCTTCCTTCCTAGGGAAGAGTGAGTGGGAGAAGATAACTGAAGAGAAAGGAAAGTCCACAGGTGCAGTAACTCCTCTGAGCAGCCTGTCCTGGCCCCTAGGAAGTGGGTCTTCCAGTGTCCACTGGATGTAGGCCCAATCCTGACTCATTCATGTCTTAGAACTTTGGTGGTAAGATGGGAGAGACTTCAGTGATCATCCAATAATAATACTTATTTTATGGTTGTATTTACTGAAAATTCACAATGTTGTGTTTATTGAAAATTCACAATGTGTCAGGCACTGTGATTGGTGCCTTTTACTGATTTTGTTCATCTGTTCCACCCAACAAATAATTATTGGGCCCATTCTATGTGTCCTACCTAACTTCATTTTTATGTGGCAGGATTTCCCTACTCCTTACCCCTTTTGGCCCATCACATACCCACACCTTTTTGGCACGAGTGAGACACCACGCTGGGTGACAGGAGTTTAACTTTGTGACACAAGTTGAAGCAAAAAAAAAAGAGACCATGACTTTTGTGGCATAATAATGTATACATGATATACTAAGAGACAATCTGGGCTGCGGTAAAAACCTCAATATCTCATGGGCGCTTGACCTTGAGGCTATACTTCAGATCTTTTCCCTTCATGTTCATGCATTTCAAATTGTCTCTGGCTCCATCCAAGAGAAAACAAGAAGGTACTCAGTGATCAGGGGACAAGGGAAGGCTCCAATGGGAGGGAATAGGGAGGTTAAAGGACCACAGAACCTTAGGGGGAGGAAGTCTCCAGGGAAGTGGCTCCCAGGCAGACTGAGAGAGGGGCACCTACCTGGGCAGCAGCAAGTGTTGAGAACAAACGTCGCCATGACCTTTTTTGGCACAGAGGAGAGGCAACCTGAACAGGGCAGAGGAGCCATTCCTGATCCGTCCTCTACAGTGGACACTGAGGATGTGACAACAGGTGACTTGAACCCAAGGAAAAGAACAGTGTAAATCCTGAGCAATAACTACTTGACTAATCCTCTGACTGTTGCTTTTGTTCAGTTATGATCTTTGCTGCCTTGCCTTTCTGAAATTCAGGCTGTAATAAGGGGGTTACAGTTAAATGAAGAAATTGAGACTTGAAACAAAGCACAATGTGTGGATTGTTTAGATTCTTGTTCAAAGAAACTGTAAGAAAAAAAGAAAAGAAAGAAAAGATTAGGGCATTAGGAGACAATTGGAAATTCCAAATTTGGAGATGAGTAGATATTTGAGTATATTAAGAAATTACTGATAGAATTTTATACATGGTAATGGTATTGCACTTTATGCTAAAAATGTCATTACCTTTGACAGATACACTATTTTTTTTATAGGTGTAATGATAACTGTGTCTAGAAAATAAAGAAACTAGCTGAGCAGTTCCTGTGACAAAATATTGGCAATAATCATCCCCCGGGGGAGGAGACATCATAAAAGAGGAGAGGCAGGGCAGGATTTTTAGCATCAACCCCAGGTAAAACTTTCCTCTCTTGTTGTTCTTATTGTTTTATCTTAAATTAGGGCTGCCAGATAAAACATAGCCCCCGTAAAATTTTAATTTCAGATAATCAATGGAAACCCTTTTTGATAAAAGTATATATACTTATACTAAAAAATATACCTTTTAAATGTATGTATTTTATGGGTGTATATATAGTTATGAAAGTATTAATGATTTATCTGAAATTTGCATTGACTTGGGCATCTGCATATTGATTTGTTAAATCTGGTACCCCCTCATAAATACATGGACACTGCTTGTGAAACAGGACTTTGGACTTCTAGGCCCCTTAGTTTTCTTTCTTGGAAGATGGTTGAATTTTCTTTTCTTTATTCAACTGCTTGTTTTGTATGTCTACCTAATATTATAGCATTAAATTTTAAGTAATCTCTACACCCAGCGTGGGGTTTGAACTCATGATCCAGAGATCAAGAGTTGCATGCTCTACCGACTAAGCAAGCCAGATGTCCCCTTGTAGCATTGTATCTTAAAAATTGACCTACTTCACATTAGCACCAACGGAATATGAAAGTGTTTATTTCCCTCTGTTCTCATCAACATCAGATATCATCTGTCTTTTAAGTTTTGCTAATCTGCAGCACGAAAAGTTTGAGAATTGCCAGTTTAGAACACTTTTTAAATGAGACAGACTTTTCTTTGGTGATGCCTAGCATCAAGGTTTTGTTTAAGATAATTTTAAATATTACTCTACATTGTGAAAATTTGCACCGTGAAGTGTAATGACTTATAAGACATTAGCTGCTTTTTAAATTTCAACAGTGGATTTCCTTAGCTTCTTCTAACAAAACTGAGCTTTTCTGTGCGTGCTCAAGTCAATGCTCAAGAATTTCAAGTTAGCTTTAGCAAAAGCAAATATTTATATTTAAAAAGAAAATATTTGAACCCAGAACTCATTAAGATAAAAAATTTAATAAACTGAAGATGTCTTGTTCATTGAAGCCCCTAAAGGAAACATCTAGGTCAGATAACATATATTGATTTAAACAGCATTCCTGTTAGCGTCATGTAACGGTATTTGTAATCATTGCAATAAGGGATTTAAGAAAAAAACTAGTCTCTTTAATCTACATTTCCACAAAAAGCTGTTGAAAGAACACATTTCTGCTCAGTTGTTTTTTCCTTTGCTTAAAAAAAAAAAAAGAAAGGTGCCAGGAATCCCACCCCACCCTGCTACTGGGTAACAGTCAATCATTTATTATTCCTGGATCAAACACAAGCATTCATGCCTACGAAAACATGTTGCAATGAACGGGATCTTGGTCTGTACTAAAAACAAAAAATGGCTAAAAAGAGACTTCAATTTATTTTCAAATTCTATGGCTAAATTCCTGTAATTCCTCACTGGTAAAAACATTGGCAAGCCACTACATTTTACTTAGAATCGGATTTACTTCTGGTGTCTGCCCAGAGGTGTTATTGGGAACTATTTGTGGCTAGCTTTTTAAGAGACAAGATGGGCCTCAGATGGAATGAATACAGACACTGATGTACAATGCACAAGGAAAGGCTGAAGAAAGAATCAAATAATTTTTAAAAATAACTAAGCACAGCCCATTTTGACTTGAAAGTTTTAATATTTGGCAAACCACAAAGGTTATTTCTCAAAATGGCCAAACTTATAGCTGAAACCTTTCCTTTTATTTTGTTATTAAAGCAGGAGTTATACATCTTATCAAAATTCTTTCTAACCAATCAATTCAATCAACTTCAAAAATACAATCACCGTAGATCCAGACATACTCAGTGGTCTTCCTTTCCTCGAGCCTCATCAGCCCTTAACCTAATTAAGCCTCTAGAAACTAATACATCCCCCCAAAGTACTCAGTCCCCCCCCCAAAGTGATCGAACCCCTTCTCCCAAGCATTCCTTGTCATCCAGTCAACTACATATGGTCCAGAAATCACCCATAAAACAAATGTCATTCTGGTAGAGACCAATAATATTTCAGTTTATACATTCTGATTATTTTCATTTGAGGGATGGATTCCTACATTATATGGTGCCACAGCAATAGTTTTTGAGAAAGATTGATGACCTGGGCCCAAGAACAGTTTTCCTCTGTCTTCTGTTGTCTTGTTCCTGTTGATGCAACTTCTTTTTGAAAGCATGGGCCAAGAGACAGGCAATTTACTTTGAAATACAAGGAATGTGAGATGGGAGGTTGGGAGTAGAATTAGCCATTGTTCCTAGAGAAAACAATTTATGTGATTTTTTACCTAACAATTACATTAACATTATATCATCCATGAAATAAAATGATACGGTTGCCATTACTCAGAGGAAAAGCAAGGGAGCAGAAGGTGGTCTTCTTCAAAAGTGATTCTCTATACCAGTCTAATCTCAGTTATCCTGGGGGAAATAGAGTTAGCTTGGCAGCATCATTATTATTCCCAAGGTATTTTCAGAACTATCATACTCTTTCCATTTTTGATGATGCTCTAGATACAGTTGGGTAAAGGTGGGTGATTTTGGCATCAGAGGAAGGACTGGGACTGTTGGAGCTGGAGGGGAACTATCTAGAAGAACTATCTGCATATACCAGAAGGGAAGAGATTTGGTGCATTTCATATAGAGGCACTAAACCTAATTAAGAGTGAAGGTAGAAGCAACTGGAGGGTATAGTTAAGCATAATTCAAAGAAGAATTTGCAAAGGCTGTACGAAAAAGCCAGACTCCGGATGTATTGAATTCTTTGTCACTGGAAATGTCCAAGCAAATGCCAGTTGACTGGGGTGAGGGACATTGAAGAGGAACAGCATGCATCCTGTGCATAGGGTTGAACAAGAAAACCCCCCAAGCCTCTTCTAACAATGATAATTGCATGGCTCCACTAAGTGGTTGAAGTTTGCTTAAATGGCCACTAGATGGCATTTGTGTATTTGCAAGAGCAAGATTGTTCCCTACTGGTGCAAAAAAGAAATCAAGAACAGGACTCACATAAGGATGTGAAATTTTATTAACAAAATATGTATCCTTATGCAACTCATTTTATTTAAAGATTTTATTATTTATTTGAGATAGAGAGATTGAGAGCACATGAGTGGTGGTGGGCAGAGGGAAAGGGAGAAGCAGGCTTTCCACTGAGCAGGGAGCCCGGCACAGGCTCAGTTCCAGGACTCTGAGATCATGACCTGAGCAGAAGGCAGACGCTTAACTGACTGAGCCATCCAGATGGCCCACAACTCATTTTTTAATAAATATAAGAAAACATAACTATCATTGAAGCAAAACCTTCCACTACCAAGATCTAGTCTCAAAATTGGACTCACTTTCTAAATTTTCTTTTTAAATATGTGTGCCATGTTCAAAGAATTTCATAGAACTTGCCATAAAAATGCTTCTATTCCCCTGCTGAATCTCTCATTTACCTTGTGTGTCTATTGCTCTATATATGGTGTCTTACTCTGTTCCACATGGCACAGCACTGGGCAACATTCATGATACGACCAAAACTGGTATCTAATAGTTCTATTGTGTTTACCATTTACAAAGCACTTGTTTATAGTAAGTAATTCATGTGAAACCAAGAGGTTAGATGTTAAAATATGAAGAAATAGACTGAAAAGTTTAGGCAACCAACCGAAGGTCATAGGTAAGAAAAAGCTTCCCCATTTTTATCCTGCTGAGCTATGGAGGCTCAGGAAATGCTACCAAGTTTACATCTCTTGAACATTCACAGTGTACTGTGGCATATCAAAGCTTTGAGAAGTCCTGGACCAAAGAAAGGTGTTAAATGTTATGCCCCAAAAGACTTCAAATATACTTAGCCTCTGTCTATCTGTCTGTCTATCTCTATCTCTGTCATCTTTCTTTTTTCTAGAATGTGAGTTATTATCCAAACAAATATTAGCTTTTTTTAGTGGGAATTGCTGTAAGTGATGAGCATCGAATTCAACTCTATACTCCTTCTTGCCGTTAACTTAGGAGCAGTATTTCATAATGTGAAGTGCATTGAGAAAAAATAGCCTCAATTTTCTCATAGCTAAAAAGAAATGGGGCGTTCAGAATAGCTTGTTCCCACCCAAAAGCTCTCTATGTGGAGAACTTGCCTTTGTCTCTTCTTATACTTCAGCCAAACTGTCTTCCAAAAACAGTCCAAAATGAAAATTCCCACTTCCTCCTTGTTCCTGTGACTTGTTCCTTGTTCCTTGCTCCTGGGTAATCCAAGAGGGATGGCAACACTGCTGGGAGCTTCCTCTCTCCTCCGTGCACTGGGTGTGTAGCTAGACACAGTGCAGGTCATTCACCAAACTCACTTTGATGATTCCTCTCTCCTTAGTTTTATCATGTGTTCAGAATGTCTTTGTGTATTCAATTAGAGGTCTGTTGTGTGCCAACTGTCAAAACTCTCAGCTGTATGGCTAGAACTCAGAAGATATACTCTGAAAAGTTAATCATTCTCTGAAAATGGACAGAAGGGCAAGAGAGGATTCTGGATCACGTGACTTGTCTATCAGATGGCAACTATAATGATCAGAAGTCCTTTATCTCATAGGGTGGGAACACAGAGGAGCCCTCCATCACTGGGTGAAACATTTCTGAGCCACCAGGTTCCTCACAGCAGCCTTCACATCCTTGTTCCTGAGGCTGTAAATGATGGGGTTGAGCATGGGGACCGCCAACCCATAAAAGAGGGGGATGAGCTTATCGGAAAGGTCTTGTCTCTCTGCCCCCAGGGGATCCTTAGACTTGGGCTTCCCGTACATGAAAACTAAGGTCCCATAGAAGATGACTACCACAGTAAAGTGGGCAGAGCAGGTGGAGAAGGCCTTTCTCCTCCCCTCAGCTGAGGGGATCCTCAGGATGGTAACAATGATGAACACATAAGAGATGAAGATGAAGAGAACTGGGGCCCCCAAGAAGATCACGTTGGTCACCCCTATGCTGATCACATTGATGGAGATGTCAGCACAGGCCAACTTCAGGACAGCCAAGATTTCACAGGTGAAGTGGTTGATGACATTGTCCCCACAGAAAGGCAGCTGAATTGTCAAAGATGTGTGTATCACAGAAGCTGTACCACCAATAACCCAGGAGCTGGCTGCCATGGGCACATAGGTAGCCTTGCTCATGATCACAGGGTACCTAAGGGGGTTACAGATGGCCACATAGCGATCAAATGCCATCATGCTCAGAAGCACACACTCTGTCCCTGCCATGGTAAAGGAGAGAAACATCTGCACAGCACAGGCTAAGAAGGAGATGATTTTCCTAGGATTGAGGAAGCCATCCAGGATTAGAGGGACTGAGGAGGTTGTGTAGCAGATGTCCAGGAAGGAGAGGTTCCCCAGGAAGAAGTACATGGGTGTGTGCAGGCGGGAGTCAAGGACGGTCACCAGGATGAGGACCCCATTGCCAAGTAAGATCACCAGGTACATCAGGAGGATGAGCACAAAGAACATTTTCTCCAGCTTTGGGTAGTCTGAGAGGCCTAGGAGAATGAACCCCGCCACAGGGGAGGACCAATTGCCTTTTTCCATGTGCTATCCCTTCTGTCATCAGCCAAGGACAAATGCAGCAAAGGCTTTCTTGAGAAAAGTCTCAGGCATCTGGAACACCATCACTGTGTGCTACAGAACAGGACAACATATGTGCATAAGAGATAAATGACTGAAAGAGACAGTAGGTAGGAGTGTGCTTAGATCTTAGATGGGGGACGGTCAGGGCTGGAAGAGGGCTTACAAATACTGCACTGAGGCCCAGAGAGGGGAAGTGACCTGTCCAAGTCTTCTGAGCAAGGTGGTGATAGAGAAACAGGACCTGAGCCCAGCAGAGCTAATCCCCAGTCAAGGAGGGCTTTTCCTCTGCTTTATGATGAGCATGGGAAAATGCTGTTAGTTACTTCTTTTTGATGTAAATGCATAGAAATTTCATTTAATCTGGGCTTTCCTAGATTCTTAGAGAGGGGAATCCCCAAGCTGATCCTATTCTTACAACTACCAAAATTTCAAGCCTTGTTAAACGTTGATTACATTTGGAAGGAACTTGTTAAAAAAGTGTTAATCCGGGGCACCTGGTGGCTCAGTGCGTTACAGTCTCTGCCTTTAGCTCAGGTCATATTCAGGGTCCTTGGATGGATATCTGCTCGACAGGGAGCCTGCTTCCCCCTCTTTCTCTGCCTGCCTCTCTGCCTACTTGTGATCTGTGTCAAATAAATAAATAAAATCTTAAAAAAAAATTGTTAACCCTTATGCAGACAGAATAAAGCCAGGATCAATGTTCAGCCATAAGATGGATCCTTCCTTAGTCAGCCCACCCTCAGCAACAGACTTGCCTATTGTCAGAATTAGGATCTGTCTATTCTTTTTTTTTTTTTAAAGACTTTATTTATTTACTTGACAGACAGAGAGCACAAGTAGGCAGAGAGGCAGGCAGAGAGAGATGAGGAAGCAGGCTCCCTGCTGAGCAGAGCCCGATGAGGGGCTCAATCCCAGGACCCTGGGATCATGACCTGAGCCAAAGGCAGAGGTTTTAACTCACTGAGCCACCCAGGTGCCCTGGGATCTGCCTATTCTAATACATATTAAAGGCAATACGTGGGGGAGGTTCCCTCACGGGGAAGAATTCATGAAGGCACAGAAGGAGTAATTGGAGTGAGTGAACCCACACTATGGGATGACAGCCATGCAGCTTACTGACCAGTTAAGTCCGTTTTTAATAACCGGGCAGACTTTAAGTTATCAGACAGCAGGATGTATGGCATTAACATCTAATCCCAGCTCATTAGAGTTTGGTGAACTCTTAGCCAAGGGTGTCTAAAGAATGGTTTTTCTTTGTCCTTTTATGTTTATACTGTATTCTTGTGTAATATTCTGGCTCTCTGCCTCCATTCTTGGGTTCCCTGCAAGCACTTAGCTTATGGGAAGACTTGCATGCCTTTGGGTTGAGGATTTCCAGACTCTCAGCAACAGTTGCCAGACTCTGTATTCAGAATTCTCAATTGTAATATTTCTTTAGCTCTTTCTTAATTGCAGTGGTGTGTACACATGTGTATGTGTGTGTGTGATGAGTGTGTGTGTGTGGGTGTGTGTGGGTGTGGATGTGTGTGGGTGTGTAGGCGTGGGCAGAGGGTAGACAACGAGTGGTTAATATTAATGAACATCTATTTTCTGCCATATTCTTTGAAGCAAGTGACTGAGAAGACACTGTCATTCAGGTGTCATAGGTAAAAGTAAGCAGAGCTCAGAGGAGCCAAAGATTTGGTTCTTAAGATTGAACACCATTGCCAGGGTTGGATCATAGGCCCCCAAGCTGGGTTCTTCCCACCAAATAGCTGCCGCACTGTCTTGCACAGATGTTGGACAGAGTCTGTCTCTGCAGTACCTCTGGGTGCTCTGTCTCATAGCCCAGCCTGCTCTTGCTTCAGTCATGGTTGGAGTTTATGTGAGGTACTCTGTCAGGCAGAGTGACTCCTGCCCTGCACTGAGCCCGGAGCTGTGGGACCAGCCCCTGCGGGTCCATATCCATGGATATGGATGTTCTATGTAGTTTGAGCAAGTCCCCAGGCCTCGGTTTCCCCATGTGCATCACAAAAAGGCTGAACAGTTTTCCTCCCAGGGCATCCCAACTCTGTCATAGAGTACTCAGCACTGTCCTCACCAGGCAGGGAGCAGTCTTGGGTGAAGATTACAGACCCTTCCTTTGGGTGAGTGTGTGTGTGTGAAGAGGTGATCTGAATGCTTGGTTTCCCATCAAGATATGGCCAGCAGGAAATAGTGCCGTGTCAGGCTTTGGAGGAGACTCAGGATGGAAGAAAACAGAGAGGTCTGACACCTACAGCCCCAGGTGCACATGAGTCAGCCTGTGAGAGCAGGAAAGGAAGGGAAGCTCTTACCTGTGTGGCTGGATCCTACAGGTGTGACACTGGGATAGGGCTTGCTTGTGGCCTGATCCCTACTTATCTCTGGAGGCAGCAGGCAGCTGAGAAAAGGAATGCAGTCCCGAGCCCCATGTATTATCATGCCGCCTCTGTGGAGAGCAGCTTCTGTAGAAAAACAAAAAAGCTGGGAAATGCACAAAACTCAATATTTCAACCTCTGGAAGAAAATTGTGAATGCTCAATGAAGTGGAAGACCGGTATCTCTCAATGGAAGCCTTCATAACTGTCTGCCAATAAATGCCTGATGGTGCCATTTCATATAATGGAATATTAGACATTTAAGTTACATTTATAATTTTTACACTAGCACATCATTACACTTTAAAGATGAAAGTGAGAATGCAAAATCGTACATACCGTTTTGATCTCAGTTAGGTAAACAGTATATGTGGATAAAAGTGATTGAAAAGAAGTTATAACAAAATCAATTGGGAAAGGGATTCTGCTTTGTAACTCTTCAATACTATCAGATTATGTAATAAATTACAGGCAGAAATTACTTTGTGTTCAGGCAAAAAAATTCTCAGTACGGTAATCCCCTTTACCAATATTGTTCCAAAATTTCAACTCTGGCCCCCCCAGCACCCCAGCTGTGGTTTGGAGCAGAAGATAGCATTTCTGACCTGTGGTCACGAGGTCAAGGGTAGCCTTATGTTGCATCTCAATTTCTAGGTCACTTACCTCACTGTGACTCATCATGTGGCCATTTTATCATCTTGCACTGTCACAGGAAGAAAGGGAGTCCAGTATAATAGATACTGTGAGAGAGAGACCACATTCATATAACTTTATTATGCGATGTTATAATTGTTATATGTTATTATTGGTTATTGTTAACCTCTCACTGTGTCATTTAATTTGTAAATTAAACTGTATCATAGGTACATGTATGTAGGAAGAGAAGGGATACATAGAGTTCAGTACTGTCTGTGGTTTCAGGCATCCACTGGGGGTCTTGGGAGGCATCCCCATGAATAAGGGGTAGAAAGAAAGTGAGGAGGACAGAACTAGCCACAGACTGGGCATCACGGACAGGATTGGTTCCAACTTGCCTGTCTGCTCACCCTGTGACCCTGTGAAAGGCTCAGTCTTTTCGGAAATCTCAGCAGGATGGGATGGAAATCAGGCTGCCTTTTTCCCAGGACTCTGGGCTCCTCCCAGGGAGGATGGAACAGCAGTGTCAGGACAGGGCTTGGTCAGTGGTGAGCACTGTAGAGCAGGAGGGACTGCCTGGGCTTAGCCTCATCAGCTCCTCCCTGCTCCAGCATCAGCTGCTCACAGCTGGTTGCAGCTGGAAGGTGCTTGGAGCAGAGGCAGGGGGAGGAGGAAAGTCCATCTTTGGAAAATGCTCTGCAAACTCATGGCCACCAAGCTTGTCCCTATCACAGCCCAGCGCTACCCACCTGCATCCTGCTTGCAGCCATTTCTCTTGAATCTCCTGATCCTGGAGCCAATTCTCAGTTTCTCGTTGTGTCCTGGGCCAGACCCTGGATCCCAGAGAAGGACCCCAGACACTCCCCTGCTGGAGTTCTTTCGCCTCTGAGACCCTGTGTCTTCTTTTTTCCCCATACAGCCCTGTGGAAACTTTAGCCTCTGGTGGGGTTTCTCTCACATCCTTCCTCCTAGATGTGCAGGCTGACTGGGTGTCTCAGCTACAGACTCTTCATGGAGAGGACTTGTCATCCTGGTCTGAAGCCCAGAAATCCCACAGGTACATCTTCCCCAGCAGTGAAAGGAGTCCTCAAGAAGCAGCTGTGAACTCCTACAGGGACCCTGTTAGTCCCAGAAGCAATTTAAAGTTTGGAATGTCAAATGTGCACAGGGTACAGGCCCTATACATACCTGGGGCCTCCAGGGATCATCTCCCTGTCCCAATTAGAGATAACGACTGGGACACGGTCACCTGAAGATGAAGAAGAGTGTATAGCAGATGCTGGTTTCCTCCTGAGCTTTCCTGGGCTCCCAGAGAAGCCGGTGCTCCATTCAGAGTCAGAGTATGTTGTCCCCCTGCTGAATCCTAGACATCCAGAATGGAGAGGCAGGACATGTGTCTCACAACAGCAGTAGCAGAACTGGCTACACTGAGTGAGGTGCTCCCATGTGCCAGGCACTGTGACAGACACTTCACAAACCTTCATTTTAACATTTCCTCCACTTCCTCACCAGCACATGTTATTTCTTGCCATATTGATTTTCGGCATTCTGACTTGTGTGAGATGGTATCTCATTTTGGGTTTAATTTGCATTTCCCTGATGATAGTGATGTTTCTTTTAGCCCTCCGCAGGTCATCTTTAGGGAAATGTCTATTCAGATCCTCTGCACATTTTTTATCAGATTATTTTTTTTCTTGGTGTTGAGTTGTATGTTTTATTTATATATTTGGATACCATCCAATATATTGTTCACCATTACCTTCTCTCATTCAGTAGGTTGCCTTTTCGTTTAGCTGATGGTTTCTTTCACCGTGCAAAAGCTTTTTAGTTGATGAAGTCCAAGAGTTATTTTTGCCTTTGTTTTTCTTGTCTGAGGAGACATATCCTGAATAATGTTGTTGAGGCTGATGTGCATGAGATTGTTGCCTGTGTTTTCTTTTAGGAGTTTCATGGTCAGGTCTTACCTTTTGGTCTCTACTCCACTTTTATTTCACATCTGTGTAAAACAAAAGAAAGTAGTCCAGTTTTTCTTCTTTTGCATGTAGTTCTCCAGGTTTTTCAACACGATTTACTGAAGAGACTGTTGTACATTCTTGTCTCCTTTGTTATAGACTAATTGATGAGATAAGCATGGATTTATTTCTGGTGGTTATCCTGTTCCTCTGATCAATGTGTCTATTTTTGTATCAGCATCCTAGTGTTTTGATTACTATAGCTTTGTAGTATAGCTTGAAAAGTGCCATTATGTCCCTAGCTTCTTATTCCAGGCAACAGAATTTAAAAGGTTAAACAATTTACCAAAGGCCACATCTTTTGTGAATGGCAGAGCTGGATTTCAGTCTCAATACATCTGATTCTGTTTATCACCATTGATTCCTCCTCCTCCTTGATTCATCTTTGTGATTATCATTCCATTAGGGGGTGTTCCTTGTACACAATTCAAAATTTAAAGGTGGTAAACAATATAGAATAAAAATTCACTTTCCTTTCTTGTCACATAATTATGTTCCTTCAAGGCAACCAATGTTAGCAATGTCCTTATGTTTTTTTTTTCCCCTAGAGATAGTCTATGGATATTGTTGAGTGAGAAAAGCAAGATATTAAGACAGTGACAATTTTGCACAACAGTGCTCTTTCTTAATATCTTGATTTTCTCACTGAACAATATATCTTGGGTATATGTATCTGGGAAAAAGATGTGTAATACTGCCTATTTTAAAAGTATTTATTTATTATTTATTTGAGAGAGAGAGAGAGACCTTGTGTAGGGGATGGGCAGAGGAAGAGGGAGAAAGCAGGACTCCCGCCCTGAACAGGGAGCCCCATTCAGGGCTTCTTCCCAGGACCCTGAGCTCATGAATTGAGCCCAAGGCATATGCTCAACCAACTGAGCCAGACAATATACTGTCTTGTTCTTTTAAATGGCAGAATAATCTGTTTACGTTTGTGCCATCATTTAATTAATCAGTCTAATAGTGATGGACATTTAGATCTTCCAAACTTCTGCAATCTTATGCTGTTATAATTAATGCTACAACAAAATTCCTTATGAACTCATAATTTAGCACATCGTAAAAATACACCTGTTTCTGTACATTTGTAATTTTGTTAGGTATTGACAAATTTACACATTCCTGTCATTAGCATGTCTGAACATGTTTGTTTTCCACACTCTGCTAACATAGTAGTTTAGTCTCAAGAACTCTTTTTGGTCTTTGCCAATCTGAAAGATGAGAAGTGGTATCACATATTTAATACTTTAGGAATTTAACATGTGAAAAGTAGCACAGATATGTAAATGCATATGAAAGTACATCAAACTCATAGATTTAATTTAAAGACTAATAAAGTAACAATCTCCTAATTTAAGGAGTAGAACATTGCCAGTACCTTGGAAGCTCCCTGGATATTCCTGCCCAATCTATCCTCTCCTGCCAGAGAGAACCACATTGCTGATGAGTTTAATCATTTCCTTGCTTTTCTTGAGTTTTATGACCAATGTATACATCCTTAAACAGTATAGCCTAGGCTTTCCTCTCTCTAAACTCAATATAGGGATGCCTGGGTGGCTCAGTTGGTTAAGCATCTGCTTTTGGCTCAGGTCATGAACCCAGGGTCCTGGGATGGAGTCCCACATGGGTCTCCTGGCTCAGCAGGGAGCCTGCTTCTCCCTGTGCCTGCAGCTCCCCCTGCTTGTGTTCCCGTTCTCTCTAACAAATAAATAAACAAAATCTTAAAAGAAAAAAAAAACATCAGTGTCAGTTGAACCCTTATAGGTTTTCTTTTTGTCTTCCTTAGTCAATATTATGTTTGCTAGACTCATTAATATTTACGAGTATGGCTAAATTCATTAATTTGTATTGCTAAATTCCATTATATGAATATAGCACAGTTTATTTATACATTCTACGTTGATGGATCATTGGATTGCCTCCTAGTTGAATGCTGCTATAAATATTTTATACATTTCTCCTTGGTACATGTATTTCCAACTGTCCTATTTGTGTTTGTGACCCACCCCTTCTCCAGTGATGTGTAATACATCAAGTGTGTTATATATCAAATCTCCAAACATGCATGTGTCCATTTCTGGGATTTCTCTTTTTTAAAATTATATTTTATTTAATTCAATTAATAACAGGTAGTGTATTATTAGTTTCAGATGTAAAGTTCAGGGATTCATCAGTTGCATATAATACCCAGCTCTCATTACACCAGGTGCCCTCCTTAATGCCCATCACCCAGTTACCCCATCCCTCGACCCATCTCCCCTTTTATAACCCTCAGTTTGTTTCCTGTAGGTAAGAGTCTCTTATAGTTTGTCTCCCTCTCTGCTTTTGTCTTATTTATTTTCCCCTCCTTTCTTCTGTGAGCTTGTGTTGTTTCTTAAAATCCACATGTGAAGTCATAGGATAGTTGTCGTTCTCTGATTGACTTATTTTGCTTATGATAATACATCTAGTTCCATCCACATTATTGCAAATGGTAAGATTTCCTTTTTTGATAGCTGAGAAATATTCCATTGTACGTGGTGTATACATATACACAACACATACATACATGTGTGTATGTGTTGTGTATATGTATGTATGTGTGTGTGTGTGTGTGTGTGTGTGTGCGTGTATGTATGTATCTTCTTTTCCATCCATCTATTGATGGATGTCTGGGTACTTTCCATAGTTGGGCTATCATGGACATTGCTGCTATAAATTGGGGTGCAGGTACCCCTTTGGGTCACTACATTTGTATCTTTAGGGTAAACAGCCAGTGGTGTGATTTGCTGGGTCATAGGGTAGCTCTATTTTTATCTTTTTGAGGAAGCTCCATTCTGTTTTCCAGAGTGGCTGCACCAGCTTGCATTCCCACCAATAGTGTAGGGGGGTTCCCCTTTCTCCACATCCTCACGAATATCTGTCGTTTCCTGACTTGTTAATTTTAGCCATTCTGACTGGTGTGAGGTAGCATATCACTGTGCTTTTGATCTATATTTCCCTGATGCTGAGTGATGTTGAGCAGTTTTTTCCGGTGTCTGTTGGCCATCTGGTTGTCTTCTTAGCAGAAATGTCTGTTCATGTCTTCTGCCCATTTCTTGACTGGATTATTTGTTCTTTGGGTGTTGAGTTTGATAAGTTCTTTATAGATCTTGGATACTAGCCCTTTATCTGAAAAGACATTTGCAAATACCTTCTCCCATTCTGTAGGTTGTCTGTTGGTTTGTCGACTGTTTCCTTTGCTGTGTAAAAGCTTTTAATCTTGATGAAGTCTCAGTACGTCACTTTTGCTTTAGTTTCCCTTGCCTTAGGAGACATGTCTAGCAAGAAGTTGCTGCGTCTGAGATTGAAGAGGTTGCTGCCTATGTGTTCTCTTTTAGGATTTTGATGCATTCTTGTCTTACATTCGGGTCTTTCACTCATTTTGAGTTTATTTTGTGTATGGTGTAAGAAAATGGTCCAGTTTCATTCTTCTCCGTGTGGCTGTCCAATTTCCCGAACACCATTTGTTGAACAGACTGTCTTTATTTCCACTGGACGTTCCTTCCTGCTTTGTCGAAGATCAGTTGATAGTAGAATTGAGGGTCCATTTCTGGGTTCTCTATTCTGTTCCACTGATCTATGTGTCTGTTTTTGTGCCAGTAGCATACTGTCTTGAGGATTACAGCTTTGTAATAGAGCTTGAAGTCCAGAATTGTGAGGCTACCAGCTTTGGTTTTCTTTTTCAAAAAATCCCTCTGGCTATTTGGGGTCTTTCCATACAAATTGTAGGATTATTTGTTCCAACTCTGTGGAAAATGGTGATGGTATTTGATGGGGATTGCACTGTATGTGTAAATTGGCCTGGGTAGCATGGACATTTTAACAATATTTGTTCTTCACATTCAAGAGCTTGGAATATTTTTCCATTTCTTTGTGTCTTCCTCAATTTCTTTCACAAGTGTTCTATAGTTTTCAGAGTACAGATCCTTTCCCTCTTTGGTTAGGTTTATTCCTAGGCTTCTTAAGGTTTTGGGGGGCAATTGTAAATGGGATTGATTCTTTGATTTCTCTTTCCTCCGACTCATCGTTACTGTATAGAAAAGCAACTGATTTCTGTGCACTGATTTTTATACCCTCCACTTTGCTTAATTCCAATATGAGACCTAGCAGTTTGTGGGTAGTAGCTTTTGGGTTTTCCACATCGAGTGTCACATCATCTGTGAAGAGTGAGAGTTTGACCTCTTTGACTAGAAGCCTTTTATTGCTTTTTGTTGTCTGATTGCTGAGCCTGGGTGTTCTAGCACTATGTTGAACAGCAGTGGTGAGAGTGGTCATCCCTGTCCTGTTCCTGACCTTAGGGGGAAAGCTCTCAGTTTTTTCCCACTGAGAATGATATTCCCTGTGGGCTTTTCATATATGGCTTTTATGATAATGATGTTTCCTCTATTCCTACACTGTGGAGAGTTTTAATCAAGAGAGGTTGCTGTATTTTGTCAAATGTTTTTTGTGCATCAGTTGAGAAGATCATATGGTTCTTGTCCTTTCTGTTCTTAGTGTGGTGTATGGTATCTCTGTTCTTTTCCATTGGTTTATTTGTCTGTTGCTGTGGTTGATGTTATGCTGCCCCAATCGATATTGCTTTATAGTATACTTTGATATCTCATAGGGTATGTCCCTTTATCCCCACCCAGTACATCTTCAAATGTGTCTGGGCTGTTTTTTTTTTTTTTTAAAGATTTTATTTATTTGACAGACAGAGATCACAAGTGGGCAGAGAAGCAGGCAGAGAGAGAGAGGAGGAAGCAGGCTCCCCGCTGAGCAGAGAGTCCAATGCGGGGCTCGATCCCAGGACCCTGGGATCATGACCTGAGCCGAAGGCAGAGGCCTAACCACTGAGCCACCCAGGTGCCCCGTCTGGGCTGTTTTTAGTCCTTTGTTCTTCTCTATACATTATGGAGCCAACTTCTTAATTGTAGAATAGTTATTTTGGGGGTTTAAAATTGGCATTACATTGAATCTATAGATGAATTTGAGGAGAACTAATATCTCCATAGTGAATTTCCTGGCCCATGAATAGGAAACATTACTCTATTTTAGTATCATTAATATATTAAATTAACATATATTAATTTAATATATAATTATATAATAATACAATATATAATTTAATATATATCAAAACATATACTAAAGTTTATTTATATGTAATTCTATACTAACATTTATATTTATTTTTTATTTATTTTTTTTAAAGATTTTATTTGCTTATTTGACAGAGAGAGATCACAAGTAGACAGAGAGGCAGGCAGAGAGAGAGAGAGAGAGAGAGAGAGGGAAGCAGGCTCCCTGCTGAGCAGAGAGCCCGATGCGGGCCTCGATCCCAGGACCCTGAGATCATGACCTGAGCCGAAGGCAGCGGCTTAACCCACTGAGCCACCCAGGCGCCCCTAACATTTATATTTAAATATCTAAACATGCATGCTTATATTAAAATATATAAACATGTACATTTATATTTCTTCACATGTTTTAAAATATTTCATAACCTGTTGCTGGAATGTGGAAATGCAATATATTTTTTGTACATTGATTTAGTGTTGAGGAACACTCTTTTAAATGTTTGTAATATATCTCATAGGTATTTAGATTTTGTATATAGTAGGCAATAATAACACCGGTGAATAATGACAACTTTCGTCTTCCTTCCAGTTTGATAGGCTTGTCTCTTTTCTTGCCCTACTGCCCTGTCTGGGACCTCCAGTTCAATGCTGAAAGTTTTTGTTGTTTTTGTTTTGTTTTGTTTTGTTTTGATCATGGCTTGGTCTTGTTTGAAATGCTCTGATTTCACCTATTTGGGTAATTTCTTTCATTATCTGTTGTCTGCGACCACGTGGGATGTTCCATTTGGTTATGTCAGTAAACACTTTCATTGGAGGCTGTAATCTCTTGAAGATTTTAGGGGTCATCCTAACGTGAGATAAATGGTTATGAGTCGTAATGAGGCGGAAAGTAATCAGCACATAAGCAGAGCTGTGAAAGCCTCCATCAGTCAGTGGTCTGTTCTACACTCTTTGGTTATCTCCAAAAGCATGGACTGAGTTGAAGGCTGGTTTTCTTTGCTTCTGAGACCTTTAGATCAGGGAGCGTTCATGTTTGCCTCAGGGCTTTGACAGTCCCTCCCAACTAATAGCTGGGGCTGCTCTAAGGATGGGAAAGTGGGTGGAGAATGGCTCTTCCCACCTGCTGGCAAGAGGGAAAAGGGCTTTGAAAGAGGGCACTTGGAGGATAGTTAAATGTCCTGAGGCTTACATTCTGGAATTTTGCTTCTTCAAAATGAAAATATCTTATGACTTCTCCTGTTAATATATGGTCATTGTAAATATATGATATTGACATAGGCCTCTTATACTTCTTACATATTTTCCATAGGTATTGTAAAACTTTTCTAACTGCAGTGAATTATATACAGCCCCTCTCGTGTACTATCTTGTTATTTCTTGTAGTTTTGGCATTTGAGTAAATTTTTTTCAGTTAAACAACATTTGTGGTTTTTCCTTCTTTCCAATATTTATGTTCCTTGTTTTCTTCATCTCATCTAATTATCTAGACTGCAAAGTGATGTAGACATTGAAGGCTGGTGACCTCATCCAAGTCGTAGACATGCTGCTTGCTGATGTTCTGATATTTTATTTCATGTCAGGGGGAGTTTCCTCTATTGAAGTGTGCTACTTTTCTTTTTTCTTTTTTAAATTTTTAAGATTTTATTTATTGATTTGACAGACAGAGATCACAAGTAGGCAGAGAGAGAGAGAGAGAGAGAGAGAGGAGGAAGCAGGCTCTCTGCTGAGCAGAGAGCCCGATGTGGGGCTTGATCCCAGGACTCTGGGATCATGACCCGAGCCGAAGGCAGAGGCTTTAACCCACTGAGCCACCCAGGTGCCCCTGAAGTGTGCTCCTTTTAAAAAGTCAGAAATCAATGTTAAGTTTTATCAAGTGACTTGTCAACATCTGTTGATGAGATCACTTTTTCCTCTTGAATCTATTAATAAAATGATTGCAATAGATCTCCTAATCTATCCTAATGTTAGAAACCTTGAAGCCCCTTACAAAACTGGGTACTATGTATCATGTATTTAATATTCAATGATTTAAATCTTATTCAGGTTCAGTGTATGACTTTGATTTGATCAAGTTTCTTTGCTCATTCATTGTCCTCTTATTCTTTCAAACGTCTTCATGCTAATATTTGTCTACTGGTATTTTTCTTAAGATTTCCACAAGCATATATTTTTTTCAAGATTTCATTTTTCTGAGAGAGAGACGACAAGCAGAACCGGGGCAGAGGGAGAGGGAGAAGCAAACTCTGAGTTGAGCTGTTGAGCAGGGAGCCAGAAACTTGGCTCCATCTCAGGACCATGGGATCATGATCTGAGCCAAGGGCATCTGCTAACTGACTGAACCCCCCAGGTGCCCCTCAACAAGCACATTGATACTTTTGTTATTCTAGTATCAATGCATTATACTCATATATTATAAGATTCCCTTTCCCACCACATCCTTCTTAAGATGAGACCTTCAATGGGATATAACTATACATCTTTTTCTAAATTTCTCAGCTTAATAAAGTCATCTAGAATTGTACCTAGAGTTACACCATTGCTTTGTTGTCACTGTTTACCTCGATGCATTTCCTCATAATTTCTTCATATATTTGTCTTAGCACATTTGGTATCAGGTGTTCATTAGACTTTTTAAAATTTTATTTTATTTTTTCAGTGTTCCAAGAGCCAATGTTTATGCACCACACCCAGTGCTCCATGAAATACGTGCCCTCCTTAATACCCCCACCAGGCTCACCCACCCCCTATGACCCACCCCTCCAAGACTTTGTTGGTCTTCAGACATTTAGACATCCTCTACTGTGTCTTACTTACCGTATAGGTCCCAGTCCCTCCCTTATTTATTTTTAACTATTTGTTGGGAGAACTTTATAAACAAAATCTTTTTGAATAAGGGATAATAGGGGTGTGTGCTGTCTGTGTTTGCACGTGCCTACAATGTCTTTTCAAGTGTCATATAGGTGCAATGGTCAGGGTGTGAAGAATTCAGATTCTCAGCCCCTTTCCCTCAGCACTCTGTCAGCCTTGTTCCTCTGGCATCTACATTTAGGGCAGCAGGGAAGCAGGCCAGCGGCAGCCAGATTCTTGATCCTTGTTGGGAAGTACAGTTTTATGCTGTGGAAAACTCTATGGAATTCTTTTGGCATATATGATAATCACAACTTACCTTTGGATCGACTGTACATAGGTAGGTCTTGTGGTACAATTCTTGCCTGGTGATTGATGAACATTTTATGAATCGACATGCAGAATTTCTGCTCAGTGAAATGTTTTTCTCCTCCTTTGTTATTTGTCTTTCATCTGTTCTGTTTTCTTCTCCTGAATTATTTAATGGATTCCCGTGGTGTACCTCTTATGACTCTTACCTGTTTTTTAATAACAAATTCTGTCTCTTGCTCTCTCTCCCTCTTCTTTTTTCCCTCTCAGCATCAGAGAGAAACTTAAGTTCTTTTTATTTTAAAAATTCAGTTTTAAGTATTTTTGTGTACTTTTAAATACTTTCTCTCCTGGATTTTATTTGATCGACAATGTCAATTTTTTCCCTAGGACAAATTTTTATCTCCCAGCCACTTTTTCTGCTCCTAGCTTCTCTTAGATCAATGGCTTTTGTTATTATTGATCCAATAGCCTCCCAAATTCCACGCAGAACCCACTGAGATTTTTCTTCACTGTCTCACCATCTTCCTGCAGTAACTCTTTTCCAGGAAAGTCTGTTTGTTTTGATGACTAGTTTATTTCCTTCCTATTGGGATAAAAGTTCATGTCAGCTCTCGGAGGCTTTCTATCCTGCTCATTCTTTTAACTGGACTTGGGAAGTGGCTTGGAATTCCTCATAAGTCAGGGGTTTATTCTTAGTGACTGCTAGTGAACATCACCTTCCTCTCCCTGTGACTGCCATGTAGGGTTGGGTATTCTAGGGCAGAAAAGTGATTGATGGTCACCAGTTGGCTGCATGCATGGTTGAGCCCGGTCAGGAAGTTAAGAGAATTCATTTGATTCTTCTAAATACATTTCAGTTTCTGTATCACTCTGATTTGCTCTGGGAGGTCTCAGCTATCCAGGGACAGAAGCAAGGGGGTGAATAACATCCTCAACAAGGGGAAAGGAACAAGGCCTGGGTCTTTCACCCTTACATCAGTTTTGCCACCACCTACACACTCTACTCTGTGCTCCCGAGGTGTGAATGGTTTTCTGGTGGGGACCATGACTGAGGACAAGAAAAGAGGTCAATTTTGGAGACACAGGAAGAGAACAATTCAAGAAACAGTTTTAAGAATTAATATGAAAAAAGGGAGAAAGAAACAATGAGCACAGAGATAAAACATTACTATTGTTTAATATGGAGTAGGATATGTTGAAAGGTATATGAATCAAGGACCCA